>NC_090924.1:970656451-970961451 GCF_040938575.1 Ambystoma mexicanum
AGCCAGGCGTGATGTTCAGAATGGGTATAGGTGTGAGAGATTGGGCAGAGGCTGTGAGTGTGATGCGGGATGGTTTGGTTGGCGGGTTGGAGCTGGTAGCATGGTGGGAGGTGTGGAGGAGTCTAGCTCCTAGTCTGCAATTTCTGGTGGGCACAGTGCAAGGTTGGTTAGGGGTGGGCTTCATGGCAAAGTGTTCAAGCCAGAGGGATGGCAAATTAAGATAAGGGTTGGCGGGAGGGACGATCATGGTCACTAGAGTTGGGTGTAGCTACGGTGTGCTTACAGAGGTGCCACAGGGGCAGGGTACGTGTGTGGTGGGATGCAAGTTTGGTAAAGGTTGTGGTGCGCAAACAATGGTGAAGTGGATGTGTGGGAAGAGCCGTAGTGGGGTTGCGATGGGTGAGTTGAAGCTGGTTGATGGGGGTACCAATAATGATGTGAATTTAACGGTAAGACATAATGCAAGATGGATACAGATAAAGGTGTAGATCTGAGCCAGCATAGTGGCAAATATATGGGGGTAGTACTGCCTAGACAGTAGTACATTTTAATTATCACTGTGCCAATAAGTTAACTAGGCAGGATTAGGTCTAGGTTTCCTAATTACAGCAGAAATCACAGTTGTAGCTACATAGCAGATCAGGTAGGACAGACTCTGAACCGCTAGCTTGAATGGCTATGGCTATGGTACGCTTAGATTATTCGCACACCTAGATTCGACTTTCCTAAAAAGCAGCAAAATTGCAACTTATACAGTTGTGACTATATATCAGTCAGGTGAGGCAAGCTCTGAGCTGCTTGCTAGTAGGACTGTAGGTGCGCTTAGATTATGCGCACACCTAGATTTGACTTTCCTGAGTACAACAAGAATCACAATAGAGTCTATGTAACAAATCCATGCAGGGTGAGCTGAAGGCACTAACTAGTCTGGCTAGGGTGTGCCTATGTACAGTGAGTAGTGGGGACACAGTAAGGTCTAATACAAAGTAGAAGCAGGTTATGGGGAGAGCCCTAAGCATTCAGTGCAGCAGGCTGTAGCACAAGTGTGAACCGGTGCCAAAGAGGCTGTGAGCATTTTAGAATCTATCTAGTTGGGAGGCCCCAGTTAGAAACCCATAAAGCACATGGTCCTGTGCTTTATGGGTTTGACATTTATAGGCGGGCATGACTTCCAGGGCATAACTAGGAGAATCAAACGCAGGCGAAGGAGCCCAATACACATCTAGTATGCAGAAATATAACACATGCATGCGGCGCCATTAGCAAGTGAGGCTTCTAGTGGTAGTTTCAATTAATAGAGTGATACGATATTCAGGGTGGCTGGTCCATATGCAGATATACAAGGAGGCATACATGGGCAAACCTGTGCAGTAGTTATTGTTGCGGGTGGGTGCCGTTGAGCAAAGTTACAGTTGGGGGTGCATCGCACACTAACGTTGATGCTAATGGGTGTCGAGCGGTAGCCGTGAGCCAGAAGGCCATAGAAATGGCGATCAACAGGTGGCGTACCTTATGTGGAAGATGCAGGAGCGGGTTTCGTAGGACCAGTAAGGCGTGTGTAAAGGTTGGTGTCGATCCAGAAGGATGGCAGTGTGTTTCTGGGCTGCTGGCGTCCTGTCACGGACAGGCGCAGACAGGCCCTTAGGCTCGCCCTTCGGCTGTCGCCTCACGGTGATGTTGAAGGGTGGGTGAGGCTTGAGCCAGCCAATCAGCGGCTGCGAGAGGCTTCAGGAGGAAGTGCTGCTGATCCGGCAGCGTCGGGCAGGCGGCCATTAACCACGTTGGTTATAATGGCGTCTGCATATGTAGGAGCTGCAAAAACAGATTTGTTGGGGCAAGTGATGCACAACCACGATTTTAGTGGGTTTCTTGTGCAAATATGGCAATTGTAGCGGCCAGATCCTGCATGGAGGTGTGGAACCCCACCTTACTTTCTAACGGTGCGTGTGCACGGGCGGGTCATCTCTTCTCTGGCAGGTTGTAGGGGGAGGAAGGAAGGCTGTGATTTTGTATCAACGAAACCGGTCGACCTCCTTGGTTATGGTGCTTTACATAACCTTATGAGATACCCCCTGAGTTAGAGGGGATACTCCCTGTGTTTAGTGTATTCCCCTCATGCAGAGTGAGCTTTTTAAGGATATCCCATGCAGATTGGGATCAGTTTTTTTACCGTGTATTTCGTTCCATGGGAAAACCATCCACACGTGGTCAAGTTGTAGCCTAAGGATGAATAAATACTGTATTGAAATTCCAATGGCACCACTTACCACGTACTAGCTTTGCAGCTGTTCTTCACAAGATTTAATCACATGATTTGTTGTTGAATTCCATGTGTTGGTTTTACGCTGGACAGTGTTGCTCTTTCTGTTGCAATTAAAGATTTGTTGTGAGTACTGTGCACGCAATTGATGAGAACTAGGGACACTAAATTATTAAAAACTTTGTTTCTGTCCAGCGGATTATTACCATACCTTACATTTTGTTTTAGAGTATATCTGTTGATAAACACTGCAAAATTGCTTGTGCCATGCATCAGCTGCCAGCCAAATGGGATGATAAATAAAAACAGTATAATAGAAGATTAGCCACAACTCATTTTGCCAAAATCAATACTCCTTTTTCGCACTGTCACTTTCACAATGTACTGTCAGATGTTCTTTGACTCTGTGTTCTGCAATGGCTCGGCTGACTCCTGAAATTAATCTTTGCAACATCAGATCAAATGGGGCCCCTGATGCATCAGTGAATGTCCATTTCCTAATATCCACCAGCACTTAATGTTGCCAGAAGACCCGTATTTACAGTTGTTGCACCACCTGCTATTATCCCAGAAATTGGGATGCAGCACTGAATGTTATTTCTGCAGAAGGTGCACCAGTGTTTTCCGCTGCTGTTTCTTTACCGTGGTGCCCTGTTTCACTGTGTCCACTACAGGATGCAACCTCTCTTGCACTTACAGCTGACACGCATATTGTTTTTTCCATTAGAACAAATAGGACTTCATTTGAACATTCAGCTCCATTCCTCCCTGCAGGTACAGGATACATATGAATAGATCAGCCAGTACGGTACACCGCAATTGAGAATTTCATTGTATACAGCATACATTATATCGGTACAAAGTCTCTCTATTTTAAGTTAATCCTTTTCCGTCCTCACATTGTCAAATAATCTTGAGGTGGGAGAATAGGAACCAGACGGGACGGGGGACTTATACCAAGCACCACTATCTTGAGTGGGGAGCAGGACGAGGACTTAATCTTATCACTTTCCGGAGCACAGGATGCAGGGCAAAAGACCTCTCAGGTTTTTTGATTTTATCCATCCCGATCCACTGTAAGAAGACAAGTCAATTCTGCCTGTGCAAATATCTGCCAGTATTCTAATGTGAGAGCAAACTGTGGTTGGCTTTGCAAATAATGTCAATAATGCCACAGTAAAAAAAAAACATGGCCATGCTTTCTGTGCCAATATATGTCAGTATTCCCATATATGGCAATATTCCCAAGTAAGAACATTCTCATGTTGCCTTTTCCATAACGCCAGTGAAGCAAATGTAAGAAAACAAGTCCACAATGGATGTGCCAATATATTCCACTATCCTCAAGTACATCATATCTGGTGAGAAAACATGATTATGCTGGCAGTGCCAATGTAGGACAGCATCCGCACATAATAGCACTCATATTGGCTTCACACATAATCCCAGCACTAATATCCCCACATCAAGCTTTGCCCCTAATGCCATGACACTGTAGAAGAAATGTACATGATGCTCACATGTATCACTCCTGTATCCATCTCCCCTTGGGCCAGCACTGGCTCCTCTGTACATAGACAATGTCTCTCATCTAATTTCCCACTGCCCTGCCCCCACTATTTGCACTAACTCGCTCACATTGCAATCTTTCACATGAGCTCATGCCCATACACTCACAAATGCGCTCACACGTAAAAACGCACAAAGGCATTCACATCACACATTCACACAACACTCCAACACTAACAGGCAAGCATTTAGATTTTTTTGTAAGTGTTTTTGAACAATATAATACTTACCTGATTGTGGCATGTTGTCTCCTGTCTTGTACTGCACTTGCACTCATATTCTGGGACCACGTGAAAATGGGGGAGCTAGTTCATCAAAGGGCAGTAAGAGAGGGAAGACTATAGCTAAGAATAAGAAAACTGGCCTGGGGAGCAAAAATGTCATCTGCGGAAAAGAAAGGAGATTAAGCAAAATCCTGGGTAAAAGAAGAAAACAATTGGCACCAGCATTAGTACTAAAAGCATTAGACCAATGGTGGTGCAATATTCAGTGTGTGACATTCTCTGACTAATCACTGAATTTGTGGAGTCTGCTATAGACACCGGCCGTGCTGTGACGGGACAGAACACTGTCTTGTTCTGCAGCATAAATATTCTGGTCAATGGGACATGCAAGCAACTGGTAAGCCTCAGGTGAGCTACCAGTCTCCCCCAAATGACTGTTTGGAGACCACTTTCAAAAGGGAGCATTTCAGCATTTGTCTGATCATGGCATACTTAATCCACCTGAGTCACTTTGCTGCCCCATCTCTAGAGGCGGCAACTGCTTCCAAAATCTTATTCCAAATGTGTATTTTGCCCATAAATGATACAATCTATTTCCTGAGGTGTGTGCAAATCCACCTGCTTCTCCCATGCCTCTGAATATGCTGCTGCTTTGTGAGAAACTAAAGCAGATGCATGTGTCTTTTTTTGTGTAAAGGGTCTAGGCAAAATAGCCAAACTAATTGGCTTACTTTATACTTACTTTACAAAAATAACACTTGATGTTATCTGAGAAGATTTGCAATGCCATTATTTCAATGTGTTTCCTAAAGAGTGTCACCATTGCAAGATATTCACATTTTCTGACCTGTGGAACAAGGTAAGAAAGTTGAATAAGTCCCTTGATGAGCCTAGTTTGCGGGGGGGGGGGCAAACCTCTAAGCATAGGTCAAAGGACACCTGCAGGTCTTTCTCGAAAGGCATTGCCATTTCCCATCCAAAACTACCATGCCAAGAGTTTTGCCTCATTGCCATCTATGTGCCAAAACCCAACAAGAATTGGCAAAGATAACAGTTGTGGCTTTTATGTAGGCATTGAAAGGCATTTTCCCGAAATTGCCATAAAATGGTACTATCAGGGCATAAGATGGCAACAGCTGGAAAATGGTATTATGATCTTTTTATATTATAACAGTGCTGATACAAGAGCCAAAACTGTTTGCTTTGTCTGTCCTTGCTATTAACAGGAATTCAGTACAATGGAATAGATGCAAGGAGACACATATTGCTTTTAAATCAGGTGCCTAAATGCAAACTTGGATAAGACATATTTATTATACCAAGAGGTGGTTTATAATTGGAAACAAATGACCGTACAAAAGGTTGCTTAGAAATAACACAGCGTTCCCCTTAAAAGCACAGAGTTAGCACAAAGGGATCCTGGGGGAAAGGTGTTTTTGATGGGGAGGGGCCAGTAATGGGAGGGAATGATCACAGGGACTAGCATGGCCTTGGATGATCAGTAGCTGGATACAAATCCATATATTACCCACAACATCTGTTTCCACCTCATAGCCCATCTCTCTCCTAGCTTGACTTTCGATGTCAATAGTTGAGGCTTATAGGCAGCGCTTAACTGCCACGTAATTGCCAAAACCTAAAAGCATTTGTTGAATCACACCCCAAATCCTTTATCTCATCATGTTTCTACTTTCTAAACTTGTGTTTCCAAAGCTTTCAAGTGTCAGGTGGCCATGTCTGAGAAAGCCATTCAGTCCTCTTTTTCCCCTTTAGATCGCGGGACTTGTAATTCTTTCCCATTGAAATGTAGGAAAACTACAAGTCCCAGAATTCCAAGCAAAGACAGAACTGGATGGCCTTCTTATGCATGGCCATGGGAAACATGAGAGCTCTGTGATTCCTGCCACCATGCTACATTAGAGGAGCTAAACATTTGAGCTTGAACTGCTGTTTTATTAGTGAGCTCATATGTAGTTCAGGGAAGGATTTTGATTTTCCTCTGTCTGCAAACCAAGACTTGGGCTGGTATATTGTGCCCGAGCCACTCTTCCCTTCCAGCTCCTCATTCTAGTTTCTAAAAGGGCAAACTGAAAATAAAAGGAGTTATTGTAAATATTTCAGGAAAGGTTTGGAAAATCTAATGACATGACATGGGGGCACTTAAATAGCTGTCACACAGAGGGGTGTGCACAGGCTTAGACAGTCAAGGAATGGAGTGCACAAATGCAGAAAACACAGGTGCATTAAACTATGAAATAATCAAGGACCTGGAAATATATACCGTTTAAAATCTTCCACTGTGCAAAGGTCCCAGATAGCATAGTTACAAGGTACACCGTCCTTTCATCGTGGGATGAAAGGATGCTGGGTTTTTCACCGTTGTCATTTCAATGTGAAAATTCATCGAATTTTGAAGGGGGTGGGTTAAAAAATATATAGATGGTGTGGGGGTGTTTGGGGATAGTTAAATAATTAAAGGGGATGGGGAACCCCCAAAATAAAAAAAAATTAAAAAACAAGTTTTTGCATTCAAATATCAACAGAGAAAAACCCATCGTTGTTTCATCCCGTGATGAAATGACATGGAAACAGTTACAAACCCGGGTAATAAAATAATAACTCTCTTTTGAAAATCAGTATTGTCGCTTTTCTTACCCATCCATCGTCCACAAAAAGTTTGGACCAATAATTACTAAAGATATTCATGTAACAAAGGTCATGCGTGAATAACACATTTTGATATTTATTTGGATACAGCTTATTTAATAAGAAATAAATTGATGGGCACTTAATAAATGGATAGATATAAAGAAAAAATGCACTCAATACAACTTAATGGTGGTGTGCAATGGGCGCAGTCGGTTTAATTTTGCTCATAGGCAATAACTAATCACAACATGTTCATGTACTCGGAAGCCATTTCTGGAACAGTAAATTTTAAGCTTGAGAATATGACTTACCTAAAAGTCAAAATAAATCACATTACAGCTCTCATACTGCCCCATGTCAGGAGTGAATACTCTGAGAAAGTTTGATAAAACTGTCGGCTGTATCAATGCTTGTTTTTAACAATACTTTTGTGCAAGGAACAGATATAAATCAAGGGTGCTGAATGCATAGTTGATTAAGACATTTGTATTAAACATTAGGATATTTTATAACTGCAACTAAGTCATTGACTACCATGAGTAGGTTAGCAAAAGTTTGATGCTTCTGCTTGAAAAAGATAGATATCCAAGGAGGATGTGTTTTGGGTGGGCAGAGGCATGTACTGGGCAGAAATGGCTATAGGCATTATTCTAGCCATGGGCAGGCAATGGGTGGGTAAACAATCCACTAACACGTACAAGCTGCGTGTCCCCCCTCACATGCCATTTCTCCACTGGCTGTACTCCAATGCAATCGTTTTGTCTGAAGTGCCACCTAATGGCCCGAACTAACCAGCTGTACTGCAGTAGCTATGGTTTGTAGGTAGTGTGGAGGTGCCGCCTAATGGCCAAAACTAAAAATGATGATTAATCAGAGGAGAAACCCCAGTGTTGGTTTGGTAGGAAACAGTTCTTATATCGAGCCTCCTTCACAAAATATTCCTGAATGACATCCAAATGATAAGAGAGTATGCCTGCAATAACCTAAAATAAACGAGACAGACTTTCAATGTAGAAAACTGAATGGGGAAGATGCAAACTAACGATGGAAGAAGGGCTTTAAGTGAGTCAGGGCTACGCAGGGCTCAGCCTGAACAGTTTCTTATGGGCTCTGCAAACTGTATTTCCTGAACAGATCTATTCTCTCCAGTAATGTAAATACATATCTGTGTGACAAAACAGTAGATGTCACTATCAGTCATGTTTATAATTACATCAGTGAAATACATTTTTAATCAAGTTGTTTTGCATTTTATATTTGTATTTTATTTGGGATTTATATAGCACCTTAAACCATAGCGCTGTACATAAGATCATAAAAACAGTTCAATAAAAATTGGAAAAATGTAAATGACATAAAGCAATCAGCCTTATCAATTGGAATGCAGAAGATAAGACTTCAGGGATGCATGAAATAAAGAATATAAAGAAATAGAACAAATAGAAAGAGGGAGGGCATTCCAGTGCAAGGGAGCCAACAAAGAAAAAGAACCGAAAACGTGACGGAGCAAAGGCAGGACTAGAGACAAGAGGAAGACATTGGGAATGAGTACAGAGACAATGGGGTTGGGTAGAGAATGAAGCAAGAGAGGGCCGTAGAGATATTTAAAGAAGCCGAGACTGAGATGGGAGCCAGCTCAGGGTAAGAAGAGAAGAGGCAGGTTTTCAAAAAGGTTGGATTACTTTAACAGATTATATGAAAGCATTGTCATTAAATGATGTTAATCAGTAAACAAGAATCATGGTTTTCTTTCAAACGATATAGGGGATTTCATGATGCAGTGACCTATTTTGATTTGAAGTTCTATTTTATATATGAATATACTTATTTTGGTCAATATCTTAAGCACATTTATAGTATTTAATCTATATTTTAAAGTACAGTGTACTCCCTTGTATTGTACATATGAAAACTCGATTGGGTCTGTTAGGCCGAACCTCTTTTAAAAGCTTTGAGATTTTAGGATGCGCCAAACCTTTTTTTAGGCCTCAGCCCCAAAAATGTGCATCACAGCATGCTAGAGGCCCCACCGTCGATTTCTTAGGCCACTTAAAATACTGGATGAAAGTGATAATTTCACCATGATTCCCGTTTCCATTTCTATGAACAAAAAAGGATAGAGTGCAGTTGAAAAAAGCTCTTTTTAATGTTTAAAAAATAGTATACAAGAAAAGTGCATAATTTCATTTGGAATTCATTCAAACCCTACAGTTGGAAAAGAAAGACCACATTGACTGTCAGAGCATTCCTGCAAGCACAGTGAAAGAAATGGTCGAAAATGAACAGAAAGAGAATAGCAGATAGGGCAAAAGACATGAATGGTAGATTGCCGTCGACCCATTAACGCTGCTGATGACAAATAACAGTCTCTTTGGAGAAAATAGGGTGTGACAGGGGAATCATTTTCTCCTGACACTAAGGTCGAAAACAATCTGCAAACCGAAGACGAAACATTCACTGGGGATGACTCCCCTGTCAGGCTTGCAACCATGCTCAACTCAACAGAATGCCTCGGGAAACAGACCGAAACCATGGAATCAGACAATATCATAACATCTCTTTTGCCAATGGGAAAATAATACAAGTCACCTGAAAAATAATGCGAACATAGTCTCCGATTTCAGAAGATAGGACAATGCGAAAAATACGCATGACACAGTATATTCCTTTTCTAGATCCTGAAATAATGGTTGTTGTGCAAGACCTAAACAAACAAAAATGAAAGGAAAAAGGCCACAGGCAATATTCAATTAAGTCTACCTAGGAACTCCTATTAGTAATGCAAACTGTTAAAAAAGAGCAATGTTATCATTCACAAGCAGGTATGCGAGAGGCATTTCACGGCACAGCTCCTCAACTAACTATAATACCACATGTCTGACCCAGCAGTTAAGTACCGAGAGAGGAAATGCCCATAACTTTCAAAATATTGTAAGGAAGTGACGTCATTAAGGCAGTGTTACCCCTCACCAATAGGGTCGCCAGATCCAAGCTTGCCGCTCTATATCAGTAGCTTCAACTGGCTAAATGGAATTACTCACCTGACTGAAAATAATCTAAACTCTATACAGATTTTCTAACAGACTAACAAGACATGTACATCACTTTAGTAGCTGTTGGAGGTGATTACAGCTCTGCGGTTTATGTTACTTAGCTTTTTTTGACCATGGTCAAACCTAATGGAAAATTGGGAATCACAACTGGAAGAAACTGTTTGAACATTTATTGTGCATATGATTCAATCACAGTTCCCTGCGTTAGTTAGCTCCCACCGAAATTAAGGAAATATTCCATAATTCAGGAAGGTCAGGCCCATTTTAATATTTCTATTCAGTTAAATTGTACCCCAAAACGGTAGATACGAAATTGATTTTCAAGTTTGATCGAGTTTAAAAGAAAGTTCCTTCAACTAATAGAACCTTGTCTGATATATTTCAATGTCTTGCATGATCAAAAGGTGTCTTATTTAAATGCACTGGGCTCATTGGGGCCTGTTCTAGAAAAATCTTTCTAGCAGATTATTCTGAGTACAAAAAAATCGATTTCAAATACTTATCATCATCATCATTTGCTTTCATTCGGCTCTAGGCCGTAAAAGACCCACAGAAAAATACAGCAAACAATAAAAATGTGTACATTATTAGACATAATAACACATTGTGAACTGATGGATGTCAGAATAAAAAGGACAGGTCATTCATTATTACAAAATTCCTTTTGAACTAAAAGCATAAAATATGTATACAATTCGGAGAGGAGAGTGATTTGCGCAGGGTCATAACACAACGATTAGTATATGGAAACGCCTCCACTATACACTAACCAATGCATTACTGAACCAGTTCAACACCTTCTATTTCCGGGGCTTTAGGAGCCATGCTTCACAGATGAATTTGGCTATCTGATACACATTGTTTATATCATGCCTGCTTTTGCATAACATCAGGTATCTGCGATGGTGTTAATACCTTCTGATCTAAGCAGTGGTTTCAGGTATAACATGGGGCCTCATTACAACTGAGGTGGTAAGGTGTTAACAGCGCCGGTAAAGGTGCCAGCACCGTTAACCCCGTACCGCCTCATTACGAGGTTCCCTCGCGGGACACGCTCTGGATGTCTGGTCAGACAGCATGCTCCCCATTCCCATTGAGCCCTATCGGGGCTCAAATGGGAATGGGGATCGTCCGGGTTCCCTGAATGGGGCAATACGGGCCCTCTGAAGTCAGAATGGCCCAGTATTTCCCCATTCAGGGGCCACGGACCCGGACTCGAGCTTGGAGGCAGCCATGCCCTTGTTAAGGGCATGGCTGCCTCCAAACTCGTAATGAGGCCCATGGACATAAAAATAAAAAGTGTATAATAGTCTCTTCCTCCAATTCGCAAAGGGGCGATGTCCAGATCAGTGGGACCCCAAGACTTTGTAAATACTTGTATACTCCATCAGTCGTTAACGCAGAGACAAATATTTCCAAATCAAATCATAATAATGTATTTGGTTTAAAGATAATATGTACAATGTTTACCTTGTGCAGCAAGGAACTCTTGAACACAGGAAATAAAATGGTTAGTTACTCATACGTTGGCATTTCACCAACATTTTCAATCCAAGATGTTGCAGCTCCATGTGAAAGCTTCCACAAGCAAAGATTAACTGACAAAATATAATATGGCTGCCCTATGTACTATCACCTGACCATCCACTTTCTTGTAACATGGGCCCTAAAGCAGAGCGTTGTGGGAAAAGTGGTAGAGCTAAAAATACAAGAGCACATTTTCATTGTGTGACAGATAACATTGTTAAGAAGGGTGAAAGCACAATAAAACATTACATTTCAAAATATAAAGGAGGGGCAGGAGGCATACAAGAAGATCAGGAGTGCTAAAGGATAGTGGATCATCATCTAGAGCAGGAGAAGGAAACATCCAGCTGGTACACTGAATGGCTTATGTAGTCACCTCTGGATCACAGTAGTGGCTGCAACATGGAGGCCCAGATGTTTCTAGAAGATCTCCTGAAGGCATAGTTACTGTAGGCACTGGGAACGGGAGACAGACAGTGAGAAGTTTTAGATAATGATTAGCGCATGAGAGATGTGTTAGGAAATCTACAAGCTAGCTAGAACCTCAGAGGGGCATTGAGATGTTTTTAAGACTGCCTATGGCCAGAGAGATATGCTGAGGAAACTGAATGGCTCATGTAGTTTTGCACCTGCTGGCATCAGTAATTACAATTTCTGCACTTGCTACTTGCTTAAGGGAAGACGCCATTGATATCCTGCATCAGACGCAGATCATAAATGTGCTGTGGACGTGAAATTCTTTAATTATTTTATTGTATATTAAAGCTAAGCAAATTAATCATAGCTTTTTATACAAATGTAATCCAAGCAATAACATGACATAAGTATAAGGATATAAGAACATTCTCATACATAAACTAAAATAATATTCTATAGTACAATCACAACTTATCGTCGCAGAGTAAATAAGAGTAATAAAGAAGTAAAAATGAATGAAAATGGGTGCAAACAATAGCTATAGTTATGAGGAGTTTACCCACTAGTTGTCACTAAAATCATAGCAATCACGAACTATAATTCAATAATGCAATGCATTAAATAGCGGTCATTTCCCCTCTATGGTTTTTTTCCCAGATTTCTTCTGTAGCACAACCACCCAGGTGTGGATTCAAGTATTGACTGAGTTGTGTCCTTCTTACCATATTCATAGCCTTACAGTAAACTAGCAGATGTTCTGTGCTCTGAATTCCTTCCTCATCACATGTTCTACATCTTCTATGATCTGTTGGTCTATTCTTCTAAGCACCAACAATCTCAGTTGAGGGTAGATTGTTAAATATTAGTCATAAATAATCTTGTCTAATAATGTTGTTTGGTAATTGCGACACATACAACAGTAGGCAGAATAGCTCAGCAGCACAGTTTACACATTCCCCAGAATATGATTTTGTGGCTAATTGAATCAGATTGTATTGATATGCTATCCCTGCTGGTTGCTTTTTTTAAATGTTTACAATTCTAACACGATCTGCAGTTTGGAGATATTGTGACCAATAAGCATGATTGCGTTGTAGCTGTTGTTCCTGTGGTAGAGGCTTTACATATTTCTGAACAATAACAAATCACAGCTTAATTGGGTCCGTTTTTCTGGTATGTTTTGAAAATGAAGGAACACCATATGATACAGTCTCTACTAATCCAGAGTTGATGTTCACTCCCCAAGACATTTGCTCATATGAAGATGAAGAGATTACTTGTGAGTTGAGGAAGAAAGACATTGTATCCCCCTATGATTGTAACGGGCTCTGTTGCTTCCTGAAGAAAGGTCAGTTCTCAATAAATATGCTAATAATAATAATAATAATAATAATAATAATAATAATAATAATAATAATAATAATAATTGAATCCTAAATTCTTGGTTCAAGTTCATGCTCCATCAGACTTATCTGAACCACAAACCATTAAAATTGACACTTGTCAAAGACTGCGAATAAGTCTAGAGTGGGTGTATAATATCTCTCCACCAGATTTTTCCGGGATTCAATGATATGCTAAAATAACAAGTGGATTTAGCTAATGTCTGCGTTACAGTTAAGGAAAGACACAAACTTTGACATATATTCCTACCATCTGTGACATTTTCTTGAAAGATTCCTTTAAGGGTGATCAGACAAAGTTACATATGACAATTATTTCAAAATAACTTAATATAAAACAGGCATTTGCTGAGAAAACTGGCCAATGACAGCACTCCTAGAATTATGGTGGTTCATACTCATAAAGAAAATAGAAGCACACAATCATATCTATCTAAATCATAGTATATAAAGCAACTCTATCCTGGGAATCCTGAAACCTAATATGGAATCACAACTCTATGCTGACTTAAGAAAATTCAATACAGGAGGTATGTGGCCTAGTCAGGCTCCATGTAGGATCGAGCTTCGGTGAGTTCTTCCAGGTGAGAACTCCTTCAAGGCCAGCCACCGCCATTCCTGCTCTGTTCAAATGGCAGATGGCATTGGGGGTGGGTGGAGGGGTGTCTGAGGCTCCAGTGTGTGCACAGACCCATTTACAGAATGCACTGTGCCCCAGTGAGTCGACATCCAACAGGATTCCAAGCCCAAACATCAAGGTGACTCGATATGAAATGGTGGCCAGAACCCGTCCTTAATTACCGGCACCCATGTGAGCCCTAGTACATTGGTGGGTGACAGCACTGTCCCCAGGATTCAAAAATAACATTGAACTGGTATGGGGGGGTGTCACCAGGGCACTTATGATTTCAGCCATCAGTGGACCCCACAGATCTATAACCCTATCCGCAAGACAAGCTCTTGGTTCCTGGTCAGAATGTTGTGGTGGCAGGATTGAGTTAGACTGTGATCAGCGATAGTGCCAGTGGGGTGGTGCAGCTGAGGCTATGTTAGCCTTTGTCTCGATATGCCTTATTATGTGCATGGTCTCCTGGACCCTGCACCAGGCACCGTTTTGATCTGGGTGAGAAGTAATATCCCTGGTTTGATGTGATGACTTGGCTCCACCTGCTCTGTGACCACTAACAGCTGTCCCTCACGGCTTGCATATCTCGCCATATGGAGGTATTGAATTCACTCCCATGTTCCCCTTCCACTTAGAGAGTAAAAGCAGTGCATTAGCAGAGACAAGCAGTGGGCTGTGGAGGTTAAACACCAGCTGCTTTTTACCATGCGAGGCTGTGGATTCAGCATCTGCAATGCAATCCACGTTTGTGAATAGAGGTTCTTTATCTTCCACTGAATGTACCCTACGGTTTTTAGACTCAAGGATCTCGATTCACTCCCCTGTAATGGGCCACCAAAGGGTACAGATGGTGAGCTTCCTGGAAGCAGTTCCGCCTACTCCCAAATAGCTGTACGTTTAGTTCCACTCCACTGTGCCAAGCAAATCCTGCACATCCAGTTATTTTGGGCATGAATGTACGGTTACAAAGTAACAAAAAATACATTATGAGGCACTTGGCAGTACTAGACAAACCTAAGAAACTGAAATAAATGAAGAAAGGCCAGGTTTATGCCAACCCCTCCCTTACCGAATCGGCAAAGCCCTCTTTTAACAAAAAATAAATCATGAAATTAATAATAGTATTTAGGAGCTCTGACACAAGGCTTTGGTGCTGGATAAGTAGGTGTCCTCTGTGTAAGGAAGGATTGATGAAGTAGAGAATGCAAATTCTGACAGGGTTACACATTGCCATAGCTTTCGAATAAGGGGGAAGCTTTAGAGGCATGCTACTCCTCATTGCAACTTAAGTTGGAGGATCCTGATAACAGGTCTAGGAACAACACCATCCAAATATGCAGTGTGAATTGACAGATTTGTTCAAGATCTGTTGCACTATTATTTGGAGGATGATGAAATATACATAGGACTTTCTGTGTATCCTACTTGTCCACTATACAGTTCAACAATAGTTGATGACTTCCCTGCATAAGAAGCCCATTCGTTTATGCAGCCAGATTCCCAAGAAGACTCTCGATCAGGATCCTGACCCAAATATCCAAGCACTGTGTTTATATAACCTGTTGTGGCTGTGGGGATGGAGAAGGCCTAGAAGAAATGCAAATGAACCCTCATCTCATCAGTTCAAGATCACTTCAGAAGAATGTATAGTTGCTTTCCTATTTACCAGACAAACTCTTACCTTGTTTTGACAGTGTTTTGTTTATTGTTGGCATTATCCTTTGGCTTACTTGGTCATTGTCCTTCTTGTAAGCTTATTTGGGATCTTGGACACACTCTAATGTACTTATTATTTACTCTGCGGCAAGCAGTCATGTGGCTCATAATTTGCAACTGTTTTCTTTGATGTTGATATTGTTGGGATGAGTGGGGGTGTGGGTGGTGGCGAAGTGCAGAGTTCCAGGCCCATTTGGAAATACCTCTAGTGTTCGGAGGGAGAACCAATTTATGGGCATGTTCCTGTAATGTGAGGGTAGAGGATTGTATTATTATGGGGGTTATCATCAGTTCAACTCAAATCAAGATATAGCTCAGAGAAACAGAGTTTGCTTGTTGGTAGGGTCAGCTTTCACACAGTAATCTCATGAGCACCAACTTATTCTACATCTGGGCCTTATGGCTGATCTTTACATGATCACCCTGAATGTCCTTGGCCTAAACCCCCATTTTTAGCAGAGACCTCACATGAAGTGCCTTCTGGGTCGAATTGCTGGAATAGAGATGCTTCAGGTGACGCGCCCCTGTCCCCAAGATGAACAGAGTTTGCACCAAATCGGGTTCCCCATGCAGTTCTTTGCCCCAGTGGAAGAGAGAAAGTATGAGAGATCCATGTTGACCATGAGAACATTCTCTCATTGAGCATGATACCTTGTGTTATCAAGAGGGCCACTTTCCACTTGTGAGGGGAATCCTATTGGGGCACTTAGCTACCCTGGTCTTCATATTCTGCCCCAATTTCAAGCAAAATTAGTTATTTCTTAAATTGTTTATCTGTAGCAGCTAACTTTATAGATGTAGAAATTATCATTGGGTCTGATTTAGATTTGGTTCTGGACCCACTTGCTGAAAAAATGTCCATCTTCTGCTTCTGATTTTTCAATTTCTATCACATTGTTGAGAGTCCTCCAGAGCTGGGCGTAGTCAAGTTATGATGTTTCCAATGGCCAAATCTCAGTGCCTTTGACGTTGTGAGGCAAAATATGGTATTACTCACCAGTAAACGAGCATCAGAAGGAACATGCAGGCAGGAGGAACTGCAGTGTCCAGGTGTGGGCCATATCACAGTGCTCCCACTGCCCCCACACATATAACCAGGGCAATCCCCAGCAGTTGTTAAAATTCAGAGGAATCCCTCTTCAAAATCATTGAGGGCAGGGGCCATGACTGTAGGGGAGCTTACTAGCGGTCTACTTAAAGGTACTGTCTGGAACCTTCTAATATGCAAAGCTGCATGGTAACGCAAAGGAAAGTGACTTGAAATTGGTGTCACTGGTCTTCATTGATTGTTTCTTGCTGCAGTGCTGACCAGCTGGTGCATACTGAAGGAACACTGCTACGCGTAAGGTTGTGTAAGATAAAACAGCACATTTTCTCTAAATAGTGGAAACTTCAGACCACACTTCGTCCCACTTACGGGGCAGCTAGGTTATAAGTTTCACCTGGTCTTAAGCATAGCTTTTACACATAGGTTGGAGTTAGTATATCATATGATATGATATGATATGTCATTTATAACACACCTATACACAAGTGTTTCAAGGTGCAACAAGGCAAGGGAGGGGAAACAGAGGGAGGATAAAACAACAATCTTACTAGTCCAGGTGACACTGAGATCACACAAGTGCAGGGGAAAGGAGAGGGGAGAAGTGCCGTGGGGTGTTGGGGGGGAGCAAGAGCCGGACATGGGATGAAAAGCAAACAGTGCAGCAGGTGGCAAGTACGAGTGTTAAAAGTGCAGACAACAGGTGTCTAAAAAGTGCAGGTAAGGGGACTGCAGGGTTGCAGATACAGACCACAATTGCAGGGGATGCCAGGAGGCAGTGCAGGCGTGCAACTGGGCAGGTAGGGACCTGGGCCCGAGTTGAGAGGGTAACCAGGTGGCCAGTGCAGCATCAGACAGGGGAGAGGAAGAGGGAAGGGAGAACCCAAGAGGAAGGTCTTGAGGTGCTTCTGGAACCAGAGATGGTTCTGCTCAAGTTTCAGAGAGGCAGGCAGGCTGTTCCAGAGAGAGGAACCAGCCGAGAAAAGAGGTCTTGGATTAGTGTTAGATTTTCCTCATATTGATATGATATGATATTGCATTTGTAACGCGCCTATACACAAGTGTTTCAAGTGTTTCAAGGCGCGACGAGGCAGGGAGGGGGGAACAAGGGGAAGACAGACAACGATCCTACTAGGCCAGGTGTCATTCAGATTGCGCAAGTGCAAGGGTAGGGGGAAGGGAGAAGTGCAAGGGGAGGGGGAAAGTGCAGTACAAGGTAAGTAGAATAAAATAAATAAAGGGCCAGCTGGTGGCAAGTGCAAGGTAAGTGCAGACAAGTGCTGGGAACGGGGGCTGTAGGGATACAGAGACAGTCCCGCAGTGCAGGGGTTGCCAGGGAGGCAGTGCAAGTGGAGAATGGCTGGGCCCAGGACCGAGGTCGGCGAGAGTGGCCCAGTTGCAGATTCGGTGAAGATTCAGCAAAGAATTAGCAGGGGAGAGGGAGAGAGAAAGCAGAAGCAAAGAGGAAGGTTTTGAGGTGCTTCCGGAACCGGAGATGGTTCTCCTCAAGTTTCAGGGAGGCAGGAAGGCTGTTCCAGAGGGAGGCCCCTGCCGCGGAGAGAGATCTACCCCCAACTCGTTGCTTCGAGAAGCGGCTGACCCTGAGGGAGTTCAAGACGGATGAGCGAAGGGCTCGGGAAGGAAGGTATTTAGGAAGAGAGAGTTGAAGGTATTTCGGCCCCAGGCCCCAGAAGGCCTTGTGGACAATGCAGAGGGTTTTGAACTTTATCCTCACAGCCACTGGGAGCCAGTGTAGAGACTTCAGTCCTGGAGAGATACGGTCCCTGGGCTTGAGGCCAAGGACAAGTCTCGCAGTTCTGTTCTGGATGAGTTGCAGAGGGCAGAGAGTGGAGGCAGGCAGATTAAGATAGAGGCTATTAAGTTCTACTTGTTGAAAGGCTGTTGTCTTGTTGGAGGTAATGCATTTACTGTTATATGTTGTGGCCATTCAGGGAACTCAGCAAACCTAGGTCATGTTTGTAACTTTAGGCCATGTTTGTAACTTTAGGCCATGCTGTAACATTTGGTCAGGCTGCACCTCATGTGCCTAGGGATAGGGATCTCATGAGTACCTTCATGTGTATAGGCCTTAGGCTAGGCATCAGGAAAATTATAGCTAATACATAATTATAGTTGTTGATTAGGAAATGTTCAGGTTAAGTAATGCACCAGGAGCTGCTGCCCATTGGCCTCTCACTAATGTACTAGTGTGCAAGTGATATAGCTGTTTGTGTGTGAAGGGTGGCACACATGTTGTGTGTGTATATGTTTGGGTTTTTCCCTCTTTGCCTGGGTCTGAATTTGTAATACAGTCCACTCTACCTTAGTGTTTCAAAAGCAGTTGGGCAATTGTAATCTGAGAGGTGTACAGTTGTCTCTGATGGAGGTGATTGCACTGGTTTGGTTACCTTAGATCAGGGGTCTCCAACCTTTATGTTGGCAAGAGCTTCTTGTAGTTAATAGCCAAAAGGCAGGAGCTACTGGTGAGAGCTTCTGGACTGGTGATGTCCATGAGTATGAGAATTTGAACTAAAATTTGTTTGTGCCGTTTTGTCTACCCTTAATATACGAAAAGGAATAACATAAGCATTTACAATGATATTAATAACTTCAACAACAAAAATATTTTTTATTTGTAGCTGTCTCCTAAAAACTGCCAAGCATATCAGAATGTAGAAAACCAATCGGGACATTCAATATGGAAGCTGACACTGCAGTGCTAACTAATCTGGTGAGTAGCTTGAAAAAACAACAGCACTCAGATGCTTTCAGGTGGGATCGAAGTTTTGATTTCAGGAAGTTTGTCTGACAAAGGTAGATTCACAGGGAAAGGCAATAACTTTGGACACTAGGTATAAACACTGTAACAAGGGGGGTATCTGCACTAACTGCACAACTGACATGGCACACACACAGTCAGGACAGTTTATAACATCTCATACAAAAGACTCTGGAGTCATTGCACCCTTCACAATTAAGTATATTTGTTTTCATCAGAATAACTCGCACATTTGAAGGATGCCTTTGTAACAGCATTTTCAATGCAGAGCTTAGTGTACCTACTTTTTAGGATCACAGACAGCATCCTTTGGAAGCATTATTTGTACAAATTGTGTGTATTATTGCAAAATGCCTATCAACGTTACTCATTTTTTTCCCACTGTAACTTGGGCACTGTAGATTAAAGATGCACATTTTCTTTTTACGCTGGAAGAAAAAAACGTGTTCCGACTCTTGAAAATGTATGGTACATCTTTTGCCTTTTGTTGGATGGTGCATCTGCATATGCATCCAGGATTTCAACAAGGGTAGTTTATTTTTTTCATTTTGGGGCTGCATGTTCAAAAACAATGTGAGGAGTATTTCAATCAATGTGTTATACAGTTTTATACACAATTCCTCATATACCACATTCTGCTTTGTCAAAAAATAAAATCCATTGCCAGTTTAGCATATCTCCAATTCATACAAATTTCTCACACACCAGGCCACAGCCTTCAGCCAAGGAAAAGTAAGCCAAAGACTACTTTATTGACTACCCTTAAATGTTTTAATGTCAAAATAATAGGCAATATTGATGTCTTGAAAAAGGCACAGATCATATAACAACCCAACCAGACAATATATGAATCATTATATTAGCATTTTGAGCAAGAGTATGGTTGTAGCAGGGAGTGACGTACTCATAATGGGTGGTGATCTGCCACCTGTCTGTCCTTTTTGAAAGAGGCAGTATAACACAGAACAGCTCACAGGATCGCTGCTTCTCCCTGCAGGAATAATGTTGGTCATTTTGGTGCATGATCAATGGGCCATGTCTGAATTGCATGTACAGCTCTTTCCGACATATTGGAATTTTCCATGTGTAAGAGAATGGTGTCTTGCCCAATCTTTAGCAAAACAATGCTCATAAATTGCACCCAATATTAAAATGCTGAGAAATTCCCTGCGCAAATTTGAACATATACCTACAGGTTCCCCACCGATGTCTGTAGATATCCCAATTTGTGTACATAGCCAAAGGGGCATCAACCCTATTAATTGTTCTCCATATCATGGCTCTCCTCAATGGACTTCATTATAAGTTTAGCGGTCAGGAAATAAGGTTGCCGGTAGCAAGGTATCGGCACCCTTTCCGGACTGTCAAACTAAGAGTCTGATGGCAGGGACAGGTACTCCTGGCAGGCCCAACCTGCCGGGAGTTCAGGCCCCTACTGGCAGTGCTTCAGTGCCCCCATACCCATGAGGACCTATGGGACTTCACAAGAATGGGAATTTATCGTTCCACTGCCTGTCATGATGTCCCAGTAGCACCGGGATGTCTGGCGGCGGAAACTGTGTTATGGGTCGTCGGTAGCCGGCTGCCTAATGGTGGGTTTAATCACCGACCTTGTAATGAGGCCCAATGTTCTCTCCCTGTATTCACCACCCTGTTTTGTACAGTTCTCTGTTGCTTAGTAACCAGGTTTAGGCTATATTAATCCCTTACATATCAAAATATATACATACAAACCACTGATCACTTTTCCAAACTAATTACTTTATTCATACTCTTGTTTTGTGAAAAATGAACTGAAACAGAACTCTCAAATCATGTTTATTAAGTTTTGGCATTGATAGCACATGTCATTTTACATTCCAGTTTAGATTTATAAATGTAAGTGAACAAGGGGCCTCATTACAAGTCCAGTGGTAACTGTGCCGGTGAAACCGGCAGGTTGCTTCTGGACTTGTACGTGTTACAGGCACCTGGCTTGCCGGAAACACTGGGGCATTATAAACCCAGTGTTCCGGGAAGTGAAGTGTTGGTAATTGTAAATCCCCATTCCCATAATACTCAATGGGAAAGGGGACCACGGAAGCACCAGCACCATTAATAACGATGTCAGTGCGTCCGTGAAACTCTGCGGGCAGGTGCCGTTCCGCCTGCCAGGTCTGACCCTGGCGGGCAGGTCGGCTCCCGCTCGGTAACTCCTAGTGTGCCGGTCCGCTTACAACAGTGCTGGTATGCTTACCGGCACTGTTGTTACAGGACCGGCACATTTGTAATGAGGCCCAATATCAGAATGCAGTGCAGCTAGTAGTTTTACTTAAAATGTAAAATTGCTATTAGTACTTGAATTACTGTATTGGGACACACAGAGGTGGGACTCTTCCACATCACTGCAAATTCCATCTTACCATTTAATACAGTTGGGATACTAGTACTTCCTTATTACAGAGAACTTTATCAGTATCTTCAAACAAAACATACTAAATCAGTTTTACCATAAACAGCAACACATACCTCTAGATGTACCTTTTTTCTTGCAAGCTGCCACACACACGGATTGTCTTTTTTCCGCATATACAGGGTGAAAAATGTGCACATAGACACACAAAGGCAGAGCAAAATACGATTACAGCTGTAGCTTTATTTTCTCCATTCTGATTGAAAGCCTACAATTACCAGCATGTAAAGTAATGCTAGCAAAAATAAATCTAAATAAACACAGTGAGACTGAAATGATCACAGCCCAATCTTTCCTTCTTTATTTATTTATTTATTTGCATTTGTATCGCGCAGCTTGCAGCCCGGAGGCATCGAGGCGCTTTTACAAGAATATGAAAGAGGTTTGTCATACAGGTTCATGCGCACAAGGCTTCTTAGTCATACAGGTTCATGCGCACAAGGCTTCTTCGTTAGTTACACATTACAGGAAACACATTTCATGAAATACAGAGTGATCAACGTGATGGGCAAAGAAAGAGTAACAGTGTTGTGGTGGTACCTCAGAGGAGTGGTACTAGGTTTTAGCTTTTAGTTGAATAGCTTAGTTTTGATGGCTTTGCGGAAAACTTGGTGGGATTCGATCTGTCTTAGGTGAGAAGGGAGTGTGTTCCAGTGAGTGGTGGCCAATGTAGGAAAGCTGGAGCCGCCTGCACAGGCTCTACGGATTCTTGGCGTGAGGATCGTGTTAGAGTAGCCTTCTCTGAGCGGCCTTGTGGCAGTATGCCTGGTGAATCTGTGGGAGAGGTATGGGGGTGCAAGCTCATGGAGGCTTTTGTGGGTGATGGCAAGGGTTTTAAAGACAATTCTTTCTTTGACCCGGAGCCAGTGAACCTGTCTTCTCACTTCAGAGATGTGGTCTCTTCTGGAAATTCCTGTGGCTGCCCTGAGTGCGTTATTTCGTACCAGCTGAAGTTTGTTGATGTTTTTTTGGGACGTTCCAATGAGGAGAGCATTGCAATAATCAAGCCTTGAGCCGATTATAGCCCTGGCAATGGTGAGGCAGTTCTGGCGTGATAGGAAGGGTCTGGCTGTGTTAAGCACTTTAGTGTAGTATGCAGAAGATGAAGCAATGGCGTTGACCTGTCTATCCATAGTCAAGTCGGCGTCTAGGTAGACTCCTAGGGTCTTCACGTGGTTGGAGACTTTGATCGGGATGTTATCAATGTAAAATGATGAGTACTGCTTATCGAGATTGCCCAGAGTGGTGGGTGACCCTATGAGCAGGAGCTCAGTTTTTTCGCTGTTGAGGCAGAGCCAATTGTCTACCATCCAAGATTGGATGGTAGAGTAGATGGTGGTGAGTGTGTTCAGATCTGCATCATAGTCCCCTGTGAGTGGGATAAGCACCTGCGTGTCATCCGCATAATTCGTATATATAAGATGTGCAAGGCGTCGAGGATGCTGAACAAGGGTCTTGTAAAAAGATTATAGAGGGTAGGTGCAATGCACGATCCCTGTGGAACACCACATTTGATGTGGCTAGGGGTGGCACAGGCAGAGTCAGAGAATACTTTCATGACTCTCTGCTGGAGAAAGGAGGTGATCCAATCGCATGCCTTAGGGGAAAAGTTGGCTTCAGTAGCTAAATGGCGACACAGAGTGTTGTGATCAACCAGATCAAAGGCTGCTGATAGGTCTACGAGCAGAAGGAGCGAAGGTTTGCCTGAGTCTCTGATATCATCCATTTGGTTCTTTAAGTCTAAGAGGGCCGTCTCAGTGCCATGACGTGGGCGGAAGCCAGATTGCCGAAGGCCAAGGAGACGATTCTCTTCCAGGTATCTTGGACTTGCAGGTAAGCTGCTTTGTCGTGAATTTTAAGTAAAAATGGGACGGTGGTGATGGGCCTATAGTTCCCTGGAACCGTGGGGTCAAGGGAAGGTTTTTTGAGGAGTGGGCACACCCATGCTTCCTTGAGACTAGATGGAACGTGTCCAGACTGGAATGATGAATTAATGAATGCAGTAAGGAGGAGCGCTAGAATTTGTGCCGAATCTTTGATGAGTTGGGCAGGACAGGCGTCTCCTTTACAGTTTGAGGGTTTGATAGATTTGAGCAGGGTGATTACTTCCAACTCGGCCATTTGTCTAAAATGGAACGGTGGGGAGGATTTGGTCGTGGGAGATTTAGGCGTATCCTTATGTAGATTAGCTATGAGGTTATTCAAAGCTTTTTGGTGACCGCAGATTTTTATTTGGAATGTGTTAAGTTTGTCTAGCATGGCTGACTGAATACTGTTGCACCATTTCTCATCTTTAAGGAGAGAAAGAGGTGGAGCGGAGGGCTTTTCAAGTTCCTTAAAGATAGTAAATAATTCTTTGGACCCTGATTTGGCGTCAATGATCCTTGAGTTGAACGAAGAGGATTTGGCTAGGGCGATGTTGGCTTTGTAGGAAATGGAAATATCTTTGAAGGCCTTTCTTGTGGCTTCTGAGGGGTTAGCTTTCCAGGCAGAGAGTGCAGCCCTCTTCCGTGAGCGTTGGTCAAGTAGTTCTTTGAAGAACCATGTATTGGAATGCTTAATTTTCTTGGCTTTTTGTAGGGTAAGTGGAGCTATGGCGTCAACTGCTTTGGAGACGATTTCTTTGAAGGAGTTGGCTAAGGTTTCTGGATCTTTGGAAAAGGGGGCTTGAAGGTTAGGCACCTGTAGGAAAGGGGATAGGTTTTCAGCAGTGAGTTGGCGCGAGCTCCTTGCGAGTGCTGCCGTGAGGGGGATGATAGATCCAAGAGGTCCTTTTTTAGTGTCGATGTTGAATTGAAGATAGTGGTGATCGGACCAAGGAATGGGGCTGTTAGCGATGATTTGGATGGCGCAGTTATGATGGCAGATCCAATATAGAGTGCGTCCTTTGACATGGGTGCGGTCTGTGATAGATTGCATGAAGCCCAAGGTAGAGAGGGCCTTCTTGAGGGATCTGGCGTGGGAGTCCTTTGGGTCGTTGAGCCCTAAGTTAAGATCATCCAGGAGGATGACTTTGGACGTCATTTTGATATTATCGGACAGTGAATGGATGAGGGTGTCCTAAAAGTCTATGGTAGGACCAGGAGATCTGTAAACAATATGCATGTTGATAGTGCAATTGTGGGAGGCACTAATTTTTAGTGGGAGGTAGTCAGAGTTGTGGACCAGTTTCCCTTCCACTTCTCTAATGGCCAGAGTTTCCCGGGCAATGATGGCTACTCCCCCGCCTCTCTGAAGGGCCCGATCTTTTCTGAAGATGGTGTACCCAGTCGGAAGGGCGAGAGATAGTGCTGGGCCTGAACTTTCACTAAGCCAGGTTTCTGTGATTATTAGGAGGTCAAGGTTGTCATTAATGATGAGGCCATTAATGTCTAGTGCATGAGCGGGTACTGAACGGGCGTTAACTAAGGCACACCTGAGGCTCCTGTTGGACTTTGAAGGTGTGGGTACAACCTGCACAGGGGCAGCAGAAGGCTCAGGCATGGTAGGCAGTGCAACATTGCTAATAGGCATCACAACAGCAGGCATAGGGGCCACAGAGGGCTTAGGCAGTGCAACATTGCTAATAGGCATCACAACAGCAGGCATAGGGGCCACGGGGGGCTTCGGCAGTGCAACATTGCTAATAGGCATCACAACAGCAGGCATAGGGGCCACGGAGGGCTTAGGCAGTGCAACATTGCTAATAGGCATCACAACAGCAGGCATAGGGGCCACGGGGGGCTTAGGCAGTGCAGCATTGCTAATAGGCATCACAACAGCAGGCATAGGGGTCACGGGGGGCTTAGGCAGTGCAGCATTGCTAATAGGCATCACAACAGCAGGCATAGGGGCCACGGGGGGCTTAGGCAGTGCAACATTGCTAATAGGCATCACAACAGCAGGCATAGGGGCCACGGGGGTCTTAGGCAGTGCAACATTGCTAATAGGCATCACAACAGCAGGCATAGGGGCCACGGGGGGCTTAGGCAGTGCACCATTGCTAATAGGCATCACAACAGCAGGCATAGGGGCCACGGGGGGCTTAGGCAGTGCACCATTGCTAATAGGCATCACAACAGCAGGCAAAGGGGCCACAGGGAGCTCAGGTGCCAAATGCCTAAGGGTCCCAGTGACAATGTTCCTTATGATCACATGTGCTTGAGTCTTGGAGTGAGGCGGTGACAGAGGCCTGGTCTCATAGCGATACCGAGTGTTAGGTGGGCGTGGTGAGAGTGGGGCGCATCTGAGGCCTAGTCTTGTGTTACGGTAGGTCAGGCTGGGGGCGAAGTGGGACGGCAGATGGCAGCGTGTGCGCGACCGCAGCCGTGCATTTATGAGGAATACAGCGAGGGGGAGAGTTTTCCCTTGTTGGGGGAGGAGCGTAACAGTAGAAGTGGCTTTGGGTGTCTTACCTTGAGCCAGAGTGTTTGGGGGCTCCTTCCGCGACGTTGAGCAGCGAAGAGCTGCAGAGAGGGAGAAAGGCCTTGTCCCACGGCCTTCTCCCTGCGGCTTCGCCTGCCGGTCTCCTCCTCCTCCCTTTAAGGCAGGAGGGGAGGAGCTGGCAGGGTGTAGTGGCCAATGGGGAGCTGGGGTCGGGCCGATGATTTTCGCGGGCATGTTCCCGCTCTGGGAGATGTTTTCCCGGGTTGCCTGGGCAACCAGCACGGCCTCCTCGCGGCTCCGTGCAATTTCGAATTTAGGCTGCAGCTGTGTGGATTGGGCGGGCGGCGGCTGTCTGTGGCTGACTCTCCAGGTCCAGTCGGTGCAGTCTGCTTCATGAGGCGTGATCCCATGACATGCAGATTTGCACACCCCTTCCCTTTCTAATCAGCCATTGTTTGCACTGCTTACATTTCCCATTGACTTTTGCTATTGATAGTTATCTCCTTCAAGCCCAGATGCACCTCCTCCTTTCACTGTGCACACAGATTTTGACTGTTTGGTATGCAGGAAAAGGAGAGAGAGAGGGCAGGGGAAGAGGCCCAGGGACATCAGACACTAAAATAAACTCACAGCGATCCTTTTGGTGTCCAATGCAAAGTGCTACTGGGAAGCCTGAGGCAAGCTTCCAGAGGCTTGCAATCATGTCCAGGCTCTGCACCCCACATAAGGGCACTACCCAGCCCTGTGGTAGTGGACACCTGGTGTTCCCTGCCACTTGTGACCCTGAAAGCCTGGAATGCATTTCTGCAGTACTTTGTATTGCTGTGGTTGTGATCTGTGTCCATCCACTTCGGACTGAGTTGAATGCTGTGTGGTAAAGTATTACTGTGGTTGTATTGTTGTCTATAAGCAAGGCAGATGTAGTGACTAGGTTATTTGTGTCCTGTCTTGCTGGCAAGCTATGAGTGCTGATATAATGTTGTTTCAAATGTGTGACTGACAGCTCAGGCGAATGTTGTTGAGTGTTTTGGGTGTCCTTGTTCTGCATGTGTCAGTTGGGGGTCTGAGCTGAGTGCATGAGGATGGCTGGTGGGTGGTCTCTCCGTGTACACAGTCAAGAGTAACTGGAACCTCAAAGAAACTCTGGTTATGTACAATAAAGCTGTAGTGATGACATTCTGTGAACATTGTGCGCATACCTCAAAATGTGTAATGAGGACCTATCAGGAGCAATTCGTTTTCTTTTATTATAACATGTATTTTCAGAGTCAAACTCTCTCCTTTCATATATAATGCCTGAACTTGACAAACTTGACAAAACAGCCTTCACGTGTTTTGAAATACTGCTCTCTTTAAGGCCACATTCTACAATCACTGTGAATAGTATTAAACATTATTTTCTAGAACCAAAATGCAATCATTTAACGTGTGTGTTTTAGTAAAAACTTGATAACTAGACAATTCTTTCACGAGTATTTTGTAAGGTATGTGTTGTACTTGTTCCTTGTAATATTTTTTGTGTATTTTACCATATTGTGCATCACAGGGTTCACTCACAGTAACGAGGGAGTATTTGTGATTCCTAAATAGTTAAGTAGTTTTCATAGAATTACTGTTCCAGGTTGAATTAAGTAATTAATTCTTTACCCTGAACCTCCAAGTTTGGCGTACGTTCTGCGCCTCATGTTCGACGGCATTCTTAAAATAAGCTAACCAGATCTTAATAATCGAGGGTCTTGCAGCTGGTGTGTCTCTGGAGTACATCAGACTGGCATGCCCCAAGGCTGCCCTTAGAACAACCCAAGCACATTTCTCTTCATGGTGGTCAGGAGACACTGAAAGACTTCTCAGAGGACGTATGGTGAGAAATGGACTGGCTGAATGGTTGGTAATGTCCAGCAGCTGTCAATAAAGTCCTATTCGTGTTGTTAAGTAGAGGGTCTATCCCTACCACCCACCATTGACTTTAGACTGTTGTCCTGAAACTGTTCCAGTTTTGACCAGTAGATTCTGTCCTGCACCAAACTAGGTTTTTGAAATAGTGAGGTTTGGTACAAGCACCAGCCTATCTGATGGCATACAGGGTACACATGGTTGCTGTGCCATTTAGCTCCTCTTCAACATTCCATCTTTGAAGACTGAAGATAAAGCTGTTGTTGTAACTAAATCTTTGCTAAAAGCCCAACAAACTTAAACTAGAAATACGCATCTCCATTTTTCTGCAGATATAGAGCCAATGCGCAGCCAATGCCATTCTACCTTTTCCAACTCTCTACACCACTGCAGATGCCAGAATTAATACCATAGCCCTGGCAAGCTTAAGGAGTGCTGCACAGACCTGCATTTGACTTGATAGATCATATTTGTTTTCGTTTCGACTTAACACCAGTTTTGTGTGTGTGGCACTTTTCAGAAGGAAGACCGATGTATTTGCTGCTGCGTATTTCTCTGAGATTATTATTATCATTATTGTTATGGTATTTCTTGGATGTCATAATGAACCTTGACATCCTGTTAACCATACTCAAATCACAGATGGGTATCAAATGCATGACACTGTCAAGGTTAGACTCCTTTCTACATATTTGAAGCACCAAAGCGAGATGAGGACAGTTCGCCTCTAAAACCAACTCCCTCCCTTGAAGAGTCCAGAAAGGCTCTTCCTTCTGATCGTGGCTGCTCAACATCAACACTAAGTCACTCACAGTCATCTATGCAGCTGACAAACAACTGACCCTCCATTTAGCCAATATTCAGAAAAATCGGGGATCCAGAACCACAGGGTGCTTATCTGCAGAACGTACAAGTATTTAGGAGAACAAACAGTGCCTAAATGGAGGAATAATTGAAATCCTACTATGCGGGATGATCCCTCCAATATCCATCCCCCCACTCTGCTGAAGGATCTCAGCTCTGCCACAACCCCATTCTTAACTGTAAGAAACGTTAGCTTAATTTTCGACAGGTGCTTCTCCTTCACATTCCTTTTACTGTCAGTAGTTACTACCTCATAGTGAACACACTACGAAAATGTACCCCCTTCTCTGGAAATGAACTAAAAAATCCAATTGCTTCAAGGGCTGATTCTTTTCAAACTGCACTATTGTAATAGCCTCCTCCTAGGTCTGCCAAAATGATTGCAAAGCATGCAAAGCAGGATAGAATACTTAATCCTCAGACTAAAAAATCAGGATCACGTAACAGAAGCCCTCAAAAACATGCAATTGATCGCATCTAGAGGGGAATAAAGATAAAATTCCTATGCATCACCTGGAGAGCTGCAAGAAACACGACCCCAAAGTATCCCGCAAAGAAACGTAAGGAAAGGTTCTGACAACAGACTGATCAAAGGAACCAAAACATATAGGAAATTCAGTGAAAGAAGACCAGCAATTGCAGGACAAACATGTGTAATGAACTACCAGGTTTGGGGTTAGAAGCCAGTGACGGAAAGGTTCGAGGGAGAAAAGACTGAAGGTTATTTTTCCGAAAATAACCTTCAGTCTTTTCTCCCCTGAACATTTCCGACTTGGCCCCCACCCACACGCATACCCTCAACCCCCTACTTACCTTGCAGCGACACACTTCGCTGTGTGCCGCCGACCCGCTGTGTCCTTGCCATGCTTGTTCCCTTTCACTTCTGTGATCAGGAACCGGCGCCGCAGGGTCCTTTCCTTTTCTTTTTTGTTTTACTTTTTGGGATCAGCTGCAGGAGACACCCCCACAACACCTGCTGACAATATAGTGAAAAAGGGTGCGAGGGACACCCCTGCAGCCCCTGTATCCCATACCACTGAATGGGGGATTTGGTCAAACTTTTCGGGCGTTCAGAATTTTCGAACGGCCGAAATTCAGCCAAATCTACCATTCGGCTTTTTTTGGGGGATTTTTGGACGTTTCCGTGTACCACATGATTTAAGCATTAAAACAAGCCACTGTGGTTCCAGAAAAGGTGGATAAAAAACGTTTTGTTCAAGAATGACTTCCCTAACAGCTAAAAACTCATTCTGATATAGGTTTATCTATCACCAGATGATCACCCTCTGACTTTGGTGACCCAGACGATTGTCAAATTATTTGCTGTTATCAACTATGGAAAATGAGGCTTGAACACCTTTGCACGCTTTCTATTCCCTTATGTATTACTTTTGTGCACTTTGTTGTGCAGTCTAACCTATATGTCTTCTCCCTTTTCTGTATGGCACTCTGAAGTATCCTGCATATTAGTGATGTCTCACAAATGCCAAATAAATTAATAAATGAAACATGCAAATGTACATAAATACTAATATCTCCATATACAACAATTCGGTGGAATGCACTTTTTGAGTATTCTCAATTTTTAGTTTACATGGATATCATGTTCTAATGGATAACTCTGGCTGCCTTGGTTGCTTCCTTCTGGCAAATTCATTAGCCACCTGACTCTTGATTTACTGGATTTTGATTGCCAACTTGAGTGGTAAAATTACGATTTATGTGATTCCTTTATATGCAACTGGATACAAATTTCTTTCATTTACTGTGAAAAGATATGCTGTATATGTATACTGCTCAATAATATGGGAACTGCGCTTCGGCTCTGTACTCTGCCTGTTACGCACTTTTGTGGTGATTGAGCTGTGAACTCTTGGCTCTAGATCCACTGGATAGTTTTCTCAGTTGGTAGTGGTGTGGCTTTTAATTAATTAATTATTTGATTTATAATAATTATCACATATATATTATTTTGTCGTATTTTTCGATTTCAGATGTGAAAATAAGTTTACATTTGTCTGTAAGATAACAGTCCTGATGAAGTTGGGAGTGGCAACTTGTTTTTGACATAACCAACTAGCACTCCATTGAAACACATGCCGACCATTGACGATTTAACCAGTGTCTTAATATTTCATACAAAATGTCCCCTTTTTGAAAATTGTTAAAATGCTTGGATGCTTTATTATGATGATAGCACATGCCACTTTCTGAATGATTTGCTGACAATGAATAAAAAATGATAAACACATTTTTTAAATCTTTTGTACCATTTTTGAGAATGGTTAATATTTCAGAGCGAGATTGGCTACTACCCAGATTTAAATTTTGAACCAGTATTCTATACAAGGATTAGTCTAGGACCCGATCATTTTAGTCTGGTCCATCTATCGCCAGAAAACGCGTTGCCTTACATCAAATACTTTTGGAAAAGGTGATTTGTATATGCACCGGCCTACCTGATGCCGAGAGTAAGCACTGTTGGCTGTGCCATTTGTAGTTCCTCTCCACCACCACCTTGATGGAGACTTCAGATAATGACGCTAATGTTTACATCAATTTAACTAAATCATGACCAGTGTGATGCAACAAACATGATTAGTGATAAGAGTAAGCGAGTAAGTTAGTGTGGCCGTTTACACAGTGCGCACTGCTGTCTAAACAGCATCTGGAGGTTAAAGCTCTGTGTATTATTTTTACTTTTTTTATTTGCTTAAATTCCCAATGAAAAATAAAAGAAAAACATATTTTCACAGCCTAGATTTCACTATTAATTATTAGTTTGTGCTGACTGAGCAAACTTAGATTTATATTCGAAGAGCGGCAATTCATCTGCACAAGGTGATCCATCTACTTTTGGTACCACAACCGTGGGATTTAGTTTAACATATTCTGTTACAAGACAGATCCTGCTGAGAGGGGAATCGTAGCTTACATGGACAATGTTTTGATGAAATCTCCTACTATTGGAGTCATTTAATTATTACTCTGGACAGGAGTGGCTTCAAGTCTTTCATTAGCATCTTAGATCCTGCATACATTATCTCCCCTCCTCTGATTTGCTTATTAACTGCCACTGATTGGATCATCCCAGGTCTCACGTTGCAAATGATGCCATAAGTGACATTGATGGCTGAAGAAAGATGAACTACTACACATGCAAGACAGAATACGACACATTTCTCTTCCCCACCAAAACTGGACAACGTGCCATTATACAATGCATATTAAGGAGATTACAGGATCAGGACGGTATACTTCTGACACACTTCCAAATCCTTCTACATCCTTGCTGGCTCCACCTGGATCCTCAAACAGTGGGTCAACCCCCCCATCCCCTCCATGAAACCACAATAATGCCCATCCTCCCTCTAGCGTGCTCATATGTAATGATGTGTTTATGTTGGCCATCTATGATTGCTGTGAGAATGTTGACGCCAGGAGTGATTGGCAGCTCAGTAGAATGTTGGAGAGTGTAGCTGGGTGTGAGTGTTCTGAGAGTGTCAGATGTGTCTGAGCTGGGTATGCTAGAGGATGGCTGGTGAGTGGTTTGATACATGTCTCTCTGTCATGTATATAGCCTAAGAGTAACAGGAACCCTGTAATGTAAATATGTAAATAAACCCTACCTGGTTTCCTACATCAAGTGGCTCACAGCTGGTCTGTGTCTAGAATCCATTCCTGCCCACCAGGTCTCAACAGCAATGCAGCTCAGTTCTACATTTAGTGACTCAACTAACATTTTAAACAAATCCTCCTCTCACACTCACAGCATTCTTTAACATTATTTTCCCTTTTAATGGAATGACTACCTTTTTGACTGGTTTGATCTTAGAAACATGGCAAGTCTTGTATTTGTCTACGGCCTGATGAAGGTTCCTCATCACCACTACACACACACACACTCACATACACACATACGTACAAACACAAGCACACTCATTTAACCAAGATGGTGTTGGGCTCTCTTCCCCATAAAAGTCTGAAGCAACACAAAACAGTGGTGCTATGTGGTGCAACTCTCATACTCTATATCTGTTCCGTTAAGGCATTCCTCCAATCAGCTGATTGCCAATTGCCTGCTACAAATTCCCTAAACAAAGATGAAGGGTTCCATGTGACAATGATACCATACGTCCCTTGAAGTGTGCCAGTGTGACCATGGGGGCTTGGGTGCTGCCAACCACTCCGTGATGCAGGGTCCAATGTTGGAGTGGGAAGGGGCCACTGACCGGCCCCACCAAACCAAGGACAGGGGGCAATGTTTGCAGGACATTAATATGTGATCCTTGACTAAGAATGTACGAAGCATTGCTGCATGTAGTTGATAGACCCTGCTATTGAGAAACACTTTGCATTCTGATACTGAAAACTGTATTGCAGAAAGAGCATGAACCCCTCTTATGGGTGCAGTAACAGGGATATAAATCCATGGTGGGACTACAGCCAGAGCTGAACTGGCTCTGCTTTCCCAGCAAAGAGCTCTCATGATCATGTGCATGCAGCAGATTTTCATGAATTCAAGATGCTGAACTGGCACTGTGTAGGATTGGTTCACGGAAGATTGGAGGCCCACAGAGTCAATGAAGAGACATTCAATCTCGCACTATTACACAGACTCCTACACAGGTGCAGACCCCCACAGGCAGCCCGGCCCAAGTGGAAGTTACACTGAAGTAAAAAAAAAGGAGGCCCTGGGAATGCATACATGTAGGTGTAGAGAAGGCTATGCTGTTAGACTGGAGGCAGTAAAGAAAAGAGATGCTGGAGGCAGAGAGGAGGTTGGAGGTGGGAGTTAACAGATGGAACACAGGATGTCACACGAGTAAAGAAGTATATAGGGGAGAGAGTTAGAGTTAAGGGTGCAAAACTAAATAAGGCTCTCATGGATTTGCTAATTTATTGGAGGCTCACCCAGAAACACCAAAACCGGAAAACAGACAGCTTTCCTAGGACGCCTCAATCCCAAAGATATGTAAACTGCAGTGCTGGGGAACTGCTTTCTTTGCCCACATACTGTAAGAGAAACACCGAGAGACATGAAGAGAATTTGAAAGACATTCTGTTTGTTTGGGATGAGAATCCAGAGACTTTAAAGGAATTGCTATCCTGTCAACTGCTTCCGAACAATTACTAGAGAATATGAACATTAGATTAGACGAGGCTAGTGCGGGGCGAAGATATCCCACTTCAATTTAGATTTGCTAAATTGTTTTACACCAAGGACATCAAAGTTGACATCACAAATGTCATTGATTAGATGTAGTTGTTTTGCCATTCCTGACTTGGTCAAGCCCTTGCTTCAGAAACCCAATCAACATCTCACTTAAACTCTGTATTGGTCTGGTCTTATTGTCCCATGAGTGCATGCTGAAACCCAACACATAATTAGACATAGGCATTTTGGCCCAGGCAGTGGATACAATGTGGGGTTCTGACCTTTTGCCTTTCATCACTATTTTAACAAGGTCAACAACCCTATACAGTCCTTCAATTTACCTGTCCATATTCAGCCGCCTGAACCTTTGCATCACTTTCCTTTTGATAAATGAGACAATGCAATCTCTCAAGCCCTTAGATGGCGCCAACTTGAATACTCTCTGCAATCACTCTTTCTACACAGTCAGCTCATCCTTCATTTCATAGACTATCATAGACTGTTCATCAACATACTTCCTGTCACAATACCAAAGCATGTTTCCTCTTCTCCAACCAAGAATACACTGGCTGCTCCGCGTACTCGGATGCCTTCCCGTTTTCATTATTCAGTGCGCCCTCTGTTCCTGACTTGGATGGCGTCTTCGCGGTTGCCATGGTCACTTTACACTTCTCATCAGCGCGGCTTGTCTTCCTGGAGAGTTGGCAAGACACGTGGTCATGTGATGCCGGTTTCCAGCTCATGCTGCAACCGCATCATTCCATTGGGCCGGTGGCGCAAACACACCATTACATTGGGCCAATAAAAGAAACGCTGACTTCTGTGTCGGCGCTTCTGATTATTTCCGGATTCTCTGAGCCTTGTTCCTGTTCCTTGTATCATGCCATTGATTGCCGTCCTTGAACTCGTTTCTGACCCTGCATCGTGCTACGGACTAGGCCTCTGCCTACGGTTTTGGATTTATCTTCTCTACTCATTGCTGACCTTTGCCAGTTACTTGGATTCCCGCTGGATTACGTTCTGTTCTGACTCTGACCGCACGGCTAGCAGACTCTGCGTATTACCTGTATTGGCCCAGTCTTTCGTTTCATTACTGATTTTGGGCTGATTGTGTACCGACCCGGACAGCCTTGGATTCCCTGACAGAGGTTGGTTTCTTCCACATTACCATCCTCGTTCGCACACTATCCCACTGTGCATTTCCCATAACTCAAGAGTTATCCTTTCTGCCTGCACTCATACCCTGCTTTCTGCCTGACCTTCTGCCTTCTCCCTCCCAGGACCCCTACTCACCTCCTACCGCGGGATCATTGGCACAAGGACTTTGGACGCTACCCTGTATAAACTGTGCTACAACCTGACCCTAGTGCGTCCCTCATGCCGCCCGGGTTAGTCCCCTTACTAATCTTCCTTCCTTCGTTTCTCCTCCCTTCCTCTAGGATTTGGACCTCCTTGACTTCACCATACATCACTATCCGGTAAGCGCAACACATTTCTTATTGCTAGTCCATATCTTTGCTCTAGAAATTCTTTTGTAGGTATTCCTTTTGGCTAATCTTGGGTATTGTGCTTTTCTCCAGAGGCAGATCGTATGGGACTACACCTGGGTGCCACTGGGATCTTAACTCTTTTTCCTCAGGTTAGTGGCTTACTTTGTTGCTACTTCTTGTGCTGCCTCAGTCTTATTCTGGTGTACTTTGCTAATCAGGAGTTCTGCTTGCTTCCTCAGCTTGCTGTGGAAACGTGTGGCATCAGGATTTCACGCCCTTTCAGGTAATAGAACCATCTGACCTGGTTGTTTGTTAGGGCAGTAGGGCATATTTTTGGGAGGTCTCCCTCATGTAGAGGGGCCCCAGACCGTTGTGGAGGAACGAGCTATCACAGAGTAGAATACTGGCTAGAACGTCTGTAAGGGCCTCCTGGTGAGTATTCTAGGGTCTCCTGGTGAGTATTCTTATACTGTTACCGTCACAAGTTGCCTGGCTCGTTCAGAATCTGACACTTCCTTTCTAGCCATCCAAAACATACCCATTTGTAAACATCACTTTTTGTTTCCTACTATATTACTATCATCCCTCTATGGACTTGCCCCACAAACTGATATTTGACTTCCAATTGCACCTAGCGATCCACCAGCATCCTTGACAAAACATCAGTGATACATTGTTGTTGCCTTCCTTGAATATACTCAATTTTGCAATTCATGTCCAACAACACTAAACCTACCCTAGTGTTTCCTTGGACAATACCTTAATAGGAAAGACCTCCATCAAGGACATGTGGTTTGACCTAATGACTAATTTTTCAAGTCATATATACTGCCTGAGGTGCTCATAACCCCCAAACAGGATAGCAGTTCTCTTTCAATGCCCGAATATCACAACTCTATTTCGGTTATCGTATATAAAGCAAATGTTATCATTCTTTCTTTTGAACAATCCATTTCGGACAAGAATCCCCCTAAACCTTTTTTTTTACTAGTATGCACAGTTAGATGTGTAACCAGACACAAATTCTCCACAATTAGGTGCACTACATATGCCTCTTTTATATTCTGCTCACTGCCTTATCACAATGCTCATTTACCAAGTAAACGTTGCCTCTTTCCTTATCATGTGTGTCATTAGATATGTTCTCACAGAGAGTATTCAAATATGATTGGCGTAAAACTCATCTAAACCAAGGAAATAATAAATGTTGTTCTTGCTACTGGAACATGACACCTCCTGAATGCCTTCATAATGTCCTACATGGATTTGTAACCATCCTTGATGAATATATGATCTTAGTGCTTTAAATGCTTAAACTCAACAGCCATCCCCTTTTCCTCTACTTGCTGAATGCTGCTTTCAACCACTCTCAACATGTTCCTTCACACCACTCACATAATCCAAAATACAATCTCAGAATACCATAATTCCAGGAAACCATGCTAACACATGAGATATCAGATGCGGCAACACAGTGCTGCAGATTCAAGACCTAAGGGAATACTTGAGTAATGGTACAAACCAAATGGTGTGATCATGGTAGTATGTTATCTGAAATCCTTATGTATGGTATAGTATAGTATAATATGATGAAATACCACAGATAATTTGATGTTAGGAAATAAATCCACCCATTGACCATATTTTACATTTTCAAGATCAAAGGCGTTGATATTTGTCTATAACTACATTCTTATTTATGCATCTAAAATCAGTGCTATCTCTGACTTTTTTCATTAGCCCTGCATAGTACAACAATGGGAAAAATCCACTATTACACTGGGAATATTCCACCCAGTGGTCATCAAGCTTTGATTGTACCACTCTGTAAGATTTTGCCAAAATCATACCGACCAAACACCCTTTTGGACGTGACATCTAACATTTTTGGTAGACTGATAAATACTAGACTAGATGACTGGATGTTTGTCGAGAACAAGCTTGTTGATAGTCAAGGGGGATTTAGGGAAGGAATAGGCACCACAGAGCAATCCATTAACTTGTGTTTATTGGTAGAAAAGTGTTAGGATCACCTGTCACGGTAAGAGATGCTCTGCACACGTTGCGATTAGGGTGTGATGACTTTATAGTACAGCAAACAAGTTAAGACCCCCACCTGCCTGCCCACTCCATCTGGCACTCCATGGAACTTGGAACTCTCGACTCAAACCATGAAAGTTCCATGTTCCATTGTGATGCATGCTCTCCAGCAATGTAACAACACAACATTTGCAAACTTGAATAGCATGAACCTTATGTGAATGCTAATGCATGAACCATAAGTACACATTTAACTAACGACAAAGGTCAGCAAGAGATGCATTCCTAACAAAAACATATTTTATTTATATATATATTCAATGAAAAAACTTTGTTAAAGGGACATTTTGGTTAAGTTGTGCTACAAAATACCTATGAAATTCAGTGGAAAAACCTTGTTAAAGGGACGTTATGGTTCCAAGTAAAACTGAAAAACCGCTGAAATTCGCCAGTTATGGTAAGCTAAGCAACCATAACTCGCGCCCGCACCGCGCACTGCTAACACTAACACCCAGGACATCAAAGATGACATCACAAACGTCCCTTTAACAAAGTGTTTTCACTGAATTTCATAGGTTTTCAGTAGCGCAACTTAACCGTAACGTCCCTTTAACAAAGTTTTTTCACTGAATTTCATAGGTTTTTAGTAGCGCAACTTAACCATAACGTCCCTTTAACAAAGTTTTTTCACTTAATTTCATAGGTTTTTAGTAGCAAAGCTTAACAATAATAACTTTGACTTTATGTACATGTAATATAGAACATACTGAACCCCCTTCTACTGAATTAGATGTCCGCAAACTTTTTTGATGTCCGCGGACATGTTCGGACAACAGTACCACTACCTAAAAAGTCTAGGGGGGTATGTTTAATTGTTATATTATAACATAGTAACATTTAAAAAATTCACAAAGTAGCACACATACATATTATATGTGGTAATACATAAAAAATGTAACCCATATATGTAACACACTAACCATTCATTTAAATACAATATGTTCTAAAATGGAATATACCAAATGAAGATAAATTGGCTTCCAACATAATTACCTCACAGACACTCCGCAACTAAGAGCAAGACCAGACCTACGGAGTACTCAGAACATATATTACCTGAAATATTAAGTGTACTTCATTTTACTCATATATTTATAAACTTTCTGTATTAGATCAAAAAAAAATATTAGCTTTTTTTTTTCTCACAGAAATGTGTAGTACTCTGGAATGGCTAGAGGAGCACTTCCAACATGATGAAATGTCAGAAGATAGTGAAGCTAATGGTACACACTTTACAATATAAACCATTTAATTATTATTATTTGATATATATTTAACATATATATATTTTTTTGTACAGAGCATACCAAAATAGAAAATACCTCTGAAGAAACTGTTACGGATAACACTCTTGAAAACATAAAAGAAAAAATTGATTTATTGTTGACCAATTTTAATAATTTCGAAACTTTTGTTAAGGATCATTTAAAAACAAAAACCTCATATCATTGTCCCACATGTACTTGATGTACTTGTCCCCCCTCACCATATCCCAGTCAATTATCCCCAAACCCTCTCCATAACCCAAAATGTTTCGATGAGACTTCCATCCCTTCCTCACCTGATACCAATCGTGTTGAAACCTCTAATTCTCCTGTTTTTGTTTCCGTTTCTCCCTCACCTTCTCTGTCATAAATTGTTAATATATGTTAAATAAACTTACATTTTTAAATTGTGTTGTAATTAGTTTCAGTTTAAAAATAAAAAACAATTTAGGTGTCCGCGGACAGCGCGGTTGTTCTGAAATGTTTGTAAATAAATGAAAATGGAGGTGTCCTGAAGAACACTATACCTTTACGTACTGTTCGCTAGCAAGTTGAAACTATTCTAGAACACACGCGGTGTCCTGAAGTGTTTGTAAATAAACGAAAATGGAGGTGTCCCGAAGAACACTATACCTGTCTGTAGTGTTCGCTAGCAAGTTAAAACTGTGCTAAGAACACAAGTGGTGTCCTGAAATGTTCGTAAATGAACGAAAATGGAGGTGTCCTGAAGAATACTATACCTGTCCGTAATGTTCGCTAGCAAGTTGAAACTGTTCTAGAACACACGCGGTGTCCTGAAATGTTCTTCGAGACACGAAAATGGAAGTGTCCTAAAGAACACTATACCTGTCCGTAGTGTTCACTAGCAAGTTGAAACTGTTCTGGAACACACGCAATGTCCTGAAATGTTCGTAAATAAACAAAATGGGGGTGTCCTGAAGAACACTGTACCTGTCCGTATTGTTCGCTAGCATGTTGAAACTGTTCTTAGAACACATGTGGTGTCCTGAAATGTTCGTAAATAAATGAAAATGGAGGTGTCCTGAAGAACACTATACCTGTCCGTAGTGTTCGCTACCAAGTTGAAAGTGTTCTAAGAACACAAGCGGTGTCCTGAAATGTTCATAAATAAACAAAAATGGAGGTGTCCTGAGGACGCTATGTCTGTCCGTATTGTTCGCAAGGAAGTTAAAATGTTCTAAGAAGAAACGGTTGTCCGTAAATGTTCGTTTGACATGTGACACACTTTTAATTACTTCAGGACCCGACAGTGTCCGTAGGACATCAACACGCATGCGCAAACCAACCGTGCATTTGGTGTCCTACGGACAGCCGCTTCCTTCGCGGACATGTTCACGGAGCGATCATTTGACCGCGCCCACGCTGATCGCGTGCTCTGAATGCGGACACTGTTCGTGTCCCCGAACAATTTAAAAGTACATTTTCAAGCAATCCACAATATTTCTCAATAAAAACTCACATACTAATCCTCAGTTTCTACATACTTTTTGAAACCTTTTGAACCTTTTATTGTGTTCGATCTGTCCGTGGACAGCGCGCATGTCCGTGAACCGCATACAAGCACCCCTATAAAAGACCATGCCATAGAGCTTATTCTCATTGTGTTTCTGGCAATTCTTCAGAACACAGCAATTTTTGCTGCCACCTGCAGATCACACCATCATCGAGATGGCATCCATGGCTGAACTACTGCCACCTGGTGCTGCACCTGCTTCAGCACCACCCCCAACCCCTCCACCACCACCACTACCTCCCCAAGGGCCTGAAGAGGGGAACAGGAGTGAGGATGCAGAGGAGGAAGAAGAGGATGACGAGAATGAGGTAGTGGAAATCCCTACTACCCACACTAGGCGTGAATCTTGGGTGTGGTGGTTATTTACCATTCATGGGAATGGTCCTAAGGCTCGTGCAATCCGAGCCACCTACAATGAGTGCAAAATGGTACTCAGTCACGGGAGGCATGGTTCGTACAGCTTTGGGACCACAACCATGAAGCAACACCTCAAGTCATTTCACTCTGGGGCCATTCGCAGGGTTGTACCTTGCGAGGAGCGTAGTAGGTTGATTTCCTCTACTTCATCCTCCGTTTCCGATCCTGTCACCACAAGGGACACCTCTGTGGGACAGCGTCTTCCTCAAGCTGCCTCACAGGCCATACATAATGCCGATGACCCTTACCTTTCGAGGGTCACAGTTATGTGTATGTACTGTGACACAGTACTCTGCAGGGGGGAGCGACTTCGTAGTGCTTTTGAGACTATCGTCTCAGAGCACAAGAAGACCTGCTCACTACCCAAATAAAACCCACTCTACATCTTCCTCTCTCAGCTCACTCTTTCTTGTCCTTGTGGTTGGTGTCCCCCACTGTACCCTCCTTTCCCCTCCTCTCCTAGCGTGTCGTGTATAAAAAACCAAACAAAATATAAAAAAACAAAAATAAAAAAAAAATAAGGCTCTTTTCAGAGCCGCCTTTCATAGTTAAAAATTAGAAGTGAAAATAAATGAAGCAGGGCCCTTTGTATTTTTTAGAAGTCCACGGACAGTCCGCGGACATCTAAAATTTTGGGGTGCTACCCTATCATAAGCATTGCAATTTTCTCTGGGAGGAAGTGGTGGCTCTGAAAAGAGCCTTTGGGAGGTGTTTGTGTTTGAAAAATTATAAATACTCAACATTTACTTCAAAATGGATGCTGTAATTCTAAAGTTAGATGTACTCCATCTCTGCGAAAAATGTATGTACTACGAAACATAATATTTTCATTGTGAAAAGACGACATGCCAAAATCTCTTAGAAAGGCACAAACAGCCTTATTGACATTGCGCCTTGCTTTCTCCATTTGTGGACCAAATGAAGAAGAGCAAAGCCACATTTGTCTCTGCGCAATCCGTGAAAAAATTACTTGAGAATTTGGAAACATGTCCATGACCTTCCCAAGTCCTTCTTTCAATGCAAATTGCAAAGAAATTCCAGACACACGTCCTAAACTGTTCCCTCCACAGTGAATTATAATTATATCTGGATGTTGCTCTGTCTCCAAAGTAGCACAGAGAGGTAACAAGTCCAACCACTTCATTCCACATACTCCATGCCAGTGTAACTCCATGCCAGTGTACTTCCACATGCGGGAATCCAAGATCTACAGCTACTCCACAGGTTTCTGCATGCACCTTCAACCAATGTATCCACGAATCTCCCAAAATCCAAACAATCTGTTTTGTGAAACACACAGCCATAGCTATCTGTTCTTCTCTCAGCAAAAAGAGTATCATAGAAACTCTCTCCTGGCACAACACACCCACTAAACCTTCCTGATCAATCCCTTTCAGTGCTCATTCTCATTTGCATGACTTCTGAACCCAAAAATCCCCGGATGTAACACCCGATGTCCACGAACTACCACCATGTCCGCTGACATATCGTAACATGAACAGCCCTTCTACCATTTCCACTTCACTCTCTATGCCATTCCTGCATTGGATGTAGCTAAGAAGTCAAATGACCATCCACCAATCACATTCAAGACCTCTACATCTAACTGCATCATCATAGATCAGCAATGCAAATGTACTGTAAAACTCTCTGAGCAGAAGTGTCATATGATTGGCAAGCACCATCTACATGAAATACTGTACAAGTCTCCAAGATTTCTACTTGCAGCTCCATGCATATCCATATGCATGAACACAAACTAGAGGTATGCATATTTTCTGTACAGTACATGAACACATTTTCTAACTGACTTTTAGCTTGTATAATCTGTAAAATGAATCTACTGCCTTTTTTCAATCTCCTAAAATCAACTGTAACTTACAAACCTTTATACTATTTAATTTCTTTATACACACACACTCAAATCATGTTAAACTAGCATTTTTGAAATGAAATATATAGACTACATATAGTCAAACAAAATTGCATGCAAACTCTATATTCAAATCTCAAATAATAATACTTGTACAATTACATATTTGTTCTTTATTTATTTATTTAATTACTTACATTTATATAGGACAAGCAGCCCATTACATTGAGGCACTATTAATTGGAAGAGCTAAGTTACAGGATAATGATATTCAATGCTACATTATAAATTTCATAAGACATGGTAAAGATATTTTGTTTGCTACAGTTAGTAATTGCAATACAATTTGTTCATTAAGAAGATATCATATGTATTCAACTGGTGAGACCTATCTTATGTAAATAAGATAGTTTTAATGGTTTTGAGAAAGGCGCTGAGGATGCCAATTAAAAATCAAAAACAGTGCTATATACAAACAAAATTACTAATTTGTTTCTTTTACAATTGTAGTTAAGACCATTCTCCTGAAAAGAAGCAGCCGAATTTGAAGTACAAAGAAGAACTAAGAAGTAACCTGCTCATTTTAGAAAATAAGTAAATAGAATATCAAAATAATATTTGTATTATTACTCAAACACACTGTACGGTTAATTCATGCAATTTCTGTGCCTAAAAATAGAGATTCTGCACCATTCTGTCCACAAATCCCCATGTCTTAAACAGCGATTTACAGTCAGAATGGCCCACAAATTCCTATTTTTCGACACACAAATTACCCAACCTAACCGCTAGAATTTAGAAGTTATAGAACAAACAACTGTTTTAATTGTATAGCATTAGATATACTATTTATACTTCTCCACACCACTAGTTTACTTTTTTCTGTCCTCTGTACCCCAGTTTAGTAACACATTAATTCAATAATACCCATCCCTACTAGTTGTAGTTCCCAATGCACAATCACACACCATTACATACATCTTTATCATCTTACTCAAACATTCATGCACACAGCACACATACATTGCAGAACACCCCAACCCATACCTTCTTTATTTTTTTCAACAGACCCTAAAGAATGCCTACCGAAATCCCTAGAAAGCAACGCAGAAGTAGAGCAAATGAAAATAAAAGGGTCCAACATAAGCATCCATCTCTAGCACAATTTGTAATAAAAGTTGAAACAAAACAGCTAATACAGTCATTTTGTGAAACAAAAGAAGTTTCAAGTACAAAAATGTTGCCTCCTCTATCAAAATGTAAACCAAACCAAAAAAACAATTAACAGAAAATCAGCTATCACTACAGAAAAAACTGTTTCTTTAAATCTTGATATAGTTCAAAGTAATCATACCAAGAAAAGTATTTTAGCCAAAATGTTCCATCACAAAGTCCTTCAAAATCTTATAAAACAGGAGAGAAACCAGGTTCAACGCTTAAAACTTATCGTAGGAAATTAATCTTAGAAGCGTTGATAGACAGTGCAATTCTTCCCAAAAGAAAGTTATTTATTTTAGTGTTAAACAAAATGAAACCACTAACAAAACTAATTACTAAATTACAAAAAAACTTCTCAATAAACGAAATGTCAACAGAAAGAACTTCTTAAGTATCTGCAGAGGTGAATTGTCACACTACGAGCACAGAACCATACTTTAATGAAGAAGCGTACAAACAAAAGCAAACAAATACAATTGCCATACATAGCAGTGGTCGAGGTTATGAAAAAGTTAATAATACCATAATGGAACAAGAAGTACTCCTTACAAAAATATGCCCTAAAAACTTAGAATTACCCCTCCATTCAACTGAATCAGAACGTCTAGTGTACAAATGGCCATGCACGTCAATGTGTAACATTCCCAAACAATTTTTCAAGTCTTTACGCCAATTCCTTAATCAATATGTGAAAAGCAAAGACAAAATCAAAATTAAACTACTGCAAAATATGGATGCCTGTCCAGTACGCAAGTACACAGGACTACAAGGACATTCATTGGCCTGCATTACAGGACCTACTTGCAAAACCACCTTCCATGATATCAAAAGGACATCAACACATCATTCAACTATAGGAAATCTAGTTTATAAACTGTACTATGCTAAAAGTCCTGCTTTAGCACTAGCCAAATTAAATAACATTCTTCTATATGGTACAGCAAAAGACCTACTAGAAAAAATCGAGTATATTCAGAAAAAATATTTCGGAAGTGAAATCCACTTACAGAATGAAATAGCTGTAAACCAAATTAGTAACAATTCTAACATGGAAACCTTTCACTACACACATACAAAAAAGAAATACAAACATTTAAAAGTACATCAGCTGAAGTACCAAACCATGTGTGTGTATGTTGCCGCAGAACTTTTTATAAAAGTAGCACAAAAACTGTAGACCTATCATACAAAATAGAAGACAATGGAGATTCTAAATGGTTTGAATTAGCTCTCTACCTTATAGCAGAAAATAAATATGAAATAACTGACCCCGTAATACTTTGTAGTTACTGCACTACAAAACTTGACAACAACCAAACTCCTTCACGTGCTATCACAAATAATTTGGAATTATATCCACTACCAAAACCCCTTCAACAACTTAATTTATATGAGAGCATCATAATTCAAAGAGTGCATCCATTTCAAGCAATAATACGCCCCCATCTGAATTAGTGAAAGGTATTCATGGAAAAGTAGTGTATTTACCATTAGATCTAAAAGAAAATGTGCACACTCTAGGAGTGCAACGTCCAATGCAACAAGCTTTAATTATCTTGGTAAATGGAGTACCTACAAAAGACAAAAAAATTTGGCAACAGCTGGTAGATTTACATAAAGTTAGAGAAGCCTTGCAATATCTTTAAGAGAATAATGAATATTACAAAGAAATTAATATTGAAGAAAACTTGAAGGATACAACTGAAATAATTCAAGAGACACAAGAAGCTGGTCAATTTGAGCTACTAGATCCTGCTACAATATCAAACACTTTAGACCATTATACAATTCATCCATTGCACTCTAATGACACCATAGAAGATGCACTGGAAACATACCAAATGCGTCAAACAAAAGGATCACCAATCAGCATATGGGAAAAAAGTATAGAAGCATGTTCTTTTTCTCTACTCTTTCCTACTGGAAAAGGAGGAAGGTACGATGATAGACCTATTCAAATATCAGCATCAGAATACCGCTCATTACGGATGTATTCTGAAGATCCCAGATGTAGACAAATTGTGGAATACATATTCCACCTACTCTTTGAAAGTGAACTAGCAACTTTATGTTACAGAGTTGCACACATATTAAAATCAGGATCACACATTCAAAATATGACAGCTACACAATTATTACAAAAAGTGCAACAAAAAGATGAGGTTTTTCAATCAAATATTACAAATCTATTAGCAAATATGCGTGATACTAAAGAGTACTCGTTTTGACGTCATGGAGATGTACGTTGTATGATCAGAAACCTTGGGCCACCCACTTGGTTTGTTACATTAAGTTGTGCAGAATATGCATGGGAAGATATACATGATTTCCTAAGCATATCAAACAAAAACAAAACAAACATAGATATACTAACACCTGGAGAACTTTGTTCTCTGGATCCTGTTAATGTTTCAAGATATTTTCACCATCGCTTCATTGCTATGCTACATTTTATTTGTAATAAAACTGTTTGTCCCCTTGGAGAAGTGCAACACTTCTATTGGAGTAAAGAATACCAAGCCAGAGGAGCACCACATATCCACATGCTTTTATGGATTAAAGATGCTCCTAAATTTGGTCAAGACAGTGATGCCACTGTTTTACAGTTTATTGAAAAATATGTCACTTGTGAAATTCCATCGGAATCCAAAAATAGTGATCTTCATGCACAAATTTTACAATTTCAAAGACACAAATGTGGCAAATATTGTCGTTGCAAATACAAAAACAAAGGGAAATACTACACCAAATACAGGTCAAGTGAACAACCTCATGTCTTCAGTTAGACATAGTGTTAAAGGTAAGTCACCTAAAAATACATATTACATAAAAAGAAAAGAAGAAGAAAAATATATCAAGGATTACAATGCAATCATTGCCCACTTATGGAATGCAAACATAGATGTGCAGTACATTGCAGACAATTCTACTGCAGTTGCACGATATGTCACAGCATACTTAACCAAAGCAGAAAAGACAGAGCTGCAATACCTCTGGAATGACTTGTTATCAGATAAAACAGTATCTCAAAAATTATACAGCTTGGGCATAAAAATGCTGTCCCGTAGAGAATGTGGATCCTATGAAGCAGCTGATCGTTTAACTGGTACTGCACTGTATGGTAAATCTGAAAATATAGTATAGCTAAGTCTTGGTCCAGCTACATCTAGAAAAAGAGTTCTAAAATCATACGAAGATATAGAAACAATAGCCAAACATGATCCCAACAGCCAAGACATTTTAAAAAACAATTTATTGGACACATACTACCCAAACAGGAGTACCACTTTGGAAACCATGTGTCTATACCACATAGCCCAAAACTACACATACAAAAATAATATAAAACCTGATGAAAAAAACGGTAAATACAGAGTGACAAACTGTGAAGGCAGCTTAGTAAAACTCACCAAACCAAATTTAATTAATCATATCAAATTGTCATTATAGACCCCTCAACATAAAGAAGTATATTACATGTCCCTGCTACAACTCTTTAAACCATGGAGAAAAGAAGAAGCAATACTAGATAACTATGACTCATATGAAGACGCTTTCAGAGCAAATGAAAGCACTATAACTGATGTAAACTTTACACAGTACAAAACTATGTTGCACAATGAACAGCAACACGAAGAAGGACTCCAGGCCCAACCAGATAAGGACACTCCTGACAGTAGTCAACCTTCTGTAACAGGAAGCCAAGAACCACTGGGAGAGCCACTAATAGCAAATGAGGCAGAATTAGCTATGACAGAAGTAGAAAACACCATGTGTCAATATGAAGATAAAGAAGACTTAACTATACTACAATCAAAACTAAACAACGAGCAACGTAGCATTTTTCAAGAAGTAACAAAAGAAATTGCACATGGTGTACAACATGAAAACAAAGAATGCACCTGCCAAAATTACAAACCTATAATATTGTACTTCAGTTGTGAACCTGGTTCTGGCAAAACATTCCTAATCAAAATCATCAGTAAGTTCCTTCAACAATTGACAAACAACAAGCTGTCAGCTGTTGTCACTGCCCCCACAGGTTTAGCTGCCTACAACATAGGTGGTGTCACTTTACACTGATTACTACTTCTGCCAGTAGAACACCAAAACAAATTAGACTATTACAAACTTTCTACAGAAGCTGCAATGGAACTATGCAGAGTATTGAAACAAATGAAAATGCTACTAATAGATTAAGTGAGCATGGTGTCCAACCTAATGCTGGCTTTGATTCACCTCAGATTACAAGGAGTACTCAAAACAAACTATGAAGAGCTCTTTGCAGGAAAACACATTATTGTTTTCAGAGATCTTCTTCAATTGACACCAGTAAAAGGTGAGCCTATTTTTAAAACATTAGGACACAAACTCTGCCGTAAAACTGTTGGCAGCATTGGAAATGTCAACTTTTGGCAACATTTCCAATACAGAGAATTAACAGAAAACATGCAGCAATCTACAGATCTCACTTATGCCAACATCTTAAAAAGTATCAGAGTTGGTATACTTTCTAAAGAAGCAGAAGCAATATTGAAAACCCAACACATTCATGCACTTTATGGTGATAATGCATGTGCTACAGATTTTATGGAACAATTAGCCCACAAAAATGTCAATTGTATGGCCTTAATGCGGCTTAAAATTCAATGAAATAATGTTAAGTAAAGAAATGCAACCAATAATAGAAATTAGCGCCACAGACAAACTAGATGTACATGGTATGACACTACCCATGTGTGAGCAAGCCATAACAAGACTAAATAGTTTAGAAAAATCAATCTCAAACACAGCAGGCTTGGAAAAGATATTAAAATGATCCTTAAATTACAGAGTAATGCTTAAACCTAACACTGATGTGGACCAAGGACTAGTTAATGGAGCACTGGGTACAGTTGTTGGCTTTCAAACATACCCACGTGACAACAAAATTCAGTTTGTCAATATTCTCTTTGACAAACTTTCAGAAGTAAAAAGGATAGGACGCTCAACAGCTCCATTCCTTCTCTTCAAAGACATGTATGTACGCAGAGAACAATTTTCTCTAACTCTTGCATACGCAGTCACCATTCATAAATCACAAGGTCTTACCCTCGACAAAGCAATGATAGACATTGCTAACACAATCTTTAAAGAAGGTATGAACTACGTAACACTATCACGCTTACGTACACTTGACGGTCTATTTCTAATCAACTTTGATGCAAGTAAAGTAAACACTGATATTCCTTGCATTTTAGAATACAATAGACTTTGCACACTATACATCCCCCATCTAAACACATATTCTGTACCACAAAAAGTAAAATGTTCTAAAAGAAAACTAAATCAAATAGAAATGCAACAGGATGTCACTGCAAATTCTCCAAAGAGAGTAAAAGAAACTAAAACTGCATCAAGTACCACAAACATAAAAGAACCCATTAGGGAAAGTCAACCAGGTACTTCATCAAAGAAGGAAGACAAACTAAAAACAAATCAATCAGATACATAACTACCTGGTCCATGTAAACTCTCAAATATAGTTGGAGCAAGTTGCTACGCAAACGTAGCAATGAATATTCTATTTCAATTGCCACCAATTGTTGACAACATTTACTTACACAGTACAGACCAATTGTGTTTGCAAATGTTAATACTTCACAGAAATGCAACAAACAATCCTGATAACACATATAGTGTTTATGGAATAAGACAACAATTGGACTTGGTTAAATTCACTATAAACTCACAGGAAGATCCACAAGAATGTCTAATGTACTTACTACAAGTACTGGCAAATAAAAACATACCTATAAATGAAATCTTCCAGATTTCATACATGTGAAAACATACATGCACTCTCTGCAACAATGTGACACAAGAAGAAATCCCCAATGAACGCTTCATATATATATCAATACCTAATTGTGAATCCATTCCATTTCAGCAACTTGTACAAAATGCAAACCATGGTAGATTATGTACTACCTGTAATTCGGATAATCGATCCACGTTAGTAATACAAACACATAGTAAATACGTAATACTAATGCTTCTATGTTACAATGCAGAGGGTACCAAAAACAACTGCAAGCTGACAGGATTCACACATGGTCAAATATCACTTGGTAAGAAAACCTTCACAACAATAGGTATAATCTACCACGCAGGAGCCACAACCAATTCAGGGCACTACACTGCATATATAAAAAAGAAATGTGGATGGTTTGAATGTAATGATAGTACCATTACTCTAAAGCAGAGATTACCAGCAAATCTTACAAACGCTTATTTAATGTTCTTAAAACCAAGATTTGTTAACTAAACTGTACTTAAACCTTAAGTAAACTTGTAGTAAAAAAATATAAACTGTTAAAATATTGCAAAAGCTATCTAACTGCCCAAAGATTCCACAACTAATCAGATAAATGAATACCACTAAATTAGAGCAAAAAAACATAGACAGTTAGAATACGCCAATTGGTATCTAACTGTTCCAAAATTTAACAATATCCAAGCATAAATCAATACCACTAAAATATATTTAAAAAATAAACAGTTAGAATATGCCTACTGGTATCTAACTGCTCTGAAATTTTACAATATCCAAACAAATAAATAATATGTTACTGCTCCAGAAAACTGCAACAAGCCAATGTATAAAGCATTGGCTAGAAACAACAAGTGAAGACTGAAAACAAACAAACAAATAAACTGTAGCATAACAGAAAAAGGTTTTTTTTTTAATCCAACATGGATTTTTCTTTCTCCTACAGACCCAATGATTTTATCAACAAACACAGAAACTGAGCAAATTGCACAGTCCTCTGGTTTGTAATCTACTAAATATGAGGGTCCATAAAAAAAAATGTTGATTATACAATGTACTAAGTTATTACAAAATACTAATACTAACATATTATTTTCTTGTATCACAGAAATGAACAAAAAATACATGTACTCCAGTTAATAAACCAAACAGTAAGTATATTACAATAAGTGCAACCATCGCAGCATATCACACCAATAATGGCTTATAACTTTGTTCCTTATACATTTCTTTTTGACTCAAAGTTACAAGCAACTATAAATGGCCATGCACCCAACATTCTATGCCCTGGCCACAACCACCGCAGCATATCACACCCATAGAGTCAAACATTTCAACTATTGAGTATGGAAACTTTTAATGTCCGCGGACATTATGAGTGTTCTTAGAACACTTTCAACTTGCCAGCGAACAATACGGACAACGTCCTCAGAGCACCCCCATTTTTTTATATGCGAACATTTCAGGACACCACAAGTGTTCTTAGAACACATTCAACTTGCCAGCGAACAATACGGACAGCGTCTTCAGGACACCCCCAATGCACATTTCAGGACACCGCAAGAGTTCTTAGAACATTTTCAACTTGACAACGAACAATACGGACAGCGTCCTCAGAACACCCCCATTTTGCTTATTTGCGAACATTTCAGGACACTGCGAGTGTTCTTAGAACACATTCAACTTGCCATCGAACAATACGGACAGCGTCCTCAGGACACCCCCATTTTGTTTATTTACGAACATTTCAGGACACCACGAGTGTTCTTAGAACACATTCAACTTGCCAGTGAACAATACGAATAGCGTCTTCAGGACACCCCCTACGAACATTTCAGGACACTGCGAGTGTTCTTAGAACACTTTAAACTTGACAACAAAAAATACGGACAGCGTCCTCAGGACACCCCCATTTTGTTTATTTACAAACATTTCAGGACACCGCCAGTGTTCTTAGAACACATTCAACTTGCCAGAGAACAATATGGACAGCGTCTTCAGGACACCCCCTACGAACATTTCAGGACACTGCAAGTGTTCCCAGAACACTTTAAACTTGACAACGAACAATACGGACAGCGTCCTCAGGACACCCCCCTTTTGTTTATTTACGAACATTTCAGGACACCACGAATGGTCTTAGAACACATTGAACTTGCCAGAGAACAATACGGACAGCGTCTGCAGGACACCCCCTACGAACATTTCAGAACACCACAAGTGTTCTTAGAACACTTTCAACTTGCCAGAGAACAATGCGGACAGCATCCTCAGGACACCCCCATTTTGTTTATTTACGAATATTTCAGGACACCACAAGTGTTCTTAGAACACATTCAACTTCCCATCGAACAATACGGACACCGTCCTCAGGACACCCCCATTTTGTTTATTTACGAACATTTCAGAACACCACCAGTGTTCTTAGAACACATTCAACTTGCCAGAGTACAATACGGACAGCGTCTTCAGGACACCCCCTACGAACATTGCAGGACACCGCAAGTGTTCCTAGAACACTTTAAACTTGACAACGAACAATGCCGACAGCGTCCTTAGGACACCCCATTTTGTTTATTTACGAACATTTCAGGACACCACGAGTGGTCTTAGAACATATTGAACTTCCCATCGAACAATATGGACAGCGTCCTCAGGACACCCCCATTTTGTTTATTTACGAACATTTCAGAACACCACCAGTGTTCTTAGAACACATTCAACTTGCCAGAGAACAATACAGACAGCGTCCTCAGGACACCCCCATTTTGTTTATTTACGAACATTTCAGGACACCACGAGTGGTCTTAGAACACATTGAACTTCCCATCGAACAATATGGACAGCGTCCTCAGGACACCCCCATTTTGTTTATTTACGAACATTTCAGAACACCACCAGAGTTCTTAGAACACATTCAACTTGCCAGAGAACAATACAGACAGCGTCCTCAGGACACCCCCATTTTGTTTATTTACGAACATTTCAGGACACCACGAGTGGTCTTAGAACACATTGAACTTCCCATCGAACAATATGGACAGCGTCCTCAGGACACCCCCATTTTGTTTATTTACGAACATTTCAGAACACCACCAATGTTCTTAGAACACATTCAACTTGCCAGAGACCAATACAGACAGCGTCCTCAGGACACCCCCATTTTGTTTATTTACGAACATTTCAGGACACCACGAGTGGTCTTAGAACACATTGAACTTCCCATCGAACAATACGGACAGCGTCCTCAGGACACCCCAATTTTGTTTATTTACGAACATTTCAGAACACCACCAGTGTTCTTAGAACACATTCAACTTGCCAGAGAACAATACCGACAGCGTCTTCAGGACACCCCCTACGAACATTTCAGAACACCACGAGTGTTCTTAGAACACATTCAACTTGCCAGAGAACAATACGGACAGCGTCCTCAGGACACCCCCATTTTGTTTATTTACGAACATTTCAGGACACCACGAGTGGTCTTAGAACACATTGAACTTCCCATCGAACAACACGGACAGCGTCCTCAGGACACCCCCCATTTTGTTTATTTATGAACATTTCAGAACACCACCAGTATTCTTAGAACACATTCAACTTGCCAGAGAACAATACAGACAGCATCTTCAGGACACCCCCTATAAACATTTCAGAACACCACGAGTGTTCTTAGAACACATTCAACTTGCCAGAGAACAATACAGACAGCGTCCTCAGGACACCCCATTTTGTTTATTTACAAACATTTCAGGACACCGCGAGTGTTCTTAGAACACATTCAACTTCCCATCGAACAATACGAACAGCATCTTCAGGACAACCCCATTTTGTTTATTTACAAACATTTCAGGACACCACGAGTGTTCTTAGAACACATTCAACTTCCCATCGAACAATACGGACAGCGTCCTCAGGACACCCCCATTTTGTTTATTTACAAATATTTCAGAACCCCACCAGTGTTCTTAGAACACATTCAACTTGCCAGAGAACAATACAGACAGCGTCTTCAGGACACCCCCTACGAACATTTCAGGACACCGCAAGTGTTCTTAGAACAGTTTCAGCTTGCTTGCGAACAAAATGGACACATATTGCGTCCTCAGAACACCCCCCCCATTTAGTTTATTTAGAACATTTCAGAACAGCCGTTTTGTCCGCGGACAAATCGAACACAACAAGAGCGTCAACCACATTAAAAAACACAACATTTAACCTATTTCATACTCTCCCACCCTCCCCAAACACTCTTACACACAAACACACTCTACTAAATACAAATTTTAAACCAAGTTTCACCGCACTGTCCGCGAATTGCCACGAATCCAAGGTGGCGGGCGCTACCGGAAATCTGACACCCTCCAGGCTCTGCGCCGTCCAATCAGCGAACACGTTGCATGTCCGCGGACATCACCCAAGCCGATTGGCCAATCAGGACACTTTCCGCGGAGCGAACAGGGAAGTCTGTCCGCAGACCGAACACAGATATCACTAATTATTTATGACATACTTTTTGGTCATTTAAAAAAGAAATACTGGACGGATTTTCACCAAATCTGCAAAAGCACGCTTTCGGGACCAAGCCGCTACTCCTGGTCCAAATTTGGTGAAAATCCGATCAGCGGTTTGGGTTGTAGGCGCGAGCAAAGTCTTTTCCCCATTCAGTCTATCACTTTGGACCCCCCCTATAACTTTGCCCCCCCGTATGAACCCTCACCAAACTTTACAAAAATTCAGAGTGGGCCATATACTTTTTTTGCAAAGTTTGGTGAGGATTCGTCCAGGGGGATCAAAGTTAATAACCAGCGCAAAAAAGTGCTCTTCCTATGGAAACAGCAACTTAACCATAACTACATGGCCACTATAGTGGCCATGTAATATACACTACAAAAAAAGCTTTGTTAAAGGGGCGTTATGGTTAAGTTGCCCTATTAAAAATCTATGCCATTCTGTGCAAAAACTTTGTAAAAAGGCAGTTATGATTACAAGTAAAATCTAAAAACCCCTGAAATTCGGAAGTTATTGTTTCTACTAGCAGAAGTGTATATGCAGTCTTGCATTGTTACCTAGTTATTGAGTATTTGGAAGGATTCCAAAAGTAACACATAAGCATACTGTAAAGCAACATTTCACTGCAGTGCCCTTCTTTCTACAAATTACACAGTAGCATATGCAGTAGCACAGCATGGCCACATGGAACAAAACTCATACACACTTCACAATAGTATAGGTGAGTTGTTCATAGTGCGGAAGGACATTGTATATTGTTGTACGAACTTGTAACTGAAACAATTCCCGTTCACAACTCAACAGGGCAAGTTTGCACCCCAATAGAAGCAAGAGTGCATACTGAGGTCTTTGAAGCAGTCAACCCCATTGTACCCTAAAAAATGGGGGCTGAATGCCATTAACAATACAGAGTTTACGGCATTAACCCACTGCACCAAAAGAAAGGATTCTTTATCTGCAACCAGAACGCCTCCGACGTTCCCCTTTTCCAAGATGGCCACCATGGAAAGGGAAGGTGGCCGTTGCATAGAAAGTCTTTTGCCGCTTTCTATTACAGCTGCCAGAAAGTAAAAAAGGAAAACATGTCACCGTACTTGGCGAACAAGATTTGTATTCGTTCTAAAATGTGTGGTTATCAGCAACACCTGTAACAGAAAGCCAGTGCCGGGTGCACATGGCGGCTACAATGCTATGTTTTCTCGCAACCAGTAAATGGCAGTATGTATCTCCCTGACATTGTGGTCAGCAAGCATACCTACAGCGTACCCTTTAGAGATGAAAGGCGTGCCGTTGATTTCTTATGTACATGACGACACTTGTGAAGTTTGAAAACACTACCACATGTAAAACACAAATGTGTTTGTTCGTGCGAAATGACCTTTCTGTAAATGTGTGGAAAGTACAGTGAATATGTTTGGCAAAAATGTGCATGCAGAAGGCAAAGAAGTTAGCAGCACAATAGAAGGAAGAGTGCATACCGAGGTCTTTGAATCAGCAAAAATGTGCATACTGAAGGCAAAGAATTACTGTTCTAATGTGTGGACAAAATCACAGCAAACCTTGTGAAGCGAAGTGCAGTAATGGTAGAAATATTGCAAGCAACACCATTACCACTGACCTGTGCACACATTTTTGTGTAAGTGTCACAAGGTGAGATGGGTGAAGAAAGGTGTACTGAGAACATATAAGGAAGCATTGATTTTGAAACGTTTCTGTACAGCAAACACTTTCACTGCATCTGATCTCATTTTTCACCTTATACAAGATACCAAATCCGACAACATAGCATCTTCATGCAGAACCGATCTCGGTAATTGGGGCATCTGGGTTTCAGAAAGTAACGTAATGGCATGAAAGCATAATAGATAGCCCTGAGCCAAATGTTGCCAAAGCAAGTGGTGTCCAATAGCGCTCTGGATAACGTACCATGGCAGCGTAAAGAAATGAATCCATAAAGGCTTACGTAGCGAGATATGCCACCTATGAAAGAACATACTACAACCCGCATCGGAGCATGGCAGATTATGAAGGGGGAGTAACCACAAAAGAGAGTTAAAAGGCAAATCCCTCCGTTAATGCCCAATATTGTAACACTTGGAAAACAGAAGGCTAGGTAATTATAAAGATATTCCTATGGCTGAGGCCCTAGCCAAACACTTAAAAGACCCTAACTGTGAGTGATCTCGTACCAAATTGGTGTGGGCCCTAGTTGGAGCTGCTGGGCCGACTACAAATGGTGTCGAGATCCTCTCCCTGTACTCTCTAAAACACTTTCCTGGTGTCTAGTAGGTGCACACAGAAGTAGAGGTCGGTATATTATATTTTAATCTGTCGCCTCCATGGTGTGTGTCTTATCATTAAAAACAAAATAACTGTTTTTATGTCCAATAGTCAATAGAAAAGATTTTTTTAAAAACAAAAAAAGGAAATTCTTCCATCCAACAATGGTGAGAAAAGATACGTGTGGATAACTACATGTGGATAACACTTTCCATTTCTTTTGTACACAAGCCCTCTATTTTCTTTTACAAGGGTATTGGAGTCTGGGTTATCAACCAGACCAATTAAACAGTCTGATTATGAAGGGGAACATGAAATTGTTAAAAACACACTAACATGTGAGCAGTAGTAAGTGACCTTTATTTCACAATGCACAGTGTTAAATCATCGCCCAGTTCTCAGTTGCAAAGAATTTGGAAATGTGTGTCTCTGCTGCACAATTGAAATGTTAGTTTTGCCGGTCACGTTGATGTTTTCCCACACAGTCACCATGCGTTGGTGCCACAGTTATTTACACATACACAGTATGCAGTGGCGACACAGTAGTCGGTTTCCTCTCACATTCATTGTGAAGATGGCGTCAATCGCTGTGATGTAGTCAATCAGAAAGTATAGTATGTTACTTATAATGTTACTGGCAATGGTGACGTTGTTGTTTAGGCACACTGAAATTATGCTTTGTTGACACAGAAGGCGTGTTCCTGTCACAGTGATTTACAAGGCCACGTGAATGGCTCTGAACTATGACACCAGAAAGGATGATATGTTGCTTCTTACTGCTACAACCGAGTACGGACATACACCCGGTGACGAAAAGCTGCACTTGACGATTAAGAAAACCGTCAGTTGGACGCTGAAGTCCATGACATTCACAGTAAGGAAGGAAGTAGCAGAGGATAAAATTAGAAAAAAAAGGCATGAATACAAAGCCTTAACGGAAATGTAGAGGGTAACACATTACATTTCTATAAACAATTATTTTTATATGGGGGAAATGTATTGGCTCCTTAGAAAAGGCGACAATGTACAATCTGTATAGTAGTTAAAAAAAATGATGGTCACATAAATGGCATAGGTAATAGAAGAAATTGTAGTGACATTGTACAGACGGCACTATTGTGCGATATGAATTTTGAACGGCACACAAACTACCAAAAGGGCAGTAATGTGCAATATTTTTTTTCCAGACTAAGTAAATAATGGCAGGTTGCTGTACAGGACTCGAAAATAAGCTTACATGATATGCACCGGCTCCATTTCGACCTCCGCAGTCACACAGTAGTTTGCTCGAAAACTTCCACGGCAACTGATACTTCATGTGCCTCACAAAACTTTTTGAACCATAAGTTATCAAAGGGAATGTTTCACAAACTGTGACTCCCTACATTCTTTCTGTCTCTGTTCCCTGTACGTCAAGGTCGAAAAACAATTGACCCTTATGAGGTCTGGTGCGAGCGCGACCATACTGAGCGCCTACTGAAAAAATGAAATGAGATGAACTGACCTTCACTCCGAACGCAAATAAATTCTCTTTTTGCTACTACATATCAGCAGTCACTCATGAGAACCGTTACTCTCGACCAGGTGCAGACGCGCTCTGTTTACGAAACTGTGCAGGTGGCTGCCTCACATAACAAAATATAGGACGCCAGTCCAACCGCAGTAATGTTGGTGTTGGCTTCTTACAAAGACGCTGTAAAGAATTGTAGTACATTGTCTACCAAGTTGCAGTGCACGATACAATAGTGTTACCAAGAACAAAGTACTGTTTCACTTTCTACTGCCACTTATAAGTAATGCTTACCTTTCGACACAAGGTTCCATAAAGGTTTGTGTGCAGTGATTTCGGCATACAACTTAAAAAGTAAGTGACCATGGCGGCCGTATCAAAAGAACGCTACACACTTGACGCTGCGGCAGACCCAATCGGTGAAAGCGCAACATCTTGACGTACAGCATGCCATGGATTAGCCAATAGAAATATTCTCCACTGAGCGAACAGGGAAGTGGGACCGTGGAGCAGACATAGATATCACTAATTCTTAGAGAGCTATTTTTTGATCATTTTAAAGGAAACTACAATAAGATTTCGCTAAAATGTACAAAAGCACACTTTGGGGAACAAGCCCCTGCCCCTGCCGCAAAATTTATGACAATCCGTCCAGTGGTTTGGCCTGTAGCCGTGCGCAAAGTTTTTGCCCCATTCAGTCTACGGGAAAAAAAGACGTTTTGGGACCCCCCTATGTATTGCTCGCCAAATGCACGGACAGTAATTTATCACCAGTACAGCCGCAGAGCCAAAACATGTATTGCTCGCCAATAGTGCACGGACAGTAATTCATCACCAGTGCAGCCGCAGAGCCAATACTTTGAACGCAGGTAGACAACGCAATGACTTACAACCACACGCATGCTTAGAGAGTAAGTAGCACTTATACGGCTATTTATTCGTAGTTAGGCATATATACAATACAAGCATAAATCAGATAAATCATAGGAAATTAGCAGGAATACATCACCATGGGCGTAACTTGACGAAACCTCATCTCGCCAGAAGCGGCTGAAAGACCCCGATAACAGCCAGGCCAAGAGCACAACAGCCCACAGGTATATCGGACCAGGGCGTCCCCCCTCCGACTGAGGTCTTTGTGCTTATCCCGTCTGACCGTTGAGGGTTTCCGCATATATGCCCTCCTCAACAAGGGGTGGCAACTTCTCGAACCTTCTGGCAAATGCGCTTGCGCATTGATGGGTGACCGTTGATTGCCAGCTGGGTCAACCGACAGTAACCTCAAGGAGCACAGCGCTTCCCTCTCCTAAGCGCCCTGGAAAACAATTCCATAACTCATCTCAAAACCTTGGCGCAAGCATAGCAAACCAAAACAAACTTCATTATCAGGTACCAGCCGGCACCTGCGGATCTTAGCTTTCCCAGCGCCGTGTCCTTGGCTGAGAAGGCCTGCATTCCAAACCCATCAGCGAATAACGTTGAAAACATGTTGTTTCGCAAAGCAAGTGCAGCTTTCCACTGAGGCATGGATAAATATCTATCATGGCTCTGAGTTCCCCCAACATGTTGTTTCGCAAAGCAAGTGCAGCTTTCCACTGAGGCATGGATAAATATCCATCATGGCTCTGAGTTCCCCCAGAATGCACTGCGCACCAGCGCCATGTTTTTTAGCTCGAACACCACAATCCACCCTTGGATATTTACCTTCCATAGCCCAGTGGCAAAGGAGGCGGTCTTTGAAACCGCCGAAATATTAAAACCAAGTTGGGAATACATTGAATACAACAACAACAAGCTATTATGATAGCTAATATAATACAAATGCAAGCAAAAGCATAACGCAGTGTACCTCCAATATCAGGAATCCATGAAAATAACCAATCCCCCCAATTCCCAGTTTGCTCTTGGGACACTTGAGAAATGAGATCCCTCAAACCTCGAATATGACTTTCAATGGATCGTGAATGGTCACTTAGATTGAAACAACACATACCTTCAACTGCGTTACAGCCTAAATTATGCTTCAGCAATAAGTAATCAACAGCAGCTCTGTTTTGCAAAGTAGCTTTTCTAATAACTTTGCTGTCAAGGAGTAACTCTTCTAAAGCTTGAGAAGTATGATTGAGTCCTTTTACTACTAAACATGCTAATTTGATCAAAGACTTGTACCCCCCAGCAGATAAACCCCAAACTCCTACTAATGAAAGGGTTAATGCTAGAACTTCAGCTTCTGATAGCAAATGCACATGTGAATCACAATCGGGGGATAGACCCACAGATTCGAAAGTTGATCTTTTCCTTCGGGATATTGCTGGGTGTAAAGGAAACATCATTAGTCCTAATCGAGTTAAGGCACATGGACCTCCAGAAATGTTAGCTGGAATGTAAGTGTATGTGATGTTACCACATGAAAAGAGCCATCCTGTTGGAAGTTTCACATGATTCAAATGACTGGCAGCTATCACGGTATGATTGCAAGACATAGTATTATTCACACTGGTACATGTGCTTGGGACTCGTGAACACAATCGTTTCTCGAACACAGTTTGATTCTTCTGTTTGGTTAAATTTAGCTGTTGGCATTTGCCAATTTCTTCAGTATTGCAGGTCATAAAGTAGCACACATCGCCTTGAGTTATATTGTAGGTTATAATACGTGTCAAATTTCTCCATTTGCGATCCGTTTCCTTGCAAAACCTGCAGTACTCATAGACGGAAAAAGATTGTCTGATATCGGAATCTTCGACTAACGAATCATTGTGTGTGACGCCAAAAATGTGCTTTAGAACCGGGACTGGCGTCGGCACTGCAACTAAACACGTAGTTAGTAAAGCTTCAGCATTGGGCACATCGGTTAAACAAAAGTGCGTAATGTTGAGTACTTGTTGTGCCAGGTATGTCCACATATTCTCCGTTTGGGTAATCATCGGGGAATATTTTCGCCGTCCTAAAGACGCCTCTTGCATAACTGGCATCGATGTTGTTTGCACTTGCACCTGACGTGTTCGTCGCCTTCCATGAATCCATGTCGTTGGTCTGGCTGGCTTCTCGGCATCGGTATCGAGCTGCTTTTGGACGTCATTGCTCCTCATCATCGGTCTCCCATGGATCATTGGCACAGATATGACATTTTTTATCCGGAGCATCATGCCGTTTGACTCTCCCAAATGGAGTCCATTTAGTTCCACAATCACACCAGCCAGACACAGGATCTACAAGGCAAACCCAGAAAAGAGATATCAGTGTTGAAAATCACTCTCTTAGGTAACATTTGTCTGCGGGCACATACTGCCATTTGTCTTTACCAGGTTCCATTACTAAGACTATCTGGTCTTTGCCTGATGCAATAATATCTGCGGGCACTGGTGGACCACTTGGCCTTTCGACCCACACCTTTGCACCCGGTATCATGCTGTCTGAAGAGCCAAAACCACGATCCCCACGGGTAGTTAACACTGTGGGAGGCTCCCCTTTTTTAATCATGGACAACTTAACAGGGATGATAATTAGCTGAGCCACTCTATCACCCTTATGAATCGGTAACACTTGGTCCCCACTATTCATCAAGATGACTTTGATCTCGCCTTGGTAATCAGCATCAATGACCCCTCCCAGCACTTGAACTCCCTTCAATGCTAGTCCAGACCTGGGGGCAATCCATCCCATATGCTCTGGAGGAATTTGTACCCCAATCCCTGTTTCAATCACAACAATCCCTCTCGGGTCTAATCTGATTTCTTCATGAGAATGCAAGTCTACCCCTGCTGACTCGGGAGTCGCCCGATAGGGAGCTAAAGAGCCCGGGTGATCTCCCAGTACAATAGAGTCTCTCTAACTAGGTTAGGTTGAATCTGTAAAGCAGGAGTCATTAGTCGCAACAATGGAGTCTCATGATTGTTCACCGGTCTATTATTCAACACTTGCACTGCATCAAACACACGATCACGCCAACCTGCCAAACTGCCATCTCCAGACTTGCGTAGCTGTTCCTTCAACAACCCATTCATTCTTTCAATTAACCCAAACGCTTCCGGGTGAGAGGGCACGTGGTAAAGCCACTCTATACTCTTCTCCTGACAATAGTCCTGAATTAATTTGCCTTTGAAGTGTGACCCGTTGTCACTTTGAATTTGCAAAGGCACTCCGTAATGCAACGTGATCTGATCTAGCACCTTAATGGTATTCAGTTGTGTGGCACGCTTGCATGGCAAAACCATCATGTATCCAGAGTAAGTATCCACAATAGTGCATGCATACTGACAACCTTTGCTGATTGGCAGAGGACCGATAAAATCGATCTGCCAAATTTGACCTGGTAACTTTCCTCTTCGCAACGTGCCGTGAACAATCTGAGGGATAGGCCTATGCTGTTGGTGTTGGCACACCGGACATTGCAAGATGACTGTTTTCACTACCTCTAAAGGAATACTAATTCCTCGAGCTTGTGCCCACCTGATAGTAGCCTTTTCTCCAAGGTGCCCACATTTCTGGTGAGCCCACTTGGCCAAACCCTCCAAATCGTCTTCCTGAGCCTCCGCATCCACAGATGAAATCTTGGTGTGTTCATCTGCAACAGAATTAAACCAACGTTCCAATGAATCTGTCGCACAATGCGCATCCACATGATACACTGTGACTTCACTTTGTGATAACATTTCTGCAATATCTTGCCACAATTCTTTTCCCCACAACTCTTTCGAATTAATCTTCCACCCATTCTTTTGCCAGGTTGGCAGCCACACCGCCAACCCATTCGCCACTGACCATGAATCTGTGTACAAATGACATCGACCAGGGGTCTCTTGTTTCAATGCTTGGTAAACTGCGTAAAGCTCTGCAAACTGACTGCTCTTCCCTTTCCCTGACGTCGTCAAAATCTTTTTTGTCTTGGGATTATATGACACCGCTTTCCAGTATCGCTCTGTTCCCACATATCGGGCTGAGCCATCAGTAAACCAGGCATGCTCTGTCTGCTCTACGGTCAAATCGCCATATGGTACTCACCATTTCACGGGAGACTCGCGTTTCTCAGACACTTCTGGTGGTATGTAATCGGAGGGCGGTATGTTGGCTACTTGCTCGTGTAACTTTGCAACCCCACCCTTTCCTGATTTGGCTCTGTCTTGAATGTACCATTTCCATTTAATTATGCTGGCTTCCTGGGCATGTCCTATTCTGTGTGTTTTAGGAGAACTCAACACCCATTGCATAATCGGTATTTCTGGCCTCATCAATACATCATGGCCCACCGTCATTTGCTCAGTATCAACCAGGGCCCAGTAACATGCCAGCAACTGCTTTTCAAATGGAGTGTATGAGTTACCAGCATCGGGCAACTTACGACTCCAAAACCCCAATGGCACACGTTTCCTGTCCTGTTTCTGCCACACACTCCAGTTAGCATAATTGTCTTGTACAGACACATTCAATTCCACTTCGCCTTCCTTCAATGGCCATAGATCGAGCACCTGCTGCACGGTGTCTTTTGCCAACTCAAATGCTTTCTGCTGCTCTTCCCCCCACTGAAACTCATATTTCTTTCGTGTCACTTTGTAAAGGGGGGCCAGTATCTGCCCTTAATGGGGAATGTGCTGTCTCCAGAACCCAAACAGCCCTATGAACTGCTGAGCTTGCTTTTTCTTCATTGGAGTGGATAACTCAAGTATTTTCTGTCGGGCCTTCGGCACCATTTCTCGATGCCCATTATGCCACTGAATCCCTAGGAATATCACTGTCTCAGCTGGGCCTTGAATCTTGTTCGGGTTAATCTCCCACCCTTCCTTCTTCAATCCCTCCATAATGACTTCTAACTGGTTTTGCACACTGCGCTCATCCTTGCCCTGAATCAAAATATCATCAATGTAGTGAGAGATTTGTATGTCAGGTTTACACGGTATCTTGTCTAAGTGCTCTGCCACCAGCCGGTGACAGATAGTCGGGCTATGTATGTACCCCATAGGTAACCTTGTGAAGGTGTACTGACGCCCGCTCCAAGAAAATGTAAACTGCTCTTGTCACTCTTCAGCAATTGGCACAGAGAAAAATGCATTGGCTAAATCTACCACTGCATACCAAGTCCCCTCAAACTTTTGGACATTTTCAATCAAGGTAATGGCATCTGGGACTGCGGGCACCAAGGGAGGAGTGTGTTTATTTAACTCGCGGTAATCCACCGTCATCCTCCAAGACCCATCCCCTTTTTTGACGGGCCAGAGGGGGTTATTCCAGGCGGTAGTGATAGGTCGTAACACACCCGCCTCTACATACTCTTTGATGGTGTCTGAAATTTCCTTTTGCCACCCAGGAATGCGGTATTGCTTCATTGCTACTCGCTTGGTCGCCACAGGCACATGTACTGGGGGCATCTTTAATTTGCCCACTGTAATGGGTGTACAAATTAATGCACTCACCCCAAACTGGTATGTTTTACCTCCAAGTCCTAAAGTCAACCCTTCCAGAATGTCAAAGCCAATTATGTACTCAGGTATCGGGACAATCAACACTTGGTATTTCTGCCTAGCCAAACTGCCTATTTTCATCTCCACTTCAGTTTGTACTGTGGGGGTCTCCTTACCCCCTAGACCTGTAATAGTAAAGTGTCTGCCTTTGAATCGTGTCGGATTTCCGTGAATTAGAGAGGCCTCCGTCCCGGTGTCTATCAATGCTCGCACCCCTTGCGTATTTCCTGGTCCCCAAAAAATCTTAACATTAACATGGGGCCGCCTATCCACCTTTATGCGAGCAGACGCTGCCGGAGCTTGGCCATAACCCTAGTCAAATTTTTAATGAGTGTAACCTGACTCTGCCTTTAGCATCGCACTCACCACCTTCCTCAAATCAGCATATGTCGGTTGGTACGGGGAAGGTGTCCCCATAGACCCCTCCTCCTGTTCTTCCTCAGGAGGGGCAGAAGGTGTGGTGTCCCCCTGTGGTTTAGTCACTACCTGTTTCTTAACCTGTTTGTAGCGCTCCTTGGCTGCAAGCCCTCTCTTTCTGTATAGTTCGTACATGACCCTGGTTTCAATGCCATCAATTTCTTCCCGTGGCACACCATCTTTTAACAGGGCCAAAAACATGTGTTTTCTGGACACTCGGGAGTCTCTACTATCTTGCCTCCTGCCTTCAGTTCTTCTCTCACTACGCCCCTCTCTCTCCCGTGGCCTGGGGTCACTCTTATCCCACTCCCCTAAATCTGCCAGTTGCCGAATGGCATCCACTACTTCATCTGTGGGTTTGCCCGTCATACCTACGAGCAAAGTCATAATGACACTTTTGTATGCAGGCGGTGCCGTTCTGATCACCATGTTTCTAGTTGAAACTGAGAGTGACATGGCCCCCATGTGTCCTGGAGCATCTATATGAATTGCCTCTTTCATAGCATGCTCTCTGACCTTTTGAATCGCCTCTTTCAAAGTATACCACTTTGTTTCCTCACTAGGCCAATCAGTGGTAATGGGGTACTTGCGGTTACATGCTTGGGCTGCTAAGTTCACCAGAGACATTTGTGAAAGTTGGCCATTCTCATCAGGGGGCGGCCCTGCCCTTAAGACCTCCTGTACATTAGTGTCATTGGACAAAGGCAAAAAGCGCGGTGAGTCTGCAGCATCTACGAACAACCCTGCAGCTCCCCCGTCTAGCAGTCTCACCATCCATGTCAATAAAGGTTCCCCTGACTTTTGCCTCAAACGAGTAATGATTTCTCCAACCTCCTGCTGAGTGTAATCTTCCAGCGTGGTTAAATCCACAACCCCGCCTCCAGGGTCCTGCGGGTGGGGCCCAGCACTGCGTCTTCTAACCGGCTTGGCTGCCACTGCCTTTTGATTAATTTCTGCTTTGGAATCTGACTCATTTGCCGAGATACTCTCTGGGCTTGTTGAGTCAAAGATGTCTCCATCCCATTTATCGGGATCCCAATTGACATCTGCGGTAGCGATTACCGCTGCCACTTTTCTTTGGTTGACCCCTCCCCTTCTTTTTCTATACTTATATCGGGCTACTCTGACTGCTGCCCTTTCAGCCACAGCCTGATATTTGTCAGCTTTGTCTTTGAAAAGTTTCATCTGAATCTGCTGCATTAACGCAATCTGTTTCTCAGCAGCTAACTCTTTTTCCAATCGCAAAATATTATCCTTCATTTCCACATTTTTCTGATGTATCTTTCGGTAGGCATGCAGGAGAACCCAACCCCGCCTGCCTAGCGCGGCGCATTCCTTTCCCCTCTCTACTGAAATCTGTTGTAAACAAGACATTACTTCTGACGGATCAGCGTCTCCCACTTCACCATCCCATGTTTCACACAGCCCTGCACTGCATGCCCATAACTGAGCCAGCTTATCATATGGGCTTTTCACCCACCCTGGAATCATCACATCGGGACATTCACCGCCAGCGAGAACTCCCTTTTTCTTGAACAAACTATTCATCATTGCAGTAATGTACAAAGCCTCTATATATATATATATATAAATATTTCTTTCCACACCACAGTCACTTGCGCAGACACGCACACACACACAGAACAGATTAACACCGTCCAGCACTCTCTGCCAAATGAAAACAACCTTTCGCTCGCAATGTAAGCAAAACCTATCTGTGTTCAACCGGATTCTTTAATGTTTGGAACAATTCATCACAAACCATCCCATCCTCGTCGCCAAAGATGTATTGCTCGCCAAATGCACGGACAGTAATTTATCACCAGTACAGCCGCAGAGCCAAAACATGTATTGCTCGCCAATAGTGCACGGACAGTAATTCATCACCAGTGCAGCCGCAGAGCCAATACTTTGAACGCAGGTAGACAACGCAATGACTTACAACCACACGCACGCTTAGAGAGTAAGTAGCACTTATACGGCTATTTATTCGTAGTTAGGCATATATACAATACAAGCATAAATCAGATAAATCATAGGAAATTAGCAGGAATACATCACCATGGGCGTAACTTGACGAAACCTCATCTCGCCAGAAGCGGCTGAAAGACCCCGATAACAGCCAGGCCAAGAGCACAACAGCCCACAGGTATATCGGACCAGGGCGTCCCCCCTCCGACTGAGGTCTTTGTGCTTATCCCGTCTGACCGTTGAGGGTTTCCGCATATATGCCCTCCTCAACAAGGGGTGGCAACTTCTCGAACCTTCTGGCAAATGCGCTTGCGCATTGATGGGTGACCGTTGATTGCCAGCTGGGTCAACCGACAGTAACCTCAAGGAGCACAGCGCTTCCCTCTCCTAAGCGCCCTGGAAAACAATTCCATAACTCATCTCAAAACCTTGGCGCAAGCATAGCAAACCAAAACAAACTTCGTTATCAGGTACCAGCCGGCACCTGCGGATCTTAGCTTTCCCATCGCCGTGTCCTTGGCTGAGAAGGCCTGCATTCCAAACCCATCAGCGAATAACGTTGAAAACATGTTGTTTCGCAAAGCAAGTGCAGCTTTCCACTGAGGCATGGATAAATATCCATCATGGCTCTGAGTTCCCCGAACATGTTGTTTCGCAAAGCAAGTGCAGCTTTCCACTGAGGCATGGATAAATATCCATCATGGCTCTGAGTTCCCCCAGAATGCACTGCGCACCAGTGCCATGTTTTTTAGCTCGAACACCACACCCTATAACTTTGGCTCCCCTTGACGAATCCTTACCAAACATTGGAAAAAAATTCAGAGTGGCCAATATACTTTTTTGGTAAGGATTCGTCCAGGGGGAGCCGAGTTATAAGCCGGCCATAAAGTGCTCTTCCTATGAAAACAGCAACTTAACCATAACTACATGGACACTACTGTGGTCTTAGCAGGTTGTTAGTCTTCGTAGTGCACGGTGGTGGCGCACGTTAGGGTTACTTAGCTTACCATAATTCACACATTTCTGGGATTTTTCGTTTTTACTTGTAACCATAGGTTTGCATTAGTGCAACTTAACCATAACATCCCTTTAACAAAGTTTTCTTCTGTGAATTTCATAGGTTTTTATGAGTGAAAATGTTTCATGATGTTACATCACTCTATATAAATTATGAATAATTCCTCTTTTAACATAAATGAAAGAATTGTAAACCTCTTTTAACAAACATATTTTTTGCAATGCTTAATTATGTGTGTCGTTATCAGTAGCGCATGCTGGGGATGCAAGTCATGGTTGAATTGCCTACGGCATGAGGCTCAACCATGACCACGTCCCCACCAAACCACCCCCATTATCCACTGCACCTACTCTTCATCATAGTTCAGTGTCCACTATGCCCTCATAATGTGACCAATAGCCAGTGCTCATGGCTTTCAGCCATGGCCAGTCTCTGTAATCTATGGGGCATGGGCTTCGGCCATGCTGCATTCCCCAATAGGCAAATCAGAGTGAACATTTGTCCTTGCTGAGGGCAAGGCCCACCGCCCAGGCAGAAAAGATATATCACTATTTTTTGTACTTACATTTTGACACTTTAGAAAAAATAAAACACAGGACAGATTTGCAAATGCATGCTTTCAGGTCCTTGCTGATGATCCTCGCGCAGGTTTGCTGCTATCCGTCCAGCCGTTCGGGCTGTAGCCCGCAAGCAGAATATTTTTTTCCATTCAAACATAGGGCTTCGGCCATGTCGCCCGCCCCAATAAGCAAATCAGAGCCCATTGTCAAGACACCAAAGTTATATCACCTTTTTATTTACTTCCATTTTGACACTTTATAAAAAATAAAACACAGGACAGATTTGAAAAACCATACTTTGAGGTCCTTGCTAATGCACCTCATGAATCTTTGCTGCAATCCTATCCAGCACTTTGGGCTGTAGCTATGAGCAGAATTGCTTTCCCCATTCAAACCTATCACAATTTCGAAATACTTTACCACATAGGCAGTCCTTGGTGGCCTTGCCCACTTTAACCCCATTGCTGGTCCCTTGTATTCATGGCCAGTAGCTCGATTGTCCGGGTCATGCAATCTGGCCACTGGCCATGGCCTCCGGCTATACCTCAGTCACCAAAGGTGTATCACTATTTTTTGTACCCACATTGTGACTCTTTTCCAAAAATAAACCAAAGACACATTTGCAAAACCATTCTTTCGGATCCTTGCCATTGCTCCTTGCACAAGCTTGCTGCAAATCCGTCCATGTTTTATTTTTTGAAAAGTGTAAAAATGTACGTACAAAAATCAATCATATAATTTAGCCCCTACTTGACAAAATCTATTCAGACTTTGCACACACATTCACAGTTGGGTCTATAATCTTTCTGAAAACCTTTGTGCAGATTCGTCAAACAGCAACAAAGTTATACACCATCTAAAAATGATGAGACCCCCCTCTAATTTTGCCCCCTCTTGACAAAATCGCACCAAACTCTGCAAAAACATTCATTTCTGGGTTTATCATCTTTTTGCAAACTTTTGTGCAGATTCGTCAAACGGCACCAAATGTATAAGCCTTACAAATATCTTGGGACCCTCTCGAATTTTGCCGCCTCTTCGTTAAACAGTACCAAACTTTGCAGAACCTTTCAGGGTCAGGTCTAGAATTATATTGCAAGTTTCATTGAGTGGCACCAAAGTTATAAGGCTTGCAAAAACTGCTTTTTGCCAACACTGTAATGCAGAAATATGCATGGGTGCCCCCAAACATCTGACATGTTCGCAAACATCACAGGAAATTGGAGATGTTTTCAGACTGTAGGGAAAAAACACCTGTTTTTTGGCTTTTTTATGGCCATACCCCATACCATCCTCTTCACCCCTCACCTCCCAAGAGCTTGTTTAATTTGTTTGACAAGTGCAATGTTGTGTTTTTTAATATGTTTTTACTGCAATATACGTGGACTCCGGGCACTGTATCCAACATGGTGTCCATTTCAAAAGTTTTGACGCACCTCACGTTTCTAATTGACCAATCAGCGTGCTTGTATGATGTCTGCGAATGTCATACAGCTCTCTGATTGGTCTAGGGTGGTGTCTACGGACACTGAATCAGGAAATGAGTCAGCGGACCCGACCCAGATATCACTAATATTTGTCCCTAGTTTCTGGCCATGTTTAAATAAATTACTGGGCAGATTTACACCATATTTGCAAAAACACACTTTCGGAATGAAGCCACCACTCATCGCGCAAAATTGGTGCAAATCCGTACAGTGGTTTCGGCTGTAGGAAGGGGCAAATAATTTTTTCCATTCTGTCTTTCAGATTTCAAAAATGTTGGGACCACACTCACTATAAGTTTGCCCCCCTTGACGAAACCACACCAAACTTTGCATAATGGTTAAAAGGGGGCCATATACCTCTTTAGGAACGTTTGGTGAGGATTTGTCTGGGGGGTGCAAAATTATAAGACGGCCAAAAATTGCTCTTTCTATGAGTAAGCAACTTAACCATAATTACAGGGCTGCTACCGCACGCCCTGTAGTTGGCTATGCTAATGTTAATGGTATTTGTATCACACACTGTCAGCACCGGAGTGGTGCTCAGGCACTCTGGTGGATCTGAAAAGGAGGGTGTGAAAAAAGGGGGGGGAGTGGGGAATTAGTAGGGTGTAGTGGGAATAGGAAAGTGAGAGATGTGATGTCCTGTTGTTGGCTTTAGTTCGGTTTGCACGTTCGCTGAGTTTAGGTGCAGATTCCGGGTCAGTGAGACTTCCCATGTGCTGTTGTGCCAGGGTATATGTTGTTAGTCTGTTGTTGCAGTGTGGTGAAGTGCGTGCGGACTGCTTTGCAGAGATGTGGCTGTGCTAGTTTCTGCATGCAAAGTGTATGCGAAAGGTTGAGGTTTTAGAGTTGGTTTAGTGGGTTTTCCTTAGCTCTTTGTCTTTGTGTTTCTGTGCTCAGCATCTATGAATGTCTTGTGTGTTTGGTATTGTAGTTTGTCCGCCTAGTTGGCAGGCATGTTTAGGAGTGGCAGTTTTCCTCTGTGTTACTCTTGTAGTATGTCTACCTGGGTGATGCCTGGCTGATGCCGCTGATGATGTATATATTTCCTATATAGATATATGTATATTACTGGGTCCACGATAGTGACCCTGTAGTTATGGTTCATTTGTCTTTCCCATAGAAGGAGCAGTTTCAAATGGATTAATCAAAGTGGGACAAAGTAGTATAGGGGGGTCCCAAACTTTAGAAATCCGGATAGAATTGAATGAGAAAATGTTTTTCTTGCGGCTACAGCCATAACCGCTGGATGGATTTGCACCAAACTAACATTAGGAGCTGCGGCCTGACCCTGAAAGCGTGCTTTTGATAATTTGGTGTAAATCTGTCCAGAAATGGGTAAAACTAGGCAAAAACAAATTAGTGATATCTCCACCTGTTCCGCGGACTCACTTCCTGGTTTGGTGTCTGTGGACATGGTATGGAGCTGCTGATTGATAAATTAAGAAATGTGAGGTGCAGCAAACGTTTTGAAATAATGGTTGCTTTGTCGGATGCACAAGCATTGTCTGCTGATTGCATTTTGTAAAATAATGTTCTGGTTATGTTAAGGATGAAAGAGTGCCTTGGGATTGTGAGGGGGGAGAAGGGTGAAATATATGTGTTAATGGGTTCAAAAATGGCTGCAGGGTGTCTGCTGTGTTTGCAGTCTTTTTTACTCTCCGCGACCATCACTGGCGGCATTATATGTCAAAGATATCCATTGACAATTGTGGTTTAGTGATAGCAGTCATAGTACATATTGTTGTCGCCATGGCTTAATGGTTAAATGCCCCCAAAATATGGCCACTGGCCATAACCACAGTGAAAACCAAACAAAGAGGGTCAGGCCAATATTAAATCTGTATCAGTCGGGGTATAAGGCTTATTAAAATATAAACAACATTGGATAACCCCAATCTGAAATTTCAAAAGAAATGTATATCCCTTTGCCCGGCAACCTGGATGCAGGGAGGAAGGCACTGCTTCAATCGATTGCTTAGTTGAGAGAATGTCATCTTTTTTGAAGTGCAAGATACAAACAACAATCAACATAATGGACATGTACATTCGACAGGGTTGAAATCAAGATTTCATCTTACCATCGGTGCCTCAAGGAGAAAACAATTCATTATAATAAAAAAAAAGCAATTGGAGGGAGATTCCCCCCACCCATCAACCTTGCACACATAGCAGTCGCATCACATTCACAACCATCATACTCAACATGTATGAAAAAATAAAATGAATTAACATAACGTAACAAAAACATGATTGTGGACAGATGAACAAGGTGATATATCCTATTGATCTACTTCACAATGAACAAATCAGTTGAAGTATTTTCACATGAGAGCAAAGAAAAGACAATCTCATTGCTCCCAGTTGAAGGACTGTCGAGTTTCGAGCTGCAAAGGTCTCCAGCAAAAGCCAGTACTGGTCCTCTTCAGGACAGTATGTGTGGAGGTTGGGGGTTCTTTTTCCAATGATTAGGGTGCATTAGGGTGCAATCTGTGGGGGGATTCAAAAACACATGGATGCTGGTTTATTAGTGCCCATGCACTGTTCTGACCCACAAAGAAATTCAAACAGTCACTAGCAGGCACTCCAATTAAACAAGTAAGACACTGTGCTACATAGAAGAGCCGACTCCAAGACCCAGTGAGAGCAGCGTGTGTTGAGAAAATGGGTGAGCAACCTCAAGAAAGAACTTGAATGAAAAAAACAAAACAAAATGAAACAACATGCACCCCGTGGTGTGTAAGGTAGGATAGTGAGAGTAATGCATGCTCACGGGAAGATTAAGTTGTGGGAAGGGAACTCACAGGATAAGTCAGATGAGCAGACAGGATACTTCCTGAAACTGCTACTGAGGGCTGCATACACTGGAACTGTTCACAGTGGGCATCACAGCGACAGCAACGGCTTGATTATGTCCGCACTGCATGAATTCATTTGGACAAGAATGCCTAGAAAGACAATCAAAGTGACCCGCATTAGTCGGGGCACAGTGTGGCCAACTGCGGCCAGAGCGCTAACGTTCCCAATGCGAACCTACCTACATTGGGTGGGAACGCGTGGATAGAATGTTGCTTCGGATCGGCGATCGATGAATGTCTACTGTTCCCTAGGCAGTAAATGCCATTCATGTGCTGACTAGAAAGAGCCTAATCTGCTCTGTGCGCTGATTGTACCTGTAAGGCAATTGCCTGGACTGTGTCTCCTGTTGACACGTGTGGAGCCGGGGTGTCTGCCATCTTGAGTGGGGATAGTTTGATCATCAGCCTATTATGGATGTGTTGGGGGCTAGCTTTTTCAGGAAATAGATCAAAAAGGTTGGGGTCAGGGTTGGTGTTGGCAACAAAACAATGGTTGAAATGAGAATGTGGCAATTAAACCATAGAAAATGGAAGAATAAGGGAGTCAGGAATGAATATATTTGAATGCGAATGCAAGGAGTGAATTAAGTCTGGAGAAACGCTGGCCACTGTAGATTCTCATTCAGACCCTAAACATAGGTGCGTAGGCGCAAGATCCATCGTTGTTCTAACTGTCAAAGCCTAGTGGTCAGTGAAAAATCTTGCCTATTATGCTTAATATGATCAATCATCCACCAACATATATCATCAGCTGAATGGTGCTTAGTCGAATTTGTGGTACATCCAGTGCTGGTAACTACATTCCAGTGTTTACTAATCCTTTTTCTGAGTGGAGTGGTGTGTTTGGAAAAGGTTGTGACACACACAATGCGATCCGCCTCTTGTTCTCTAATTTTGGGTGCCAATGGGATTCCCTATTGGTATACCTAGATTGTTTAGCTGACCTTTTAATCAGTTTTCTAGGGTATCCCCTGGCTGACAATTTTTCATTCAACATTGAAGCGTGGGTCTCATAATCCTGTACAGTTGAGCAATTGCACCTAATGCGCAGAAATTGTCCATACGGTAAGTTATCCCATAGTGATCTGGGATGCTGGCTGAAATATAGCATGAATTTGTTACGATCCTTTTCTTTTTTGAAATAGGGAAGTATAAATAGATCCCATTTTATGACAGATCAATAGGTCAAGGAAGGGCAATTGCTGTCTGTCACTGTGACTGGCGAATGCTAGATTCGGGTTGCAAGAATTATGCCACAGCAGAAATTGATCCTGCCATATGAAGAAGATATCATCAATGTAACACTGCCAGTTTACAATTGATGTTTTATATGGATTGTTATGAAAGATGAACTGATCTTCAAAGTCGGCCATAAATAAATTGGCCATATATAAATTGGCCAGGCTAGGCTCAAAAGCTCCTCCCATGGTGGTGCCATGTTTCTGAAGGTACAGTTGGTTGAAAAAATCAAAGAAAGTGTTACACAATGCAATTTGCAGAAGTGCCATAATGAAATGAGTCAGATGGCGTGTGGACTTATACGACGGTCTAGCTTGCATTTGACAATGTTGCATGCCTCATTCTGAAGAATATTCGTATAAAGAGCTGATATATCGAGCGTTACCAGATAGTGGTTGGGTGCATCAAACGGAAGGCCTTCGAAGGAGTTGATGGCTTTACGAAAGGCTGTTGAGTTCTCAGCCAGATTGTGTATTGCCAGCTCTATGTATTTATTGACCACAAGGTTCCAGTATAGAGCCACAAACTGAAACTATGGATCGCCATAGTTGATTTACAGGATCTTTCTAGATCTTGTGTAGGGTCTACATTGTGGCTATACAACAATCTCATGGGGTCAAAACACGCACTTCCTCGCTGGACATGACCACGAGAGTACGGTTACGTTGGTTTTAATGCCCCCAACATTCTGGCCACTGACCATGGTCAGACAGTATTCTTACTTTGGGTATAAGAGTTATGCAGCTGGTATAGTAGTGATAGTAATCAAAGTACATATTCTTGCGGCCAAGGCCAGTGGCCATATTGTTTGGGGCATTTCTGAAGGCTATACCCCAGACAATGTAGCCACTGGTTTGGCTTAATAGTTTTGTAATTTGAACAATGTGATCCTTAGCTATTGCCACAGTCACAATTGGACATTTGGAGTGTGGGCATAGTAGTAGTTGTCACAGTTAGTGTCACTGTGGCAAATAGTGGATTCTTTGACGTTGGGAAGTAGTGGACATGTGTTTCTTTGTCTGGAAAGAAACACAATAGAGTTAGTTATGGAACATGGTATGGAAGATATGCATACTTCACGTTTTATATATACATTCACTTTTTTGACACTAATGAGTAGTACATTGGATGTGCTATGTTTTTTATAACATTTGTGTGTGATACTTTGTAGTTGTATAAACATATTAAATTCATTGGGTCATGGAAAAAATCTAAGGTGGATTAAAATAAAACATTTTGTACATTTACTGTTAATAAAATGTACATCTTCCTCAACTTTTTCTAAATTTTTTCAGAATGTGATGTTTATGAAAAGGAGATACATGTATGCGTAGAAAGTTGTATAGTGATACTATGGATGCATTAATACATTATATAGGTGATGGTGTGTTTTAAGTGTAATGTAATTAAGGCATACTTGTTTTGTGTATTTGTTCATATTTAAAGCATTTAGAAACCCATTGGCATGTTCTAACTGTATGTTATTGTAAATATGAATTTAAAATGCAATGTAATTATTACATTTGGCTTTAAGGAATATGAAGTAGGCATTTGTTAGACTGTTGGTAACCTTTGTTTTTGAGTAACAGATGTGTTGTTACATTCAAACAAACCACTTCTTTTTTCACATATGCAGTAAATTGGCGTGAAGTGGTTGTGGCGCCAGTGTGTGTATTAGGCTTACTGTTGTGGATGTTTGTTTGTCAAGAGATACTTGGGCGTGTGTGAAGCTAGTGGGTTTGCACTTATTTTTCGTGCCATCTGCCCTGTGTCTTAAAACCATTACTGTTACATATTGGGCATGTGAATCTATTATGCCATGATTTGCATTTTGGTGAAGTTGTTGACATTCATTTGTGTTACAATGTGTTATAGATACATACACAAATGGTGCATTAGGCTGGCCAGTGGTGGCACATGCCATTTAGCCATTTTTGCATTCCATTTGGTGTGCATGTTTGCGTTTGCCGCATCTGGCTGCTGATGGTGCCATGAGATTTTTTGCTTGTACTTTGGACATACCTACCTCACTCACATACCTCACTTGGGGCAGCCGGCTAAGGGCTCAGGTAAAGGGCACCTCCATAGGCACCTGCATCACCTGTTTGCCTGTTTTTCCCTGGTCGACACAAGCTCCTGCTCGGCCTCAACCCCTGTCTTCTTCAAAGTTCAGATAGGAAATAACAATTTTTGTACTTTTAGTACTGTTGTAGCTTTGCATTTTGAATCTAAATACTGTTGAATCTACAAGGATAGAGCTATAGGCTTGCTCTTTACTTCCACAGACTCTCTCAATTCACATACCTGCCCTGTTCCTTCTCCCTGCACTCACCTACACAGCACCTTCTATAAGAGATTTGCATGCATTCATAACCAGCTATCACAGACATTTCACTCCACTGCAGTCATTCTCAACTCACAGACCACACTAGAACACCTCCCTCCCTTAGGGCTCAAGCTTCAGGTTCTCCAGCATGCTCAGCAGCTCCAAAGTTAGAGGGGAATACTGGTGAGTCAGACTATTCTCCTCACCATCATCCAAACCCCACCCCTTACATACCACCTCTCCCTCCTCAACCTGGCCACCCAAGAGAACACATGCCCCCAGCCTTCCCAGACCAACCCCTGCGACTCAACCACCCAGACCTCCTGCCAGACTTTCCCAGGCCACCAACACTTCACCCTTTCCCCAGACACCTCCTCCTCCAAACCTCCCTACCCTCTCCCCTCTCACATTCCCTCCTCTCTTTCACACCACCATGACCCACTTTTTGCATCCCTAAACTCTGCCTGGGCAATCATAGCCACAAACCCTCAATCTGCTGCACCTCCAACTCTTACACACACACCTGAGGTCCCCTCAGAATCTCCTACAAAACAGACACTGCACTACCCGGGTGCAATCTTTACTGCACCTCACACCTTATCTTGCTTCCAGACCCATGTCATTCCATCTCACATACTCACGTATGGCTTCCCCCAAGGCACCCAAGCTTTGAAATCCCTCTTCAACCTACCAAACAACACTCCTCACACCCACACCAGATACCTCTCCCCATGCTCCTCTAGAAGTCAGTCCCCTGACCCTGTCACTTACCTTAGAAGACACTCACCTGACATCTTCCTTGCAACAAGAATCCAGCATGGCTTCCGTTGTCTCTGCCTTGCATACCCACTCCCGTATCCACTTTCCTTTTCACACCTCAGAACCTGGTCTCCACCCCTCACCCCTCACATACACTCCCACCACCATTAACCACTACATCCGCCAATACCCATAGGACCCTAACTTTGCGAGTTCTCTTCACACCCACACCATCAATACACTCAGCCTCCCCTACCACTCCTCGGAATTGAGACAAAAGGCCCACCCCTAGAAACCACTCACCCCCCATCAACCACAAGCCACTACTCCACCCTGCCCCCTCAAACCCTTTCTCACAGGACTACCATTGTCACCCAGGGGGCTTCCCCATGTGCATCCTAGCTAGAGCACTCCACTAGCCCCTCATCCATATCACCTTTTCACCCCCTTCCTGGGGGCAGCCACCACTGCCTCTCTAGACCCCCTATAACCATAACCCGCTCTCCTCACTTCAAACACCCATCCTAGCGACAGGAAAATGTGCATCCCGATCAATTCCAGATCTATTATAAAAAAACACCACAACATCTACAACGTAATCAGCTCTGAAGGCCCAGACATCCTTTTCATCACAGAAACATGATTTTCCCAGGATTTCCGGCCCATTGTGCAAAAGGCCTTACCTCCAGGCTACACAACAGAAGCAGCAGGGCAGGTGGAATTGCTATCCTATACAAATCCCTCCTCTCTATTCCACAGTTCAAGGGAAAAACGTGCAAATCCCTATTAGTAAAATTTCTCATCACCCATACACAGACTCACAGCTTCTTACTCATATACAACCCCCCGAGCCCCTGAGCAACAACAGAAATGTTTCTGAAAACCTCAGCGAGTCCTTAGATACCATCCTGGTTACCCACACCTCCCTCACCTTACTACGGGACTCCAATGTATAGTTCAACATCCCACATAACCCAATGACAAGACCCACCCTGGACAACCTGGGATACCTTAATCTGACACAACTGTTACCAGGCCCCACACACTCTGCAAGCCTCACCCTAGAGGAAATCCTCAGCTCTTCTGAACTTATCAACACTGTCCCACTTCAGCCACTAGTCTGGATGATCCATGCAGCTATTTTCTTCACCCTCTCAACTGTAGACCCTTCATTCTCCCCAATAGCCTTAAGGCCCCCACCCGCTGCCCTCTATTGAACAATGTCAAAGTAACTCTGACCTAGCAGAATCCCTGCTTGCATCACTATGCTCCCTCCCACTCCAGTCGGGCCAGCTCTCCATCAGCCTTTTTGACGAATGGCACTCTGAAGCTCTTAGCCCTCTCCCCCTATCAGATCTTTCTCCAACAGACAAGGTCCCTCCCCTAGATGGTTCAACCCAGATCTCAAATCTCTCCAAACCAAAGTCACATCCTGAAACACAGATGGCGGGCGGATTCTTCACTACAGAATAGAACATCTTCCGATGAGCAGATCAAAGCCTAGAGGGAAGCAATCTGCAAGGCCAAAAAATCCTTTTACTGGAATAAAATCACCAATGCCCCCAACACCTTTAGGGAACTGCACAAGATTAGCACAGAATTCCAGACCCCTTTTTGCACTACCTCCTCCCCCTCTCACACCCAGGCATTCTGTGACTCTCTGACTGCTTCCACAACATAGCCGTGGAAAAAACCCTCACCATTGGCACTAAACTAACATTGCTCGCGCCCCTCTCCCTTGCATCCTTGGTAGGGCTCTTAGACCCACCCGCCACCCGTCCTCTCTTCTCTGCCTTTGTTAGGCAGAATCATATGCAGTACCATTCGGGAACATCACACACAATTAAGACTAAAAGTGCAAGTACAAATTCACCTTTGGTACAAGCCTGTACTACACAGTAAAGTGGGTGCGATGGCTGAGCAGCCCGACTTATCTCAAGAGTAAAGTGAGCAGTATCCAAAGTTCCACAGAGGACAGTAATTACTATGGTTCAAATAAAAACTGATTCAAGGTTTCTGAGTAAAAGAATGTACATTTATTGACACCATCAGTTGTAAAACAGTTCACTAATATAAAGCAGCAGAAAATCACAATCTTAATACACTACACAACACCCAATCAATTTTGGACAAGTTAAGCTCAAAGTGAAGTGTGAGCAAAATGGCACTCCAGCAATTTAAAAAGGGAGGAAAAGGACAAGGTTATAAAAAATCAACAACACCAACAAGTAATAGGCAGGGAAATCTGGAAAAGGCTTACTACAACTAGGATTCAAATCAATAGGCCTGGGTCAATGTAAATAGTTCAGAGTCTTTGCAGAGGATCACACAGTTCAGAGTAGTTTGCGGTTAAGTCTTTGCCAAGAGTTCAAAATGAAGTTGGTCGGAGGAAAAGTTATTCAAAAGAGTTGAGAAGGACAACCCTACGGAGAGGTGAAAGATTTCAAACACTTTCACTGCGGTCGGACGGAACGAACAACCAGATTTGAACAGTACCTTAGATGAAGACGAATGCTGTAGCTGAGGTGGTAGTTCCTGGCAGTTCCTGCAGGCTCACGGTTCCTGAAGCGACTGTCAGACTGACAAGAAGGAGGAAGACTGGAGGGTCCTGCGCTGCCCAGGGAAGAAACCAGCAGCAGTGCAAAGCATCGAATAAAAGGTGTGCTCCTTAAAAGCACAAATGGACTATCTCTCACTCACCATCCAGTTTTCTGTAGCACAGCAAATTCAACCAGGCTGAAGTGGAGGTCCAAGGGCTTTGTGAGCTGGTTAGTCCCAAGAGGCTCAAGGCGAGAAGACTCCTTGAGGATCTCCTCTTTCGTCGAAGGTTCAGATGGTTCGGACCTGCAGCAGTCATCTTCCAGTAGTTGCAGCAGTCATCTTCCTTCAGCTCCTCGTTGGTTTTCTCGTTCCAGTGGCGACTCTGCCTTCCAAGTCCCAGAGACCTGCTTTTAAGCAGTTTTCCCCCATTCACACAGCCTGGCTGTCAATCACGAAGCAGGGTGGTTGTCCTGGCAGGACAGTCAACTAGCTAATCAAACTAGAGTGCGACTTGGGTCTCCAAGGAGAGCCTGTGCAGGGGGCCTCAAACCCCTCCCTCACATCCTGTCCACCCAGACACTCATGCGCCTAAGGAGGGCTTCTGTGCAGAAGCCTGCCAAAGGACAGCGAACAAAGGAACCAAACCAGGTTTGGCGCACAGAGTCAACAGGAGAAAGACATTTACAAAAAGAAATGTCAAATAAACCCTACCGGAACCAAATAAAATTAAAAGGGGTCCAGTGGATTACAGTTCGAGGCTACCACCATAGCCTCTAACAGTACCAAAGCTATTTTCATAGGTCGCGGTCAAATTAAAATGGTAGATACCACTGCCACCAGCCAAATCTTAGAGAAAGGGGAATGTAATAATGTTCCATGAGAAACAGACAAAAAGGGATAACTATTAACCATTCCTCTATGAAAGATCGTTTGTACGGGGTCTGTAAATTTAAAAAGACCAGTGAAGTCAATGGCAACTTTACATGTTCTGGGAGACAGGAGTCAGTCCCAGAAAATGGAGTTTAACAGTGGGAAGTTTAAAAGACAACCCTGTGTCACTGCACTAAAGGTGCTGTGTGACACACAGTAAAATGATGATGCCTATGGAGTAGGTGAGACTCCATAGTCCATGAGCACAACATGTACAACACATAGCCAAAAACACATGTAAGAGTGGGGAAAAAGGCTTACACTCTTACCAGGTGAAAAGTTTACATCCTAGAAATCCAGCAAAGATGCTTAGGGACTCTGTAGGTAAGGGAAATTAGCCATTTTGGAGAATTCTCCCTAACAGCCTTCTATCCTATTTCCAACCCTGAATTATTAAAGCTACTAGCTAACAGCTGCCCCTCAAGATCCCCTAGAGGTCCATGCCTTCCTTCTCTTCAAACTGCCCCAGCAGCATCACAAGATCGATCATCAATTCATCTCTCACATCAGGCACTTTCCCAACAGATTTCAAGACATCCCAAATCAAACCTCTGCTCAAAAAACCCTCCTTTGACCCCCTTCTAATGGCCATCTACAGATTGATCCAAAACAACCTTTTCATAGCTATACTAATCGACCAAGCAGCCTACACCTAGCTATGCCTTTTTTACAAAACTGAACATCCTCTGCGACATCGCCAAATACAGCTTCTGACCGCTACAAGGAACTGAATCATTCCTTGTCCCCAACTGGGATGATCTCAAAAGATTGAGCATTTAACAAGCAAAAGTGAGTCAATTTGTTGCTTTCCAGTCTTGCACTTGATTGCTGACTGACTCACTTCAATTCAGGTAATGACTATGACACTTCTAATTCATTTCGTTTTGATGTTGGGAACAAGAGGAATTCTGGAACCTGTATATTGTCTATATAGGATTCCACTGGCGGCAGATTTGTTCTGCGTGCTGCAATTGAGATATTTTGTATGTTTGTTAAACCTGTGAAGTGGGGTAAGCATATCACTGTGGTCACTGTTTCCTATTGTAGCCGTTTTTTGGTACTCATCAATGGAATACTTGAACTGATGGGAGTTTATAGGATTTTATTTCAGAAAGCAGTGGATTCTAATCATATTTGCTGTAGTTGAGTAAGAGTTACACTATGAAAAGCAATACATTTAGCAATATTTGGATTGGTAATTCCTTTGTTGTTAATTTGTAGCAAGACAGTGAAGTAGCGCATAAAGAAGGATTTATCGTTAATCCGAAATGCATCAGCAATTTACAAAGAGGATCTCTTTATTCTGTATTACTCGTTGCATACTTTGAACTGCCATGGCTTTGAATCATGTTAACATATGCACACGTAATGAGGACGTGTAATGTATTGTATTGAGTTCTTTAATCTGTTTTGGATTATAACTACTTTAAATATAAAATATATACATTTTTCATATGAACTTTGAATCTTGCAGATCATTTGAAAGTATTCTTTATGTATATATGTTCAGGATACATCCCATGCGGGTTACCCATTATTCTAATGGGTCTCTCTTTTTTGTAATATACTGTGATCTTGTAGGCCCAGGATCTTATCCCATTTGCACTTGAAGCAATTGGAACTATTTAACTACCCTCTTTACTCACAACATCGAAGCCGAACTCCATCCGTGCTTACGGTACGTATACCTTGAACCACTTCTGTGGACACAGACCACAGGCAAGTCCACCCATCCATGCACCCTAGAATGCAGCTATGGTTATGCTATGCCTGCCTAGAAGCTCACATAGCCATCCACATTGAAACCTGTGATGTATCTCAACACCCTACCACTAGTATACAGCGACAACCTATGTAAATGTTCTGTCTATCTGGTCACACATGGAATCTCCAGCACTAGCACTCTATCCTAAACCACTAACAGCACCCGCCCACGTGCCTGACCTCTGGGCTGCTTACAGGAGCCTAGCCAGCCCACCTATGTCCTAACCTGGCAAAATGCACACATGGATCTTTTAATTTAACTCTTAGAACCTCCAACACATTGACTGCAGTCCCCAAGGACAAATGGGGAAAGGGTGAAAACTAAATGATGAATACAATATAATACAATACAATATGTGAAATCACTGTGCATCCCCATTACATGTTTTTATAATCTCAAAAGGACCTCAGATGTGATGGTTGTGCCACACTAATCCTTTTAGACCTCTCTGCGGTCTTCAACACAATTGGCCACCACTCCCTCACGGACAGATTCCACTCCCTCGGCATCAGGGGTGAAGCATTGAAGTGGATCACATCCTTCCTCTCCAGCAAATCCCAAATTATACATATGCCTCTTTTCTCCTCGACTCCGTGCTCTGGCACCAATGGAGTACCACAGGGTGCATCTCTCTCACTGCTGCTCTTAATCTCTACCTGAACTCCCTTCCCGCTATGAACTACTCACATGGCCTGTATTGCTACAACTACGCGGTCAGCCAGAATCTCATAATTCCTCAAACACCCTTAAAACTAGGAAATACTATAGTATCAACAAAAGTATCAAAACTTAACTCCCAAAGTAACGGAGATACTCCGAATAGCACAACCTTAAAAATGGCCCTTCTAAGTACTAGGTCATTGAACAATCATGCAACTAATATGCACGACCTGATTGTAGCGAAACAACTGGATATGATATGTCTCACTGAAACATGGATACAAAACACCTTTGGGTCTGCTATTGATCTTGCTGTTTCTCCTGGATATTCAATTCCCTGCAAAAACAGGGAATCTGGAATAAGAGGGGGGGTAGCAATAATAGCATATGTGGAGCTAGGATTGTTCTCTGCTCCCATCTCTTGTAATGACTGTGAGATATAACTGGCTAAAATGATTCCCAATTCGAACAGCTGCATCAACATAATACTAATCTATAGACCACCCAATCCAATGCCTGATTTTAATGATGAATTAATGTATATCCTCAGCCTTTTAGAGGGCACAAACCTGCCACACTTCTCCCTGGCGACTTCAATCGATGGAAAGGAGACAAAGCAGACAAAGAGGCCATACAATTGGAAAGGGACTTAAACAATGCACGATACACGGTCATCAACTACGCCCATACCAATAACATAATTCACATTCTTGACTGGGTGTGTACTAGAAACCTAACCTCCCGAGTTGACCAGTCTCTACCATGCATCTGGTCAGATCACTATTCCATAGAATGGGACCTTCAACTGCCTAACGAACCTACAAAACCCTTCAATCCTGCCAAATCTGTTTATAGCAGCATACAAAAACATAAACACAGCCAAGCTCTCATCCTGTCTCAATACCGTCATGAGGGAAATATCTGCTGATGACTCAGTGGATCACCTTTTCAAAAAATATCACAAAGTTTTTCCACACTAGTTGGCAAGGTTGCACTGCTAACAAACACATTGGTCTGTGAAAACTCTAACCACGAAAAAAGGTTCAATTGTAAATTGATGGATTAAAAAAAAACAGATCACAATCTATCTGAACAAAACACCCATATGAGACAACCAAGGATGCTTGGAAACAAGCAGATAAGACTTACAGAAATAAAGTGATAGAGAACAAGAAGAACTTCTATAACATAAAAATCGAACAGCCTCAAATAGCACTATATAACTATTTGAAATTGTAAAATTATTAGCGAAACTGAATGCCCTCCAAGTACCCTCTGTGCCTACCATAGCAGATACTATAACAGTTCAGGCTGCATTTGAAGAAAAATTCATCAAATCTCGTAAAAAAATCAAGACAAATTACAGGCCAAGAATAGACTAGGCAATCTTACTTGTCAGAAAGACCACCAAGCTTTCATTCTCTAAACTTGAAATGTGTGACATGAAAAATATACTTCATTCTATGAGACCCACAGCATGTCCCGAGAACATTATTCCTTCTAAAATTATACTAAACAATCAGGAAATCTTTTCACCCTTTCTTACCAGGTTCGTTAATGCATCTTTCAGGGAAGGAATGGTTCCCTAAAGACCCGGCAATCTCAGGGCCATTACTAACTGCAATGTCGTTCTCAAAATACTGGACAAAGCAGCTTATAAACAATATCAGTCATTCATCGAAGCAGAATCCATCTTACATGTCAAACAGTCTGGTTTTAGGGCAAATTATAGCACAGAAACAGCTCTTATTGACTTACAGTCTTATATGCTACATTTCATAGAGGAAGGTAAAGTGGGCATTCTAACCATGTTAGCTCTATCTGCCGCCTTTGACTTGGTGCACCAATGTATTCTAAAAATAAATGCTAGGCCACTCAGGTCAATCCTCAGATCAGGCGGTATAATGGCTCCTTTCATTTCTATCGGACAGAGAAGCAAGAATTCAAAGGGGTGACGCACAATCTCCCAAGTCCCCCATCTGGTTTGGTGTTCCACAAGGGGAAAGTCTTTCACCCTCTTCAATCTCTATGTCTGACCTTTCTGTTTGCTCCTGGATAGTCTCTGTGTGTTTTTCACGAATTACGCAGGCAATACACAACTTGTCATTGAAATCACAGGCGCTTATGATAAAGATGCAACAACTCTATCTATGACATACCAACTCATAGAGACTTGGATGTCAACAAACTGGTTATGTATAAACGGGGGAAAACGGAGTTAATGATCTTCGGTTCAATAGCTCTATGTGCCAAACTAAACACTGAATATTCCAATTTCCAAATTGGTGCAAATTGCATTCTTGTCCTTGATAAAGTGAAAACACTGGACATCCATCTGGAAGCTACCCTCGTCTCTGATGCACACGTCTACCAGATGACCAAAAGATGCAACTACTCGCTTCATCTCCTGAAAAACATCTGCCCTTATATATCACAGGATAACGCTGCAACCATCACCCGAGCAACAGTACTATCCAAATTGGATTACTGTATTTCCCTGTTGATTAGTTCTTCAAGCACCAATATGAATAAGTGTCAGGTTAAACTAAACAACGCTGTTCGTATTGTGAACAAACTCGTGAAACACACTACACAGCACAGAAAGAACTTACACTAGTTATCCATCCAAGATAGAATTGGTTTCAAAGTCAGATCAATTGTCCATACCCATGAACTGCCCTACCTTATTTAAAAATCCTGAAACCCCAATACCTACCCACCAGATTACGGCGTTCAGCAGGCAAAAGACTGATCAAATGCCCCAGATTTAATCGAGAAATAGGATTTGGAAAACCTCTCGCAGTTAAGGCAGCCAAACTCTGGAACATCTTGCCCACCACCATAACAGAGGACAACAACCTGATAACATTAAAAAAAACATTGAAAACCCACTTATTTATTTAGGTACTTTCTCCTGATGCCTCTGAAATAGCCACCCTCTTCATTTCCTGCCGTGTATCATTATATTTGGATTGTCTTGTGTGTTTTTGTTTCAGCGCCTGGATGCCAGTGTCTTTCGGCACTTTATAAATACGTAAATGAAAATAAATAAATAAATAAAAATACGCAGAGGACATCCAAATCATATTTATGATCACAAAGGACCCTTCCATCACCTCCCCTGACCTCGCTTCATGCCTCACAGAAATCTACCACTAAATTGCTAACCACCTTCTTCTTAACCATGCAAAATCTGAAATCATGATCTGTGGGAAGAATGCCTTCTTCCCACAACCCACACTTCGGCCACCCTCTCGAGGCCCACCCCCCTATACCTCAGTGAAGAACATTGGATGCGCCAAGGACTCTGATCTAACACTAGCACATCAATGCAGTGTCAAAATTCTGCTATCTATACCTACACGCTCTCTGAAGCATTTTCCCCGACCTGACCTTCCCACACAGAGTCACTGCAATCACAGCTACCTTCCTCTCTCGCCTACACTATGCTAACACCCTTTACCTGTGCGCTCCTGCATCACATCTTAGAAAATTCCAAATGGTCCAAAACACTGCAGCAAGACTCACCCTACCGGCATAATCGATAACTGAGATCAGGCACATCACTCCCCTTGTCATCCCTTTCGCCAAATATAGCAGAATAGTTGGATCCATCTTCTCCGTCCAAGCTCCAACCATATGAAACTCTACCTGTTTTAGCATTTGCTGCATGGAGGATCAGCTCGCCTTCCTGAAGGGCCTCGAGACTTGGGTCTTCTCTTCTGCCTCTTGACTTAACTATTCCATCTCATGGGTTATCTAGCACCCCTTGACAGGTAGGTGGGGGCACTGATGAGTCAGGTGAGTAGACAACAAGACAGTATCAAGCATGCACAGAACGGATTCCAGTCAACCCATATGATATGCTTGGCATTCCCTCATTGCAACTACATATCATCCATGTCTCTCTGGTATGTATCACACTCCATCTCAATGGATGACAGCCATATCCCTCCTGGGGCACGGCCACCCAACCGCACACATCCACAATAATCCACTACTCAAATTGATAATGCACATCACCTCTGCCAATAGAATGCAGCTAAGTCCCACGATGACATGTAGTCTAGCTGGGCACATTATAACCTCCTTGACTCGCATACTCTCCTGACAACCTATCACAGCACCCATTAACTAGCCAGATCTCCATTGGTCACTAGCCTCCCCTACCTAACTTCATACTGGCTAAAATTCACACATTCATTCTAATGTTCTTCTATCAATTATCATACCTTGGCCTTCGGTCCTCCAAGAGCATTCACCCACAGCACTTTGATGCCATACCAATAGCATTAGGTGCTATACCAATGCCACATAACATAACTTAACGTTAGGAACATGCGCTTCAGAAACATGGTAGCAGAGACAGCATGTATGTTTCCAAGTGTATGAAATCTGTAGGATTTCCTTGATAGGGATGTGTTCTCTCTCTGGTACTTCTAGCAAGGATTTTATACATTTATACAGATCTTCCTACGTGTTTATGGTGAATTGAACACTTTTTGCACTTTGGTCCAATTCATGTCTTATCCCTGAGACTCTGTAGACAGTGTCAGGGTTGTTGGTGGCATTTCTGTGCAGGGTGAGGAGTTGTGACCATAGCTGTTCTGAGACATGTAAGCAAATATTGTCCACAATTGGTGGCAACTAAAATGGGAGATTGTTTGCTACATTTTCATAAGAATGTAATCCGGCTGTGCTGCTGAATGTAAACATACCAGAGAATTTGGTCTCTGTTTGGTTTGAAGGTCTTGTATTTGTTGTTATTATGGGGAAATCTGCTATAGTGTATGTTTGTACTAGTTGCCTTTTTAAAGTTATATTTATTTGAGGTACAAGGGACATATCCAGGTGTGGAGTGCACAGTGCACACAGAATGTTGTATTCTAGGATGCATTCAATGTCAGCGTTGACTTTACATAAATGTTTTCTAAGAATAGACCAGTGACTGTACGAAGTGGTGAAAGTCCTACTAAACTCATACCTTCTCTGAAGACGGTGCTGCCAATGTCTACAAGTGCATGGTTGAAGGTTAGATCTGGTGACTTGTTAATGGTAACATCATATTATAACCAAAAAAGTGAAGGTTGGAAAATTTTTAATAAATCTGAACCACTGGCCCTGCTCTGGGTGACCTTCCACACCAGAGAGCAAAAGGGGTCCAGCCATATGCAAATCAGTCAGGTACTGCTGCAATGGAAGCAGGCTAGCCCAAACTGCTAGGTGAGGTCACCTCCACATGAAAACACAAGCAATCCCAGACATGTTTCAGCCTTGTTGGGCCTTATCCGTGAGGTCAGCTTGGTTTCCTATGGTGCGGCAAGCAAGGGACCCATGTCTGCACATACCATTTCTCACACAGGCAGACAAACTATAACCCTTTGGGGATGGGGGCAAGCCTAATTTGCATATGGTCTTTCCCCTTTCTGTAATGGTTTGGCAGATGAAGAGCGATGGCCTCGAGCAGGGGCGCACAACATAGGGTCTGCGGACCAGATGCAGTCCATCATGATTTATGGTCCTTCAGTCCAGATTAGTTCAACAAGATGGTGCAGCCGTTTTGTGGTCTTTTGTGGTCATTTCCTCTCTAAAGGTTAGAGAGCAAACACAGAAACACAAAAAAAAATACCAAAGCAATTGAAGCAAAAGCATTGCAGGCATTGCTTAATTTGTGCCATGAAAAAGAAATGAGGCCTTGAATTGTAGACAAAAGGTAAAAGGTAAGTGGGTGCCAACTTGACATTTAAATTTCAGTGGCTGTTTTAAACATTGTAATGTTTTTCTTCAGATGATTATATTTTGTTTTTGGTAATGTATATATGATACAGCATGACACATAGTTCACATTGAAATGGTATTGGCTAAGTGAAACTACAATGCATTTCTTTTAAAGCCTCCCAAAATAAAACACAATCAAAGTTAGGTGAAGAGTACAAGTCAAGATTGGAGGTTATTTTGTCAGCATCCATTTGTTAACATCATGCCTTAAGTACTTTATTTTAACAAAATACTTTTTTTTATGTTTTCATTATGCTCTTATGAAATATGACAGACAGGATTTTCTCAGAAATAAAAAAGCACTGTAGCAAAATAGTCAATAAGTACATTTCAGAATGCACCTTTTCTCTCGCTTCATTTTGAAAGAGTCCTGGTGAAAAAAGCCTGCAATATCCTTAGTTTGCCCCACCACTGAATGCTTGCATATTACAGCCAGACCTCCATCAAAGCAAGATGTGCATCCATGGTTTAGATGGTTGCCCAGAGATGTTGCAAGAGGTTTAAGATCAATTCTAAAATTCCCGCCATCACCTCTTTGCTTGCTTGCTAACAGCATATGCAGGATACATAGAAAATTGTTCTCTGCATACATACATATCTTTAAAAAGAAGGAAATGTGCTGTGGTGTGGGGATTGTTCAAGTTTGTTCAGGTTTTGTCAACATTGATGATGACAAACTGGATATTGTATTTGTTTGGATGTTTGAAAGCCAACAACTGTTCCAATTACTCCATTGACTAAACCATGTTCTACTTTAAGGTTGTGTCTTAGTATTACTCTGCAGTTTAGGCAGAGTGTTAATACTTTTTCAAAGCCAGCTGTGCTTGAGATACATTCTTCTGCGTTATTTTATTTGTGCGTATGCTTGTTGACACATAGGGAGTATCATACCATACATTTCTAGTTTGTCTATGCAGCAGATGTGGAATATGGGTTGCATCTCCTTCTGAGCATTGCTTCATTAAATTGGTCACATTCAAGAGCTGGGATTAAATCATGCATTGATGATTTTGTTGTGTTGATTCTTCCATTACATCAGGGGCAGATGTGTTTTGACCATAAAGCTCATTTACTGTTCAAGGAAGACTTTGCGTGTTTAGTAGCCACACCAATCATAATACTCTTTAAAATGTAAGCATTTGTTGGATCTGCATTCTGACGTATGTTTTGTACAAGTTGGCTGAAGCAAAATGGTGTCATAGATTAACGTTGCCTATACTGCTTAGTGTAGTGTGGCATACTTTGTAACCTAATGTTTTGAATATGGGTTACCCTTTCACTGGTGTTAATTGTAGGAGGTCTCCAAAGACAATAGCATATTTTCCTACTAACAGTTCTTCGAATCCAGTCACCGTATCCAGGACTTCCTGCCTTCTTAGATGAATTAAAGCAAGCATTAGGTTGGACACCATGCATCTACTAGGAGGACCTTCATTTGTCATCTAATTCTGCATACTTCAGTTGCAGCTTCTGCTTACAATTTGTAATATTCCAATTTGTTTAGCTGTTCCACTTGGGGGTGGGGGGAGGAGTCAGTGTAAAGTTACACCTCCTATGTTTTAAGTAGCTAGACACGTGCAGGCTGTTAAAACAGCTGAAAGTTGTTATTTTATTTTATTTTATCTTCTAAACATTTCCCAATTGTTTTAATTACGAATATTTTGCCAGAACCAGCTTCACCACTTACATACAAGAGCAGAGAGGTGACCTTTGCCGGACTAAGACCATAACTTGAGGGCACTGCACAAGATTTGCCATGGGTCTCAGGAGCCTTGGGCAAATCAAGACTTGATGTGAGCAGACAGTAATGTTGACATCCTGAAACGTGGGGCTAACATCTCAATTTTATCTTGGAATACAAGAGGCCAGCGGAATCTGTTTGCTAACCCATCATTCGGAGTGTCTCTGAAACATCATCATGTGATATTCCTAGAAGAGACATGGTTGACAGAAATTCCACACATGTCAAATTGTATGCATCAAGGCATCCTCTACACCTTCTGTGTGTGATGCATACTGACATACTGGTGTAATTGGCCTAGAGAAAGTTTTGACTTGCCTATCAACTCAGGATAATGAATGGCATAGCAATATGCCTGGTGGGCACCTAGTGGTGCTGGGGGACTTTAATGCACATTTCATTGCAACAGATCAGGACTGCCCGTCAAAGTGTGGGTTGATCAACGGTAAAGACTACTGGGGGCCGATCGATGTGGCTGAATACTTTACAAGGTCTTGGTTTACAAATGGAAAATGGGATTATTCCAGGTGACATCCTGGCAAAACACACATGGAGTAATACTTACTCAAGGTCCACAATAGACTACATATTTGTTGGAAGCTTGCTCCATGCGATATCCTTTGAGTTCTGCGTACTTGACACTAATTTCAGCGATCATGATATGCTGAGAGCAACATTCTTAATAGATTGCTATTCTAATGTCCTTAGAGAACTTCGGCTGAATAGTGCAGCTAACAGGATCTCATGAAACATGAGAAATATCACACTAGTTAATGGCTCTCTTTAGTTGTCTATGATAGAGACCTTATACACCTGGAAACTTGATACATTCACAGCCAATCGATTTCAGCCTTTTGTAGCTGATCTTGCCAATAAGTCAGTTGGTACACAATTAAGATCTGAACAAATAAAGGGCAATAATAGCCATATATATGATGCTGAGGTAGCGGATAGAAAGCAGGCCTTTAGAGCACAGTTAAAAGCTATAAGACAGAGGAATGGTGATACCCCTTGCAGGACAGTCGTTGCCATCAAGAAGGCCAAATTAGAGTACAGCTATTCGCAAAAGAGTCATAGCGGGATCATGTTACAGAAGGACTCCAATGCAATGTTGGAAACTTTTAAATATAAAAACACCTTGTAAATCAGTATTCAAGTGGGTCCTTCATTTTGAGAAATTGTTTACTGTTACACAAGCTGAGGTTGGGGAGACTCCCTTTTAACAAAACAGTAATGAAAATGTTTGGACTCTTTCATTTGACCAGGACACTATTGAAGCCATATTATCAAATATGAGTTCATCCTGAGCAGCAGGGCCCAAAAAATTGTTGAACATTTTGTTTAAAAGCTCTCAGAGAAACTGGTCTATCGCTTTGAACGTGCTTTTTAGACATATTCTGAACTCTAACAGCTTTCCTGAATCCTGGCAAGTTGCTTATGTGGTGCCTATTTATAAAAAAAGGTGTCTCGCACTAATCTGTGCAACTACAGGCCAATAGCCATTCTGGATGCCGACAGCAAGGTCTTTGTGACCTTGCTGTTGGATCAGCTGCAGACATGGGCTTGGGAGGCAGGCATACTTAAGAAGTGGTAAACAGCTATTTGTAAATACATGAGCACTTTGCCCAATGGAGTGCTGCTGAAACCCGTGCAATCTCTTACTTGGGCCAAAGAGTATGATTCTGTCTTTATTTCCACCATCAATCTGTCTGCAGCCTTTGATGCAGTCAGCAGTATTATCTGGGTATTCCCAAGGGTCTTCTACATCTCCTGATTGCTATGTACGAGGAGTCTGTGATTCAGGCTCGATTAAATGTGACTGGCACACTGTTCAGGCATATACCAATATACAGGGGAGTCAGACAGGGATGCATATTGGCCCCTGTCTGTTTAACCTGTATATGTCTGATGTGGGGGATAATTTTCGTCTAGCGGCCCATGTCCTTCTGAAATTGAATGAATTGAGAGTGACCTCTGCTGATGACATTCTAGTGTTTGTCACTACAGAAATTGGTCTTCAAAGGAAGATGAAGGTGTTCAGCAGTTTTGTGAAAGATCCCTCGCTTACAATCAATTCAAAGAAAACAAATATCATGCACTGCTGTTGGAGAAAGAAATCATCTGCTTTCAGATGGATGCTAGAAGACCAAACCTTAGAACGGGTGGATAGCTTAATCTATCTAGGATTACAAATTGTATCGAGACCATGAAAAATCCAAATTAAAGAGTGTTTGAAGGCTCGTCCCACTGCTTTGACTAATCAAATGGTATGTGTGGATTGAACATATGGAAAGTTCTCTGTACTTTCTCTGCTTAGATTTTATGAAGGGAGAATTATACCAAATCTTTTGTATGGGTGTGAAATGCATCTTGTCTGGACCATTAAGTCCTTACCATCAGTCAAAAGCTCTATTTGTTCACAAGTCTTATCGGAACATTGTATAACCGCTAGCTGGTTCTCTGTACCAGGATTTAGATACTGTAATGTTAAGTAGAAAGGTTCCCTTCCTAAATTAAGTCTCTGACTAATGACAATCTTGGGAGAAACCCAACTAAGGTTAAAACAGCACTTAACCAGCAAGACTGGATTGACATTACTGAGAGCATGCACTCATGTGACTCACTGCAGCCTCTGAGTAAAGAACATAAGAAACGGGATGATTGCTGCTTATATGTCAATCCAGCCCAATCACAATGTGAAGATGACCTTCCTTTGTTTAGACTTAATCTTTTGCATACTATATAGATTATGATTCAATATGGTCAATGTGAGGTTTCTATGGCTAAATGATGTTTTTGCAGAGATAATGACTTGGTGGAAGACCTTAAGCACCTGATCATGCTTTGCCCAGCATTACTAACAAAGCAACTATTGTATTTGATGACATTTTTGCACAGAGATCATAGCATTGGGGCTGCCGACTTTTGGTTTGATTTATTATCAGGGTGTACCACCACTATAGTAATACCTGCAGTGGGATTTATCAAAAGCCTTAATTTAGAAGATTTGATGAAAGAAAGTTCAGTGGTCCTAGCGGAGGCTACTGAGTAGACCCTACTAAACTTATTTTTGTTTTGTTTCATTATAATGAAAGGAATAGTTAGTTTGATCTTTCCTTTTTACAAGGTAATGATGCCTTACTGTGTTTTATCTTTTGCATGGTAATGAAATTGTTGCTGTAGGTTTAACATTTTAAATACTTTGTTTTCTTTCCTTTTCCTTTTTTCCCCTTCTTTCTTCTTTTTCTTCCTGTTTTAATAAGTGAGTTAATACATTCTGTGTTTAAATTGTAAAAACATGTCTATGGGTTCTCTTTCATGCTAATGTTTTGATTAATGTATTGATACATTATTTGTGTGTTTGTTAAAGGCTTTATTGGCAACAACAAATTAAAAAAATACAAGAGCGGTGCTTTGTAATTTTTGCAACTACAAGTATTATTTGCTAGTTTTAATCCATGTTCAATTTCTTCAGGTAAATGGTGATTTGTTAATCATTTAACTGGGATTTGAACACTGACAGATCGTCTTTAGATTGCTTGGGTTGATACATATTTTCTGCATCATCCATGGCTATTTCTGCTTCATTTTGAATGAGTTGTTCTCAGCTTCTTGTAAGAGATGGTTGACTCACTTCAGCAGTGTCTTTATCTAGTTGTCTTTCTATTTCGTTTTCTTGTTGAGGTTCATTGTCTAACATGTATTTCCATCTTTTACAATTGTAATTTTTGTATACTGCTTTCATTTGCCTTGAATGGAGCTTAAAATGTGTCATGGTCACCTAACAATTTTTCTTCTTTTCTACAAGGTTTGAATAGTTGCACTAGGGCCATGTAATAAAAATGTCTATACTTTGTAGATTTAAAGGGTAATTGTGCATGGTTAATTAGACTGTGTTTTGAAAGTCTAACTAGACTTCCTTCATAATAAAATAAGTATTTGCCAGCTGTCTCATTTGGCATGACATTATGTATAGTTTTGTGCTATGTCATGCGAACACACATTTTCCAAAACAGTACTTCTGTTTGGATAGGTTATGTCAATCAGATTACTTTTAAGATGTCTTGGCTGCTGGGATTTTCTGTAGCTATAGATTTAATATGGGCTAGTTTTATGAAGGACTAGGAGCTAATAATGCTGAATGGAAAATGAAGGGCGACGTACCTGGCAATTCCACCTGGTAAAATGATGCAAAGAAATCAACATTATATTTTTTTTTATGGTAATTGGGAATTAGTGTCCTGTGCCCACTCGCTTAAGACAGTCTTGTATGACCACACTGATCATGCCCTATTATCGCTGTTCCTAAAGATGGACTGGGCCAAAGTAGTTTCACCCAAAATTGGTGACATAGATGTTACCATTTGGGGGTCTATGATAAGATGGACAGGAAGAAATATAAATGCCATTATTTTCCAGCTTTCTTATTTAGATGCCTATGCCATATCATGTTTGAAGGATAAACAACCTAATGACATTATTCACTGGTTCTTGGCATTAACATCTGCATTAATCCCAACTGGTGCCACTTTTGCTTTAATAAAAGGGAAAAAGCAAGAGGGGGTGTTTGATAAGTATGTATGGGGTGCAAAGAGAAGATTAAGGAAAAACTTAAGTTTCATCATGAGAAATAGTAACACAAGTGCTGAGAGGTCTTCATTAATAAAGAAAAGAAAACATAAATATAATAATTGCGTGAATCGACATCGATTTTTCTTTAATGATGCAAATTGGTGGGAAATGTTTGAAATACTAAGAAAGGGTGACATAAAGAAACTTTGGAACATGTTTAAAAATATCAAAGGGAACAAATCAGCCTTAAAAAATATGTCTGATTTCTGAGGAGGCATGGATAAAAGAGATATATGGGAATAAAAAAGCTGTAGGCACGAAATGTGTCCTAACAGTATAACAAGAGTGACAGGCTTTACGTTTGATGTTGACAGCCTAATTGCGGCCATTCTTAAATGAAAAAAAGGGCCTGATGGCCTTGCTAATGTAATTCTGCTGAAGGACCCACAGATTTGGGCAGCCATCCTTGCGGACTTATTTGCTAAAGTATGTAATGAGGATAGGATCCCGGAATTATGGAGTTAGGCTATCTTAATACGAGTTCATAAGAATAATTCCTGTACTGACTCTAGAAATTACAGATTGCTTTCCTTATTGGATGTTACGGGCAAGTTATTTGAAGGTTATCTATAAAGAAAATTGAAAAAGGAATCCAATATACTCAATGATTATCTGACAGGTTTCAGAGCCGGGTCAGCCACTTCTCAATATATACTGACACTTAATAACTTAATCTGCTACGCACATACACGTGGATAAATCCCCACTGTTCACTTTATTTCTCGATTTTAAGACGACTTTTGATTTGGTGGACAGGAGCAGATTGCAGGGAAAGCAAAGAGCATGGAAGATTCCTAGAAGGCTGCTATCACTCATTATTCAATTGGATGAGAAAACAAGTGTTCAGGTGAGATTGAGCAGCATGCAGCACAGAGGAAATAACCACCCATAACACCACGTACATATTACTGTATTCCTTTAAAACCCTCCTACTCTGATTACCTTACATAACATAGCACACCGATATTAGCCAGCTGGTAAGTCGTTTTCCAATCACTAATTTGTCTCAATTGTATGTGGCTCTCAAATTTAGGCGTATTTTGCCACTTATCAGGTATCCCAAATCTTACTGTTTTCTACTTACTTCTGTATCTCAAATGTAGGCATATTTTTCCCACTTGCCAGGTATACCAAATCTAACTGTTTTCTATTTAATGCAGTATCCCAAATTTAGGCGTATTTTTCCCACTTGCATGTATCCCAAACCTAACTGTTTTCTACTTACTGCAGTACCCGAAATGTAGGCGTATTGATCCCACTTGCCAGATATCTCTGATCTGACTATTTTCTACTTGCTAGTGTGTCCCATATGAAGGTGTTTTTTCCCGGTTACCAAGTACTGTGAGGCGGTAATTGCAGCACACCACAATTTACGACAGGGCAAGGGATATGGGCCACAGTTAATCATAATAACAGGGTTAGGAAATAGCATTGTCACTAATCAACTATACTAAAAACTCACCCTCCTGCATAAACCATTCAAACTCTGAACTAAACACAAGCATACCTCTACAGCACAACAAACTGCACACAGTTCACTACACCACATCAATGAAACAAACCACATATTGCCTCGCCCAACAGTACATTGTGGCTACCAACCAAAAAACACACCTCCACTCAGCGAATGGCGTCGACCGAACTGAAGCTGCTGACAGCACCTCACAGCTCTCTTGCTCTTTCTTCCCCTCAGTCCTAATAACTTACCCACCGTCCCCCTTGCTTTACAGATCCACCAGAGCACCAGGAAACCATGCAGTTGGCAATATATGGTATAAGAACCTTTAAACTAACATAACAAAGGATTGAAACAAGGATGTGTTCTAGCGCCTTTGCTGTTTAACCTCTACCTGGCCGATTTACCTGATTGTTTGGCAAACACCAAGTATTTACAGCCAAAAATAGGACACTTTCATATTCCGTGGTTAACGTATGTGGATGATGTGATCCAGCTGGATCACGTATTCATGGGCATGAAGAGGAGTGAATTAAATGCCTACTCGATGGAGAACGGGCAAGAATTAAACCTTGCTAAAAATAAAGTATATGTATTTCGGCATCCAGAAAAGGCAGAACTGTCAACCAACTTTCTCGGATGGATTGAACAATTACCTGTGCATACATATCTGGGGCAAGTAACCTGTGAGGGCAAAAGCAGACTTGGGAACGTATTAGTATTACGAGGAGGAAGGCCTTGCCACTAATGACAATGATTATGAAACTAGTTGAAAGTATGTCATGATTCAGTCTAAAAGGAATTATCCTGGCCTATAAGTGTGTTGCTACGGCTATTCTTTATTGTTTGGAGGTGGTTTGGAGGTGACGTAAGATAATAACTATGTGTGGTTAAATGTCCAGGAAGGGACCCTTTGGAGAAGACTTCTTGGGCTACCTCAAGTACCCCAATTGAGGTCATAAGATTGGAGTTGGGTCTGACATCTGTAGAGTGCTTGACTATAATAAGAGGTGTCCTTAACTTAAGTAGGAAGGGCCATAGCGGCCCATTGCTAAAACTGCTGGGAAATGCTATGAAGAACTTGGCAGGATCAGCTATACAGGAATTGAAGGAAGTCAATGATAAAACGATAATGACTATAGGTTGGACCCCGCTCTGGGACATGGATTTTGGCCTTCTGAAACAAATGTGGGATTGGCAAACAAATTATGATCATATTGCTAAATTGAAAACTTAGAGAGTACTCAGGCATAAAATTAAACTATTTGCGACCTCAGAAGTACTTAATGCTTTGCCCATCATCGCAGTTTAGGAGATTTGTTATATTATTGAGGCTTAGTCCTCTGCTGACAATGGCCTTTCGTAGCCCTCGATCAGGCATCCCCAAAACACTTAGGTGTTGTCGGTATTGTAAATTGGAACACCTTTGGGAATTGAATAGACACGTGATAGCCTTATGTTGCACTTTGGGCAATGAGTACATGATGCGCCGTGGGAAATTTGTACATGGCCCTGAACACACAACGTCTGCATTGTTTTGGCAACGTGTATAGGTGGAAGTCAAATTTCACTGAATAGTGCACTATACAGGCTGTGACACTACCTCTCAGCAAAGCTAAAGATACAACCTAGTCTTGATTAATACATTAACATAAATGAAACCATATATATGGAACACAGGTTGTTAGTAAGTGAGTTGATTTAATGTGTGATATTTGTAAGTACGTATCACTGTGAATTGTGTGGCATAATGTAATAGTACACACTCATTTTATAAGTATTTTTAACGATTTTAACGGTATGTTATGTGTAGATATAATAATGAATGAATTTGTTGAAATATAACAATTTGGATATAACATGTATTATTTAATCAAGCACTTATATGTTGTTGTGGAAAGTCCTTTGAGCTACAACACACTCATTATTTAAAAAAAAAAATTACATTTCTTGGTAGGATTTTAGTATTCCTTTTCGCTATAAAGCAGGACCAAGGTTGAGCCAGAGAATGTTTTCAGATTTCCCATATAAGGCTGTACCTTGTAGCATGGGTAGTATTGCTCAGTGGCAACATGCTCATCTTACACTGATCATGTTGTTAGGATCCCAGATCCACAAAGGTTAGAATCCCAGATCCGCGCTTAGCAACCTCTTGGGCTTTAAGCATATTATAAATAACCAATTACAATGTATAATTATCATTTTAATTAATGATCTGCAGCTTTGTAGTATGTACACTCTTTATGTGACAGTATTTTGACACCAAAACTGTTTAATTTTTGTGACAGTTTTGTCAGATATGTCTTCCCAGAGGTCCTTTAGCTCAGTTTTCTCAGCTTTGGTGAGATAGACTGTGACATAACTCTCAACTGCAGTTGAATTGTCTGGAATGAATTGAATTTATATGTTATTATTCCACAACTGGGAGACTGTGTTGTGCACTATATTGAAGATAGCTTAATTTTAGAACAAAACCATTGTATTGAAGTTTGCTGAATTTTACAGTATACCCGCTATATTGACGGTAGCTACATTTTTGAGTATAGCCACTGTATTGAAGGTAGCTTAATTTTAAAGTATAGCCACTTTATTGAAGTTAGCTGAATTTTAGAGTATAGCCACTGTATCGAAGGTAGCTAATTTTAGAACATAGCCACTGTATTAAAGGTAGCCTAACTTTAGTATATTGTCAATGGGCCTCATTATAACCCTGGTGCTCCCGTTATGAAGGGGGCTGGTACGGAACTGGCCCCCTTCATTACGGGAGCGCCGATTACGAGGTTCCCTTTGCGGGACCCGGACCAGACGTCTGGCAAAACCAGGCGTCTTTTCCGGGTCTCGCGAGGGGAAGAGGGAGGTAACAACAGGACACTTGTAATGTGCACGTTGTTACCTCCCTCTCCATTCCCATTGAGCCCTACGGGGGCTCAATGGGAATGGGGAATGGTTCCTGCAAGGAGGAATTACTGGGTCCACCTATATCGGAATGACCCGGTAAGTCCCCATTGCAGGAACCCGGTAATGGAGCCTGGTTTGGAGGCAGCCATGGTGCTAATAGCACCATGGCTGCCTCCAAACTCGTAATGAGGCCCAATGTATTGAATCTAGCTGATTTAAGAGTATAGCCAATGTATTGAAGGTAGCTGAATTTAAGAGTATGGTCACTGTGTTGAAGGTAGATTAATTTTAGAGTATAGCCACTGTATTGATGAAAGGTGCATTTTAGAGTATATCACTGTATAGAAGCAGAATCTTTGAGTATATCTACTCTATTGAAGGTAACTTAATTTTAGAGTATCACCACTGCGTTGACTTTACCTGCATTTTAGAGTATACCCCCTGTATAGAGGTTATCTGAATGTTAGAGTATAGCCATTGTATTGAAGGTAGTAGCTTCATTTTAGAGCATATCCACTGTATTGAAGGTTGCAGAATATTAGAGTATAGCCACTGTATTGAATGTAACTGCATTTTAGAGTATAGCCACTGTATAGAAAGTTGCTTCATTTTAGAGTATAACCACTGTATTGAAGTTAGAGGAATCTTAGAGTATAGCCACTGTATTGACGGTAGCTTAATTTTAGAGTAAAGCCACGGTTTTGAATATATCTGCATTTTAGAGTATATCACTGTATATAAATTAACAGAATGTTTTAGTATAGCCACTTCATTGATCATAGCTTAGTTTCAGAGTATAGCCACTGTTTTGAATGTAGCTGAATTTAAGAGTATAGCCACTGTATTAAAATTAGCTGAATTGTATAATATAGCCACTGAACTGATGTTAGCTGACTTGTAGAGTATAGCCACTGTATTGAAGGTAGCTTAATTCTAGAGTATAGCCACTGTATTGAAGTTTTCTCCATCTTAGAGTATAACCACTGTATTGAATAGCTGAATTTTAGAGCATAGCCCCTGTATAGATGTTAGCTGAATGTTAGAGTATAGCGATTGTATTGAAGGTAGCTTCATTTTAGAGCATAGCCACTGTATTGAAGTTTGCAGAATATTAGACTATAGCCACTGTATTGAATGTAACTGAATTTTAGAGTATACTCAGTGTTTTGAATTTAGCTGCATTTTTCGAGTATAGCCACTGTATTGAAGTGACCAGAATTTCAGACTGTAGCTAGTATATTGAACTTAGCTGAATTTTAGAGTATAGCCACTGTGTAGCAGTTTGCTGAATTTTAGATTATAGCCACTGTATTGAAGTGAGCTAAATTTCAGACTATAGCTAGTATATAGATCCTAGCTGCACTTTAGAGTATAGACACTGGCCCTCATTCCAAGTTTGGAGGTAGCCATGGTGCTATTTGCGCCATGGCTGCCTCCAAACCCGGGTCCGTGTCCGGTCTGGATTTACCGGGACATTCTGACCTGTTTAGACCCGGTAAATCCCCATTCACCCAACCATTCCCCATAGGGCTCAATGGGAATGGGGAAGGCGGTAATTACGGGCGTTCTAATAGCAGGCACGTAATTAGCCCCCTGGTCCCTTAGCGGGATCCGTAAAGAACGTGTGGTCTGACCACACGTCCTTTGCGGTTCCCGCTAAGGGACCTAGGAATTGGGCAGTAAGGGATTATCGGAACCGGTCTCCTTACCGGTGCCCGGTATCCCTTACCGCCTAACTCGGAATGAGGGCCACTGTATAGAAGTTAGCTGAATTTGAGAGTCAAGCTACTGTATTGAAGGTAGCTGAATTGTAGATGAAAGCCACAGAAATGAAGATGACTGCATTTTAGAGTGTAGTCACATTTGAATTTAGCTGAAATTTAGAGCATAGCCACTCTATATAAGTTATCTGAATTTTAGAGTATAGCCACTGTACTGTAGTCAGCTGAATTTCAGAGCATAGCTATTTTATTGAAGTTAGATGCATTTGGAATAAAGCCACCGTATTGAAGTTAGCTGAACCTAAGAGTATAACCACTGTACTGAATTTAGCAAAATCCTGAAATCTGAAATTAGCCATTGGGAAGAATCCAGGTGCTCACAAGAGCTACAACAGTGGTTAAAACCAGCTGCGCTCTGAAATTAGCCATTGTATTAAATCCAGGTACCCTACGAACTTTGCACTGCTTCAAATCTTGCTGCGCTCTGAAGATTGCTGTTGTGTTCACTATCGCTTTAAAACATGATGCAGTCTGAAATTAGCCAATGTGTGAAATCTAGCTGCCCTCTCAAGTTTGCCACTGATTTAAATCTTGCTGTGCTCTGAAATGTGACATTGTGCTCACCACCTCTTTAAAACTTGCTGCGCTCTGAACTTAGCCATTTTGTTGAATCTAGTTGCCGGCTGAACTTGCAGTGCTTTAAATATCCTGCTGCACTCTGAAGTTTGCCAATGTGTCTGCCACTGCTGAAAAAACCTGCTGTGCTCAGAAGTTAGGAATTGTGTTGGTTACAGGTGCCCTATGAACACTGACACTGCTTTACATCTGGCTGTGCTATGACATTTGCCAGTGTGTTTGCCACCGCTGTAGAACCTGCTGCACTATGAGGTTAACCATTGTGTTGAATCCAATATTAATTAATGCTGTGTCCCGCAAAATGTTTATTACTCTCCGGGACCTGACAGAATATTAATGATGTGGATTATGATGTGCAGGGTTACGTGTTTTGTATGCCATGTTAGTTGAATGACTGGACCATTTTTTAATTCCCAGATGTAAGCTTACGCTGGTGACAAATGTTGGTATACAGTGTGCTGGGTGATGGACATATCAGTTGTTAGAGTTGGACGCATAGCAGAATGCATTTTTGGAATCCAGGCATGGGAGTACGTGATGCTGCAAAGTTGCAGTGTGATTTTAATATTGTTATGCAAATAGGGAAATGAGGTCCATTCCATTTGTTCACAATTGCAGGTGCAGACTGCGGGGTTCAGTCTGCAATGATATCAATCTGAGAGATCATGTACATTACCTGAGGTACCACCTAAACTCCTCCGCCAGAATGTCAACAGAATTATGAGCATCAGAGACAGAGTGAGCATTGCAAACAGGGGCATGCAGTGTTAGCATATTCCTGCCGATCACAATCTCATGGGTGTGAGATTGTCATCGGACCCAGGCTGATTTCTCAAAGCCAATAGTGCAAGCAGCAAGCAGTGCAGCTAGCTCTTGTGAAGTGTATGGCATAACTTTGTATGGTGCTGCTTCGGAAGCAGGTTCTACACAAGACTGTTGGCTTGAGGGTGGTAAATTGAACAAAGCATGTGCTTGATGCCCAATAGGGAAGTCAGTTCCTTAAAGAGCTTGTTGGAGAAATGCAGGCCATTTTCAGACCGTATTATGTTGCACACTCCCCAACTGGGGAAAACCTTGCACAGGAGGAATTTAGCTGCTGATTTAGCATCGGGGTGGACTCAAGCCAACAGGAGAAAGGGCAGACAACAGCTATTACATAGCGATAGTTAGCACACCTCTCTTGTATATATCAATGTCATCAATATGCAGACCTCGGAAGGGCCCCGAAAGGTGAGGTAAAGTTGCTTTGATCATTTTGAGTGTGTGTCCTCCTGTGAAACGCTGACACCTCACACAGTTGGCCATGAACATGTCCCTGTGCTCATGCAAATTTGGAATGAACCACTCTGCCTGCAGATCAGCTACGATGCTGCTTTCTTTCGACGTATGCGCTGGGTAATGCAGCTGTTCAAGAGCCACCTTAAGTAAATCTACAGGCATGATGGGATTCCCTGAGTTGTTCTGATGCCAAATTAAATCGGTGGGGGACAAGGAGCACCCCCTTTTCTTCCATAGCTGCTGCTTCTGCTGGGAGGCCGTACCCTGTAATTTTGTTTTCCAAGCTACTGGTAGAGCATCATAGCAGTCTGCTAGCTGCACCTGCCCCTGAAACACATTTGTGAACTTGGGAGGCAAATCAGTGACATATGTTAGACTGTTGTTTGGCCGTAGTGTCATGTCCATGGTGTCATTGGCACGTAATACAAGGTCAGTACCCCCCATGTGGGTGAAGGTATGGATAACACCTCTATAAACCTTGATAGCAACTATGCGTGCTGTACCGGTGCCCCATCACTTTTCCTGAAACCTCTCTTCTTCCATCTAGACCACCCTGAATGTACCATGGAGGTGATATAAGCGGAATCTGAATAAACAGTGGCACAGCATCCCTAACACATCTCTATTGCTGATATCAATGCCACTAATTCAGCAGCTTGCACTGAATAATGAGACGGTAATATCTCACCTAACCTGCAACTTCACTGTTCTCTCCCTCAAAGCGCACTACTGCTGCCCCAGTATGTCTACATCCTGCCTCCTGATCAATCTATGATGAACCATCAATAAAGGGGATCTCTCCCTCCTCTAAGGTATCCTTCCTTACTGTATGCAGACCCTCTGGTCCTTTTTGGTATGTGGTGCAATCATGAATGCCATCACCCACTTTCTCTGGCTGGTCGTCGTAGGTCACTGGATTGACAACTTGTCACCTCACAATGATAATTGTTCCAGGATAGCGAACACTGTATGCTCTACATAGAGAGTCACTGGGCAGCCTATGGTGGATGAGTTTTGAATTACAAAAGCTGCTGCTGCAAGTGCTTCCTAGCATGGAAAATTTCCCTGCGTCACCGGATCCAAAATAGCAGTGCAATAAGCCAGAGGCTTGTTTCCTTGTGACGTTTTCTGGGTGAGGACAGCCGTCATCACTTCCCATTAGACTGGGAAAACAGAAATAATTGTTATAATCTGGAGTAGCTAGCACTGGTGCACTGGTGAGTGCACCTTTTAGTTCCTTAAAGGAGTCTATCATTTTGGTTGTTCAGGTAATGTAACGCCTCACCTGTTGTACTGTCTTTAGCCGCTGTAGTAGCAGCTTGCTATAACTGGAGTAGTTAAAGATCTGGACCTGCAGTAATTGCACCAGCCCAGGAACTGCTGCATTTCTTTTACTGTGTTCGGCTGGGCCCTTTCAGGTGTCAACTTCCTCCCTACTGACACTAGTATATGCCCTATGTAAACTACCTCTTTCTGACAGTATTGCAGCTTCTCTCTGTCCACCTTGTACCCCTTCCCTGCCAGTAACATCAAGAGCATCACTGAATCTTCCCTGCACTGCTCTTCTGTGGTGCTGCACACTAGGAGATCATCCACATATTACATAACTGTGCTCTAGGTCTGTATATTCCCTAAGTATGCCTGCAGTTCCCTATTAAAGATACCCAGGGACTCACAATACCCCTGTGGGAGTCTAGTGTGCTGGAATCGCTGGTCGGAGTAAGTAGACACAGTGAGGTACTGCGAATCTGGGCGTAATTGCATCAAAAAGAATGGATTCTTAAAATCAGTCACCAGGAAGTATGTTGCCCCCATAGGAATGTTACACAAGATGGTAGCTGGACTGGGCACCACCGGAAACTCTGCCTCCACAATGTTATTCAGAGGACAGAGATCCTGCGCCATCCTCCAAGACCATATCTTCACCCTTTTCACAGGGTACATGGCTTTGTTACTTGGGGAATCTGAGTGCTGTATTATGCCCTGTTGCCATAATGCCACAATGGTGTCATATATCACTTCATCTGCCTCGCTTGACAGAAGGCAATGTTTGACCCAGGGCAATATGGCCCCTTGCTTTAATTTGATGCAAACTGCCCCTATGCCTTTCACAAGACCTACATCATGAGGCATGTTCATCCAAATCTCTGCAGGCAATTTCTGTAAGTCTTCCAGCAAGTGTACTGACATCCCGTTCATGAAGAGTACGATTTGGGGAATCACCCTATGTTGTACAAGCAAGTGATATGGTATACCTATCTCAAACACCATGGGGTCATTCCGAGTTTGGAGGGAGCCATGGTGCTGTTAGCGCCATGGCTGCCTCCAAACTCAGGTCTGGGTCCGGGTAGTCAGAATGGGGACTCCTCATTCTGAAAACATTCCCCATTCCCTTTCGAGCCCCCACAGGGCTCAATGGGAATGGGGAAGGAGCTAATAGCTATTAGCTCCCTGGTCCCTTAGCGGCTCCCGCTAAGGGTGGCTGGGAAAACCAGCTGGCTTTAGTGGGACCCGCTAAGGGACCTCAGAATGCGGAGGTAGGGGGTTAACGGCACCGGCATCCTTACCGTTGCCGTTGACCCCTTACCGCCAGGGTCAGAATGACCCCCCATATCTCCTATCTCCTTATCATCATCAAAAGGTTGTTCATCCGTCAAGTCAGTCAAGTCACTCAAGTGCTGGTTGGGGTCAATAAACAAGACAGTGCTCTATTCAATATCATCCTCATCCACCCCCTGCAAGATCACCTTGTCCTTTTGTGTTATCACCACATCTAGGTCTATAGTGATGACAGTGCCTGGTGCTACTTCCTTGTGTGCAGCTGTTCTGAACAGAAATTCTGTGGGTAATCAGAAGGTGTGTTCTCTTATCCTAGGTATCAATCCTAACAGCACCTGCACCCCATAGAGGAAAAACTGTGGGGTTTTCAGTGTGCTGTGGGTACATAGTGTTTAAAGCACTGCACACGCTCGGGTGTAGTACACCACAGGAATGAAACACACTATGCCTTTGTCAGTGAATTAAATGGTTATGTTCAACTTACTGATTATGCCCCTGCTCAGTATGTTGATTGGTGTATCTTTGGAGTACAAAAGGGGCTCAACTATTTCCTGAGTGCCAATGGTAAGAGGTAAGTCTTCAGTGAAAGGAACTATTACAACGGCCCCAGAGAATTCCCGGTTTGCCCATTATTTTGCCCGACAACAAGACCCTGTGTAGGGCAATGTCTTACTTCCTATGCTAACTGCCACCTGTGGTTCTTCTTCTGTGTCTGCAGTTACTGTGGGCTGTACTATTGGGTGTTTATGTTGGCTGCTAGTGGTAGAAAAGTGTTGCCCCAGCCCCATTGCTGCCGTATAGTGTGGTACTGTGCCCTGAAGTAACAAGTTGTTGTCCCATTGCTTTTGGACTGTCTGCATTTGTTTCTGTGCCTGGATCGGCGCCTGGAGAGGATTCAGTGGTGGGTATTTCTATGGTGTACTACCAAATTGTGACTGTAACTGTGGAGCTGTTGGTGCACTCGGGACTGGTGTGGCCTTCTGCTGGGGCATCAACAGCGCATTCTGGACAAACAGGGGTATAGGCATACCCTATATGTTCTGGGGAAATTAGTATTGCATGGGTGATGCTGGCTGCTGTGTCTGGATAATAAGGTATGTTGTGGCATAGCGGGGTGCCATCTGGGCCATAGTGCATTTGATTTCCACTTCTACACTCCCTTGCAAAGTGATCTATTCCTCCACAAGCCCAACATTGTCCTCCATATTGCCACCTCGCACCTCCATAATTGTACCCCCTCCCCTCTGGAATCCCACTTGTGGTTTCAGGAAATATCCCCATTGTGTGACAAACCCCCCCTAGTCAGCCAAACGCTCCTTGTGTTGAATACCCCCCTTGTGGTGCAAATCCCCCTGTTGGTGCAAACCCTCCTTGTGATGCAAAAACACCCTGTGGTGTGAAACCTCCCTGCTGAGCTACTCCCCCTTGTGATACCCCTCCCCCTGCGGGTAGAACCCACTTTGTTGCACGAAACCTTGTGTTACGAACCCCTTCTGTGGCACTGCCCCCCCCGCGGCAGGGCTGTAAGCACAGCCTCTTCCAAACTGAATTTACCCAAGACCTTCTGCACCAATTTCGCCTTCGCCTTCTGAGAGTCCTCGACCTTCTACCTCTCCTTGTCCATTTTAGCCCTGCAGTGATATACTATATGTGCCTCTATCACTGACCACTCCTTATTCTGTATCCCTACCACCTTCCCCAATTCTGTCTGTACATCTTTTGGACAACCTCTCATTAGGATGTCGTAGAAAACAGGTATGTCTCTAAACGCCACTTCTCCTTAATTTCTTTTATGTATTGCGCAGGGTCATCATCTGACCCCATTGTGCTAGCCAGAATATACTGCATTATGGTCGTGTCTGGGCACAATTCTCTCAGTGCCCTCCACGCATTTGTCCTACAATTATTGAATGTCACGTCATTGTGAGCATCACTGTTCAGTGCCACCCCCTCATGTCCAGCCTTTCTCCATATGTCATTGGCCTGTTCCCCCAGTAGGGTTGAAAACAAACTCTTCAAGTCAGAGGAGAGAAAGTGGGTTGACAAAACCTAGTTGGTTGGTGGCACTGGGCAAGGGGGTTGGTACCCCTTAGTTACTACACAAATCAGTCTGAAGATGTTTTTGTGTGTGCAGGCATATTTATTATTTCAAGTGCAGCATAACACCTGGGGTACAGTGTACCAGGTTGGTGAACCGTAACAGTAGAAAAAACAGCCGACGCACGTTTCAACCGAAGTCTTTCTCAAGGCTGTGTGAGGTGGGGTTGGTGAGTGGTGGGAGAGTGAGTGGTTCAGTGACATGCTGCATGAGGTGAAATCATGATAAATGGAATCATATATCAATCCAGACATGGTATAACATAGTAGTGACATGTTCATGATGGAAAAGTACATTAGATATTCATACAATATGGGCCATGGTAAGACATGAATACAGTGGCATGATTAGTGCATGGAGATATGTGGTGAGTGGGGTGGTTGGTGCAGATTGGTACAGTAAATATGTAATAGGTGACATCATCAATGATACAGTAGGTAGATGTTGAAACAAAACATAATAGAAGGTCCGAATTAGACAATGAGTACCAAGGAGAATTGACAAGCGAAAGTGGAAAAAAGAGGGATTGGAGAAAAAGTTTTGAAAACGAGAGTTAGAAAGTTGCTGGTTAGACTGAGAATCACTGAAGTATGTCATAGTGTAAAGCCAAGCAAGCCAAGCTTACCATTGAAGTAGGGGTGGGGGCTCCCATTGGAACATAAGTAGAAGAACCCTGAGTAGGGCGCTAACTAGATGCCGGATAGCAGATTTCTAAAAGGGAGAGACAAAGATGTCACCAAAGAAATGTGGTCTGTAGTGTGGGCATGGGACAGACCGAATCACGTACAGAGGTGCGCTAAGGAGCACTGGTTGCGGCCAGATGGTGCTGGTATGCCAAGGGCCGAGTTACGGCAGATATAAATCAATAATACAGGATGTATGGTGTGGGAGACCCCTCGGGGCCCGGTGGGCGCTGGGAGAACCCAGTTAAGTATGGCGTGTATGCCCGAGATATGCCCCCTGGCTAGGGGGCATCCCTGGTGGGATAGCACAGGTACGAAAAGGTCAGGTGGGTTTAAGGGATGACTGGGGTGGTGGCGGGTCCAATTGAGTGGGGGTCATTGGTGGGCCCCATGTAGCGGAAGTGACGGGGTCCAGAGGTGAACCCACCCAGAGGTGCATAGTGAGTGCACAGGTCGCTGGTATGTGGCATGAACGCAGCGTGTAGAGGGAATCCCCAGGAGCAAGAGGATTCCTCAGCAGGTGGGGGACAGCTGTAGTAGGGCTGCTGCCGAAAAATGCACAATGGTGCCTTAGGGAGGAAAGCCGTGTGGCACGTGGAATTGGGAGATAAAGTGAATAAAGCACCTTGATTGGAAGGCAGATTCCTGTTGGAAGCTAGAAGACGGCAACCCATGTTTGAGTGCAGGAGCAATCCGTGGTAGAGGCACGGACTTGCATGGCGTCCCAGGAGGAGTAGGAAGGTCTTACCTGTGCCGGTGGTCTGTGAGCGTCCAGGTGGTTTCCAGTGGTGGGAGGAATCAGGCTTGTAGTGAATGTAGTGGATACTTCCGGTATGGAAGTGAGGCCGCGGGACCCAATTGGATGATGGGCCCGGGGCGGGTCATGACGTGTGCCAAGCTGATTGGTCGGATGGGCCGTCAGTATGTTTGACCTGCTGCTCAATGTTATCATGTCATCCATTGCCAAAGTTATCACTGTTGTCTCTTTTTCTAGGGAAAAATCCATTTGCCTGCACCTGCGGCGAGGGAGGGCAAGCTATTCATAACATTTTCTTTGTCCATATTCAGGCAAGGAACATACTGAGTACCCCCATTTGACAAACTGAGTCTGTGCCGAACTGCCCATGTCATGAAAAATGTTTATCGACAACAGGTTTGCTATCCAGTTTAAACATTATCTGTCCTGATCTCCACTGCTCAAAGGTGTTGCCCTGCATCAAAGGCCCCTCCTCCTGCACCATTGCTGTGCACACAAACTCCTCCTCCACTTCTTTCAACAGCTCATTGATCTGTCTCTGCACACTCTTCCCTCTCTGTAACCAATGTATTGCTAGCAGTATCTTTTGATGTACTTCTTCTATGTGATATGATATGATATGATATGATATGGTATTTGTAACGCGCCTATACACAAGTGTTTCAAGGCGCGACGAGGCAGGGAGGGAGGGAAACAAGGGGAAAACAGACAAACGATCCTACTAGGCCAGGTGTCATTCAGAACGCGCAAGTGCAGAGGTAAGGGGAAAAGGAGGAAGTGCAGGGGGGAGGAGGTGGGGGGGGAAGTGCAGTACAAGGTAAGTAGCGTAAAAAAAAATAAAATAAAATAAAATAATAATAAATAATAAATAGAAAGGGCCAGCTGGTGGCAAGTGCGAGGTAAGTGCAGAGCAAGTGCTGGGAAAGGGGCTGTAGGGATACAGTGACAGTCCCACAGTGCAGGGGGAGCCGGGGAGGCAGTGCAGGTGGAGAGTGGCTGGGCCCTGGACCGAGGTTGCTGAGAGTGGCCCAGATGCAGGTTTGAGCTGTGTTGTAGTCCTTTTTACTTTGTCCCTTTGCATGTCAGTGGCATAGTGGGATTGGTGTAACCCACAGTGGCTTTAGAGGAAAGAACCTGGGAGGGCCTGCACATGTACTCCAGCGGAGTCACCATAGTGCTGGTGCAAGTCCACCCCCTATTCCCTGCAGACATTGTTCCAGCTTGTGCTTGTTACCATTTTCTTCTATGTGGCCAATATTAAAAAAGTAAAGTTCAACTATAAATTTAAACCACCAAAAGCCAATTTAGAGCCCCAATTTCACAATCTCAATCATCAACCAGTTGTTTTTTCTTGTTTCCCCAAGACGTCTTCAACACATACCACGCCCTTCACTCCTCACTCACCTATTAGGCACAACACATATCTTTACATAATCCTCCCACACACATCCCACCATAATTTAACCACCCATACCTCACAAAACAAAAACACACCCAATCACACTCAATACAACCAAAACCAAATACCTCACCCATAATTACCTTATACCTCCAAATTTTACACTTCGAAATACTACAATTACTTCTTCTCATCCACTAAAAATAATAAAAAAGAAAAACTCCACGATACCCTTTCCTTTCTATGCAGCGTGGTACTTATTATCACAAAACATATTTCACATCAACATATCACTGCTATTCTAGTTATGCCATCTTTCCTCCCAACTGAGAACATCCCTCCAACAAATCCTCATACAACAATACACTGCACTGTCTTTCTCCATCTCTGGAGCGATCCCTATTCCAAACTACATGCACTTCTACACGACACAGCCTGTCCCCAACTGCGGGGAGGTCCCTGCACTAATTACCCTACTCAATAATAAAATGAAAACAGAAAAACCGACAAAATCAAATAAGATGCTGTGCTTTGTTCTGTCTTGCGAGGATGCACTCACTTGTTTGTCAATCCTCCAACTCCCTCAACGCTGGACCTCTCCCAACTGCCTGCACAACTGGGACATGTGCCCACGGCTAAGGGATCACTCAGTATCTGCTTTACCTCTTAATTTGTGTGCACCAGGTCTCCTCTCTATCGGCTGGCTCCAGCTCTCCCTGGCATGTGGTGCAGAGCCCCCAGCCCTTCAGGTCCCAGCATCTCACTGGGGATTCCAAATGTTGAGCTAGGGGTGCTCCATGTACCGGTCCAAAAGTAGGAAAAAAGTAATCCACAGAACTCAAAAAAGGAGTGCACCACTTGCAGGAAAAACACAAATGTTCTAAAAAATACCAAAAACTAAATGGTGCGCATGTTCACCATAAAATAAATTAGGACGTGAGGGGCTGGGTGTGTGCTTTGGCAGATGAAGAATAAAGCTGTATGTTCTATGAACCCTCTATCCAGCTTCCATGTAAATTGAAAATGTTAAATGTAGTGCCATGAACGTGATTGTGGGCAAGTGTGCTATGCAATGCGCTGTGTGTTTTCTGTGAAGTGTGATACATGCAGGAATGTTAAGGCATGAAGTGTGCTGTGTGCTGTTCGCAGACACTGGGCAATCTGCTACATTTAAAATAATATGCTGCGTCCTCTCTGAGAGGAGCAGTGTATGCAAAGATACAATAACATGTGCCGTAATGCTAGCAGAAAAGCAAAACTATAATACAACAGTTACTTGTGTTATATAAAAAACAAATGTATACTCCTATCTGCTACTTTGTGCCACGTCTCAGCTACCAACCTAAAGCTTCCTAATATATAGGGCCTCATTACACGGTAGGAGCTAAGGGATTACCGGTACCGGTAAGGTCACAGGTGCCGGTAATCCCTTAGCGCCCTACTACGAGGTCCCTCAGCGGATCCCGTCTTTAACGCCTGGTCTGACCAGGCGTTAACGACGGGACCCGCTGAGGGACTTCAGAGCTAATAACGGTACGGAAAATTACGGTACCGTTATTAGCTCCTTCCCCATTCCCATTGAGCCCTATGGGGGCTCAAATGGGAATGGGGAATGGTATTTGGAATGGGGACTTACCGGGTCCTCCAGGGTCGGAATGACCCAGTAAGTCCCCATACCGCCTACGCGGACCGGGTATGCGGTAAGGGAGTAGCCATGTCGCTAATAGCGGCATGGTTACCTCCTACCGTGTAATAAGGCCCATAGTCACACTACTTCTACTCAAATGGACATTACTAACAGCACTTCTGCTGTCCCTATGGCACATGGCTATTACATCACTGCCGGGGTCCAGATGCCCTGCTAAAAGTTGTGCTTATGTTTTGGGCAATGCACCTGCATCACAACTCTCAATAATTTAAACAGCCATTATAATTCAGGCCAATAGGGATTATTCTATGGTTGTGGTGCTATCAGCAATATTTTCTGGAAGAGACTCAATAATCAATTGTACTGTTTCCTGCGATGATGGAAATTGTACTTATAGTCGAAATTCGATTCAGGACCTTGGAGAGTTTAGCCCTGTTGCTAATTGATTTCAACATCTGTGTCACTACTTGTAGTTATGCATGTACACTGTTTTTTTTTGTAATATCAACCATCTGTGTCCTGCGCTGAGAGAAGGGTTGCAGCTGCTCAGTGGAGTAACGAACGAACAGACACCAACGCTTATGAACGGAACCACCTCTTGCGAGGCGGGATTTATCCCATGAACATGACAAATGACAAATTGCAAAATTGACTTACATTGACACTCACTAGCCCTGATTGAAAAAGGTGAGTCTGTCGCCAAAACACGCGTCTCAGAAAGGGCAATTTTCTGAATATACTCTTAATTTCCCACTTTTGCTGAGTGTGTACTCTTTATTTACCTTTGGCACTACTTTCCAAGTGGAGGGGGGTTCATCTGAGCCCCGAGCATGCCCCAGCACTTGTAGTTAGACTGCTTTGTCGAATGAAGCAGAAGTTGGGATCTGCAATCAAGATGCACCACTATGGGGATTAGACCACAAAGCTGTACCAAATGCAGCAGGATCGTGTACAGGAGTAGGTTCAGATGCAATTACACACATAAAGAGTGCTACAATGGCTGGGTGGCATGTGCCTGAAAGGATTCAACCCTCAGCTGTCGAACACAGCCAAATCCCTTGGCTTCATTGTTCCCACATCATTGTGGGAAATGCCCTTCTTACTGCACTTTCATCTGCACACTTGGCCCCCCTCAAAGCAGCACACCATGCTGCAGCCTGGCTCTTTACAGATGCCCGCAAATTCAACATTGTCTCTCCAACACTGCACATTTCACGGGCTCACCCTCCCATCCAGGATGATATTTAAAACTGCATGTATCACCTATAAAGCAGTCTCAAACGTAACACCAACCAACCTGGTGGCTAAACTCCACACCTCTGGACGCACTCACACCTCATGTAGCAAAATTATCAAAAGGTTGGAGTCAAAGCTAGCCCACAAAGAGAAGACTTGTAAGCAGTCCTTCTCCTGACATGCCACAGCCATCTGGAACTCAATCCCGGTAGAATCTTGAAATGCCCCTATTATCCTCCAGTTCCACAAAACACTAAAAATGTGACTTGTTCCACAATACTTGCCGGACAAATAAAAATCCCCCACTTCCTCCACACACACTATTGCATTATTGGATAAAATGCCACGCCCAATTCTGGCGCAATCCTAATATAAAGCACTCCACTGCACTTGAGCTAGGTTTGCACTATAAGCAGTAAAACACAATATAAACAAGAGGATTAACCTGGGCATACCAGTCTATTAAGATCACAAAATCAAGACTATTTTTTGTTGAAACGTTCAGCAAAAAGAGCGTGGTTTACCCCAAGACATCTTTTATTACATCCTACAAATAAATCTATAGAAGATACTGAAATCGTGTGTGTAACCACGCACTCTAAATGTAAAATGGGAATTAAACAGTTGGTCAACAGGTATTGGCCCTTAGTAAACTTGTGTGGTCATTTAGCAAACACACCAATCATTGCACTTAACAGGGGTGCAAATATCAGGGGAAAGCGGTCCCACACTAAATTTTCCAGGATTGAAGCAGCGCAATAGAATCAGTACCTGCTGATCCCTCCAACAAACCCCTTAAGTGGGACACTTCCCACGTGGAAACTGCACTGCATGCCCCTACACAAAGAAAAGTAGTGTTGTACCTGGCAGCTGAAACATTGTCCCAACGGCAACACCAAACACTTAATTTATGTAATTCGATGCTCATGCAGAACAATATATATTATTGGCATGATGGTGAGATTAATGGCTATTAGGATTACTGAACATCAATCCAAAATTAGAAATAAACCGCACACGCACCATTAGTTGAACACTTCATTTAATATCATCCCACTAAGAATGTATTGGTATGGAGCTTCATTAATGTACTTAAAGCAGACAGATAACTTTTCAATAATACATAGGTCACACAGATTAGAGCAACGATGGATTCATAGATTTAACTCAAATATGAATGACTTAAATAAGGATTCATATAGGCCAGCTTTAAACTGCTAATAATATGAATAGTGGCATAATAGAAACCATCACATCCTTATTATGACATTATATACATTCAACCTGGTGACTGATTTCCTTCACTAAACAGTGGTCATGACCGCCCATTAGAACAGGTGTTTTCTATTTTCAACTCAACAGAGCAGGTTAGTCTCTCTAACTTTCCCTTGTCAATCCTCAACTTCAACTAGACAAGAGCGGTGCACCGAATGCAATGCTGAATGAATGTGGTTTTAGAGGGAAGGCGAATAACAGCATATGTAGGGCACATCTAAAGATAAACCTCAATGCTGATATGCATATTAACATGCAGGCTAAACCGAGTGTATATGTTTGGCCAATTTACTGTTCGAGGTTTGAAAAAAACTCAGACTCGCCATCCTCCATACATACACAAACCACCAACTAGTCCCATTTTGTTGCCATATGGGTCACATTTTACAGTCATATTTGATTTGGACACTAAGGACATTTGTTTTTATTTATTTTACAGCATTGTAGTCTGGAGTTATACTTGTGGGGCAGCATGACAACCATAGACACTCTCCAATACTTCTGAAACAATGTTCATTAAGTCATTAAGAACAATAAGTACATTTTTGTTCCTCTCTCTATATCAACTGTATGAAGTGATGATATCACTAAATAACTGTACTTCGCCCTGAGAAAGGTCTGGTGCTAAAAGTCTTAGCCAAAGAGGCTAAAACTTAAGTTGGAGATATGTTTTCTAACAGCTCTACTGAGTTATTAAAATCGTGTTCCTTTGGATACCTTAGTTTCTAGAATAGTGTAATGAGATGTGAATAACCCCAATCCACCAAACTCCTGTCAGGGATGTCCTTTCACCAAAATGCCATGGGTATAGGAAGTGACATCACACGACCCTTGATGGTATTGCAGGAAAGGATGTAATTTGACTTTACCCTGAAGTGACATCACGGGAAGCAATGGAACACAACCTTTCCCCACTTGACAAAACAGGAAGTGGCATCACATAGCATTGTTCCTAAGTACACTACGAAAAAATATGGTTACGGTATCACTATAATGTGATATACATTTTCGTACAAGAATGGATCACCATATGTATCGTTAATATCAGTGTGTATAGGCCCATATTACCAAATTACTGTGAATGCAAGCAGATGTCCAAGGAGAAATGATAATGTTGTGTTATTAAATAGCACTTATACTTAAGTGCTTTATGTAGAACAAATGTACATACAATATAACCCAAACTGTGTTTATTGACGCAGAGGATGAGAAGTTGAGTTGGCCTTGCCGGGATTTGAACCTGTAACCTGCAGGACACGCACACATCACAGCAACGAGCACTCAACCCACTGTGCTTTCTTACCAGCTAAAGCTATTTTACCGGCTATGGTAGAAATTAGCAATTACATGTGTGAATGTTCCAAAACTCAGAAAGCAAATTACACTCTGTAGTGGATACCAGTAAACTGGTAACTGAGATTTAACAGCAGGCCAGTACATCTGCAGGTCTGGCGCAAAGTTGGCCACATGTCAAACTTGCGTGGATCTACTTTTCCGACTTCAGAGGTTTGCAAAATACATATCATTGGAAGGGTTCATAACTGTGTATTAAAGAATTCAGAGTAGCACAGGAAGGCAGCGCACTCGCATGGCATCCCGTACTCTGGGCACTCGTAACAACATACATGCAAATAAACATACTGAACAGCATGCCAGGGCGATAGGAAAGATTGACACATTACAACAAAGCATTAATTGTGGCACAATTAAATCATGGGCCACTTTATGTGCTATTGTCAAACATTTCTACACTGTACACAAGCTTTTAGGCACAAGGATTTTGTCAAGTGACCGAGGACACCGAAATGGAATGTCTTGTGATGATCGAAATAGACAACGGCAGAAAAAAACATGCTATAACTGCAACTTGGGAAAAGTAAAATACTTTGGGCCTCATCACGAGTTTGGCGGTAACCCTTAAATCTGGCGGTCGCGCTATTACCGCCGGATTTAAGGGTCCGCCAAATCAGGGCGTTGGCGGATTTCTCCCCAGCTCTGAGCTGGGGGGAAATCCGCTGAAAATTCAGGATGGTTTTTCCTTTAGATCATACTCACAAATGAACATCTGTTGACTTTATCATAGACTGGTGGGAACCCTCTTAAGGACTGATTCAATTCTCCCTCTCTAGAAACAGGTGGGCATCACTCCGCAAGATGGGATTAGCTTTCCTCCATAGCCTGTCTGCTAGTTCTTGAACTGAAGAAGGCTTAGGGCTTTAACTCCTGCTAGGTCTCACTTATAGCCTCTGCTAATAATCCATCAATGCATCAGTTAGTGAGTGAGCGAGTGAGTAGGTCAGTGTAGTGTCCAGGTCTCTCTCTCTGTCTGTCTCTCTCCCAGTGAGTGTGTGCTGAATCTCATATAGGACAGGAACCCCACATTTATGTGGTGTGCATACTTTTCCCGATCTAATTGGTCAATGTATGTGATTGGACAGTGTTCTAAAAGATCAAAAGTGACATCATAGTAGACATTCCCCTCTGCGGTCATTGGGCATATTAAGGAAGAGGGCAGTCTGATGGGAGTAACTTCTAAGCCCAGTTTTCCTCCCATTTATTGTGATGTCATCTCAGGGATTTCTTGCATTACTTATTACCACATTTATACATTTGTAATTTCCTCACATATGACCACTTTACTCATTTGTTCACCAAGTTCCTCTCTCTGAAGTGAATCAAATAATGCAATTCTCATCATAGTAGGACCAATGGCTAATTAGTTACAGATTTTGGCGTAGAATGTATTGATACTTTTCTGTACAAATTATTTTTTCATCTCAAAGTTACAGGCCGTCCCTGCAGACGCTATAACATAACACATACTAGCATGCACCATTTCTTTTTTTTTTGATAAAATGCAAATTGACCTACTTTGCACACTGAAAATGACCTCACACACATTTTGTTATTCTACTTAACTTTCTATGAGTTTCTGGTCAAGAATTATGGGCAAAATAGTGAATCCCACTGTGAAAAAATGCATTTTTTCAATACAAAATATTAAATATTAAATAGCATCTGCATTTGGACTTGTCGCCCACAGAGCACTTGGAGTTTTCAATTTTTTCGCTGTTAGTTCAGAGCTAATCTTAACAGCCCAGAGGCCTGGCAGTGATAAGGCCTTGGTTCTTCAGGGCTTTAGATCTTCAGATAAGCTTTGTTTTCCAGATATTTTAGTTTTCTGCCTTCATGAGGGGCCGGGGATTGAAAAATCAAATTAGGCACGACAGATCTGCTGAACCCCCATTAATTGTTCCTTATCCGAAGCCCACCATACACAGATGCAACCCATACATGCTGGCTTAGGATTTACAGTCAGATCCAACCGGTAGCTTTATGGCTGAGCCTACACCAGTTCCTCTCTGTGAGAAAGCATGGTATCTGTTTTCACATCTCATTTTGGGGGAGGTGGCATGGGCAAAATACAAATGTAAAGAGTCCAGTTCTGGCTTCCTTTAATGTGGTCCCATTCACATTTACAGCTTTTAAAATGTACATTTTCCTGTTCTACTTGATTTTATATTTCCCCCAAAAACACAGTGAAACTTCTGTTCTCTTTCTTCTCAGGTTAAACAGTTCGCCATTTTAACAAATGTTAAAGGTTACTTTCTGGTACTTGAAATATTCATCTCAGGTTTTCAGTTACAGTGTTATTTGAGTGACTGCAAAACATTTCACATGTGTTTTTGTATGTGTTTCCCAACTGCTGTGCACAGGTCCCAGCTTTTGTGTTGTTTTTAAAATGACACTTTGCTCTGCATCTTTTCTTATGAGTTAGATTTCCTTACACTACCTGGTTTATGTATTTGTATGTACTTGGGTTTTACATAAGTGCATACACTGACAAGTGCAGTGCTGACACTGGCTGTAGCATGAGAGAAAGGAAGCAGAGGAGTTTTACCATAAAGAGCCCTGGTGTGAAGTGCGGCAATAAGTGCAGTCACACTGCAGTTACCAGAGCATTTACCTGGAAGATACAGTTTCCTGTGGATTTCTGACACTGGCAGCCACATGAGAGGAGGTTTTCCCATAAAGAAGGGCTGGGGTGTGCAGTCACATGGAAGGCAAACAGACAGTGACTGGTGAAATCTTTTATTTTGTTGTGGCAGTGACTTGTGGTGGTGCCTGACAATGTCCTCCTCTTATGCCCCTATGCAGCAAAGTTCCTATGAACACTGGCAGCGATACACTGGCAAGGTTTTATCTATTCTACTGTCACAAGTCCTCATTGTTTTACTAAATGATGCCCTTGCTCCCGCCTCTTGCCATGGTTAAACCTCTGTTATGCCACGTCCAGTGACCCCTGGCTTATCTTTGTCTGATCTATATACGAGATTGGTTTCGCCTGCATACTCTAAATCTACCATGGTTAAAAGATCAGCCTCTAAAATCACAACTCATTTTCAAAAATTGGCGCTAAAGAATAAGTCTACCTCTGTGACTGAGGCACCATATTTTTGAGAGGATTTAGAGGTACGGGATGCAGCTCTAATTTCATGCACTCAATCCTTGGAGACATCGATAAAGCAGCTGCAGCCTCCTGTGATTCCGTTCCACTTATTGGACGTCTGATTGAATGCAGCTCTTTTAAACTTCCTCCACGCAAGCTCTAATGGAGAGAGAGATAAAGTGCAGCCAGTACTTTCTTCCTCATTTCCACATGGAGTTTTACCGGATCCGCCATTAGTACATATAGGGCCTCATTACACGGATGGCGGTATTAGCACATGGACCAAGATGCTGTTAGCACCTTGGTCCATGCCGGTAAAATACCGGCACCGCCTTGGTGGAAGGAGGAATTACCGCCCCATTCCAAGGTTGGCGGGGCGGTAATTCCCCCTTCCACCACTGCCCTTCCCCATTCCCATTTTTGCCCCACAGGGCATAATGGGAATGGGGAAGGTGCTAATTACGGCACTGCAATTTTGCGGTGCCGTAATTAGCACCAAGGTCCCTTAGCGGGTTGGTTTTTAACGCCTTCAAAAAGCAGGCATTAAAGCACCAACTCGCTAAGGGACCTCGTAGTAAGGCGGTAATGGTTAACGGTCACCGTTACCATTAACGGTGACCGTTAACCATTACCGCCATCTGTGTAATGAGGCCCATAGTCAGAACTGAAACTATCATGACAGATGGAATTTCTAATGCTAACCCTAATAATATGCAGCAGTGTGCCTCCCACGCTTCTCAAACATCGCAGCATGTTCCTCTTTTGGTTTCCCCAGTGTTATAACCTGAGAGAGGGGTAAGTTCTTCCTTTGGCTCGGCATCTGCCACATCATCATTGTTCTCAACGCATACGCCTATGGGTGCTTCCGCAACTTGACCATTATGAATCACTTAGAGTACACATGTGTGATCATGTCTCACTTTTAACAATGCTGAACTCTAAAGTTTCCTTAATTGAAGGATACATTATTGCTTGTAAATCACATTCATGCCAAACTGTCTTGTTATGTAATATCAGGAAAAATCGGTTTAATGAAGAAACTACTACTAATCCAGTGGGTCGAGCAGGATCAGCATCAGTTGGAGATATTAAGAGTGCATGATAGCATGCTTTCTCTGACATTGGAACAACAAAATGTGGCAACTCTTAAAGGGGAGCTGTCTCCTGTGCAGGAGCTGATTTCCCCAGCCGATATTGGAAGAGGAACCGCAAGAGCAGCCTAATTATTCGATCTTTTATCAATGCCAGAAGCCTAAGCAAAAAGGCAAAAAGGGGAAGCAGCTAAAAAAATCTAAGAATCAAAAGCAATCGGTACAATCTCATAACTGTGGCTCGAGGAAGTTCCTGAGAGCCCTAAGGGTACCCAGTGGTGTAGCCAGGGTAGGGCCTGACGGGGCAAGGCCCACCCAAAGATTGTAATTACCAACTCAGCAGAGCAGTGTGGGTATTTACAGACGTTAATGTCACTGCAGTGGGCCCAACTAGATTACCTTCAGGCCCCACTTGTTAGAGGATCCTGGCTACGCCTCTGACGGTACCACCTGCTGTTGTGACAGTGCCAAACATTACTGGTAGACAATGGAAGAATCCTGGGAAGTGAGTGTAGGCTCTTGGCCTGGTCCAGCCATATGACAATCAGCTGGTTCTATCGCATGAGAAGGTGGATGAGCTTTCTGTGGCGTTAATCAATCTTTCCATCTATTCTATTGAGAATTCCATGGTGACTGTTAATGCAGCTCCTGCCTAAACCTCGTAAAAACTTCAAAATAGGATAACTTCCCAGACGTCTTTATCCATTTCTCTATCTCCTAGCAGCAAAGCAGTCAGCGTTCATACCATCCTCAGTCAGATGGTATTCCAGTCTCTTGCTTTTATAAATTGGCACAAAGAAGAGCACTACTGAATAAAGCACCAGTGAAGCAGATCGATCTCGATAGCCTCAAGATCAATATAGATGCCTGCTTTTGGAACGAGTACCAATAACAAATTATATAACTTTCTTAAACCGATCGAATGTTTTAAATCGGTTTGATGTTATTCCACAATTACGGTCCATTCAATCTAGAGATATAGAGCAGGTGGAATTTTGCAGTGATACTTTAGGTTGGGTGTTTTTACATATTAAATCTCAGTTGGTTTCTAACATTATTCTCGAGGCTGCCTCTCTACTGCTTCTGATAGGGGTAAGATCTACCCAAAATAAATAGATTTGAATTAAGGGCTTTGATGCCTGCATAAAATCAACATATAGACACAAAAAGAAAACGAACCACCCCTTTACCTCTACATTTTCAAATGGCCATGGTTAGCGGGGGCACTAGTATGAAATAAAATTTAACTAGAACAGGAGAAGGTGTTGGTGGGCATTCTGATGGGAACATGGAATACCCAGGGCTTTACCAAGTGGGTGGTCATTTTTTGGGATCCTTCGATGCTATATTCTTGCAAGAAAGCTGGCTCACACCACCACCAATGGTGGACGGTTATATATAAATGTATTAAACCGAGCTTTAAAGGGTTCTCCTGATGGCTGTGTGTAATGATAAAGGGTGGGAATTACATACTTGGAAATTGCCTAACCAGTTTATTCAGGCCTCCAAACTTGTGTGGGATGTGACCGTTATACTGAGTTGGGGGTATTTATGCTGGTCAATGTGTACTGGAACTCTGTCAGTATTCACACCAACTTTTTCTTAGATTTGTATAGATGATCTACTGAACGAATGTTTGTGGTACTCTACCATATCTGCAATTGTATTAAGTGGGGATCTTGATATAACATGCCACATTTGGATTTATGCTTGCCTTCACAGACTATGGGACCGGTTGCACTGAGGAATGGGGGAAAGGCATGGCTTGCCTTGCTGGAATCACATGGATTGCATTTGTTAAATGGTTTTGTGTCTGGGGATAATCCTGCCAGGCCCACAGGGAGGAGATGCCCAGCAAGACATTTTGGACTACATTTTTGTGTCTGGTACAATTTGAGGTCAAGGTTTTGCCTTGCTCTTGCAGTGATCATGTATTTTACAATCTTTGTGGCTGTTCAGTGAAACTAATAATACAGAGGAACGATATGTGCCAAATTTGAAGGCAAATCTCCCAAGAAACCACTTACCTTGAACAGGAAGGAATGTGGCAAGATTAAATGATTGTTTAATGTTTATGTATGGAGAACCAAATGTAGAGAATGAGCTTGCAGCATGGGATTATGTGACGGTCCTAAACTCTTTTTTGGAGAAAAGGCCTGAATATATCAGGCCATATTACAAACATAGACACACTTTTCATTCAGAGTTCAAAAACGGGCTGTGTGCCAATAAAGCTACTAAGGTGCAGGAAGATACAGAAACAATGCTGATGGCTTTGGCTTCAAAGCGTAGGGCAGAAATGTGGATGTTAATTAAGGAGTGTGGTACTCCGCAAATGGCCTTACAGATAAATCCGGTGCCTGAGGAGGCTTGGGTCAAATACGTTGGTCATATCTTTGCTCAAATCCGGCCTCAAGTGAGTTTCAAATCCTTATCCACTGTGGCCAATTGGATGTAGTTATTTGGGAAAGACGATATTCTTTATTTGGTAAAGAAATGTAATAATTCCTGAGCGCCTTGTCCAGATGCGCTTTCTAATTTGATATATGGATATCTGGGTGGACATTTTATATATGATCTTCTGCCAATTTTTGAAAAACAAACACATCCACTTATCTTGTAAATCCGCTATTGTGAGTCCCATATTTATAAAAGGTGATCGTAATTGTCCCAAAATGGATTGACGCCCCATGAGAAATGTTTTCATCTTTGATTTTAGCCAAACTGAGTAATTGGGTAAAGGACAATTTTAAATATTACATTTACCAGTCGGGTTCAGTCGGGTTTGTTAAGGGGCTGGGCACTACACTTAATGGATTTATTTGAAATTTCTTTAAGAAAAGAGTGCAGAGTGACAATTCCGTAATTTATCTTACTTTCATAGAGTTCGCACCCGCTTTCCATAGCGTTGATTGTGTGTTGTTATCGAGCTACCGCCTGTAGAGGAGCAGTTACATGCCTCTGCACGAAATCCCGCCCTCTACCGCCTATATGTTGGAAGGCTGAGATCGTGTCATGCTTTACCAGAAGTTGTGACAATACCAAGGTGAATATTCTAAAGAATGTTCCCACTGAGAAAACCTTAGCAAATGTATTCCCGAAGAGATGACAATCTGAGGGTGGAACTCCCTGAAGGAATATGAAAAAGAATGAAAGAGGAGCTGGTGACGTCACAAGAGAGGAGCGTGATGCTTCAAGAATACCGGCTGAAGAGAATACATGCATCTTACAGAAACTGATGACGAAGTTAAGAATGGAGTAAACTTTCATATGCAAAAATAAGATTGCACGTGTGTGATACACTGCAGAAAATGCAAGCCACTCAATAACTGTACACATGCTGTAACTCAAGTAGACTAAGTGATCATAGAAGCTGGCTATACATAGAGAATAGCCTGCAGGCAAAGCTGCCATTGTATAGAAGCTGGACATTGGTGTCATGAATTTAGTAAGCCCGGACCCATGGAGAGGAAAGGCTGAGAACTGTGTTGCAGCAAGAATTAGCTGAGATCGTGGAACTGATTGGCGAGGCTGTCTGGCCTGGTATCAAAGATGAAGCAGACAAGTTCTGTTATCTATTCTTGAAGGCAGCAAATGTGAGAAGCTGAATCTTCCCTTGTTAAGGTGCAAAGAAAGAACACCATGCATGCCAAGTTTTATTCATTTAAGACATTTAAATGCTGCAAAACTGTTCAAATCGTGGTCCCCTGTCACGTGAGCCAAGGATGGAAATAGGGTTGAGCTTGGAGTCCTAGAACAACAATAGCGTGTGCTTGAACTACCTTATATTCTCAGAGACAAGGATACTCTGCACAGCCACGTTCAAAGACAATCTATATGGCAGAAGGCATGGGTGATGAGAGATGTTGGGCTAATTAGGAGGGGAGGTAAAGTCAAGTCCACCTCCTGGCACCTGGGTCTGAGCTTACGTGCTGCTAAGTGAATCGAATGTTCCAGAAACGGCACAAGCATGCCGACCAATTATAGAGGCCCGTATAATGAAGGGCCTTATAGTTTGAAGTCCAATGATATACTTTGTATTTAATAGTTATGTTATGTTATGTTATTTGGCATTTATATAGCGCCTTATGTATCTATGGTATGATCTCAAAGAGCTGGTAGGTTGAACGCCCTCGGGAACCGTAGTTCAAGTCAGTAGAGAGAGACAGTGAGTCATAGGTGCGTGGATGCACCAGATATGTGTGCAGACATTGTGCTAGTGCTTGATAGCTGCTTCTTAGTGGTAGGTGTGGTGGTGAGGTGGTCAGTTGTATGTGTTCAATTCTGGAGGGTGGACACCCATATCGATTTCTGGCTGGGTTAGGCCTGAGGAGATGCATAAGCTAGCGCTGTGTGCTAGCTGTGTTTAGTTAGGATGATGGGGAGTAAGTGGCGTATGTTAGTCTGAGAACAGCTATACCGAATGTGTCATAGTATCGCTGTGTTCTAGTTGAGTGGTGGTGTGTAGGAGAGAGTAAGTGTGGTAGTGTGATATGGTGGTTATCATCTTAACTGTTCCATCCACTCCATCATTTTCATCCGCTCCATCCGCTCCATCTGCTCCATCCGCTCCATCCGCTCCATCCACTCCGTTCTATCACTCATCGTTCTATCATTCATCCACTCCATCGACTCCATCTGTTCCATCCACTCATCCGTTCCTTTGGTTCCATCCACTCCATCGGTTCCATCGACTCCATCTGTTCTATCCACTCATCCATTCCGTCGGTTCCATCCACTCCGTTAGTTCCATCCGTTCCATACACTCCACCTATTCCATACACTATCTGTTCCATACACTATCCGTTCCATACAGTATCCATTCCATACACTCTGTCTGTTCCATACACGATCGATCTGATTGGTCTAGTCGGTCTGTTCCATCCGTTCCATCCATTCCATCCACTCCATCCGTTCCGTCCACTCCATCCATTCCTTCCACTCTATCTGTTCCATCCGCTCCATCCGTTCCATCCACTCCGTCCGTCCCATCCACTCCATTTGTTCCATCCACTCCATCCTCCATCCGTTCAATCCACTCCATCCATTCCAACCACTCCATCCGTTCCAACCACTTCATCCACTCTATCCGTTCTATCCACTCGATCTGTTCCATCCACTCTACGTGTTTCATCTGTTCCATCCATTCTATCTACTGTGTCCGTTCCATCCTCTTTATCCGTTCCTTCCATATCGTCCGTTCCATCCACTTCTTCCGCTCCAACCAGTTCATCCATTCCATCTACTTCATCTGTTCCATCCACTTCATCTGTTCTACCTACTTCATTTATTTCTTCCGTTCGCATCTGCTCTATCTGTTCCAACTTCCATTCGTTCCATCTATTCCTTTTGTTCTATCTATACCATCCGTTCCATTCAATCCAACCAGTGCGTCTGCTGCGTTCCATCTGTTTACTATGCTCCATCCTCTCCGTCTGCTCCATCCACTCCATCCGTTCGTTCTGACCAGTAGAGTCAGACCCACCAGCTCTTTGTTCCATCAGTTTCATTCACTCTAGCTATTCCAGTCGCTCAATTTGTTCAATCCACTCCATTCGTCCAATCTGCTCCATCCGTTCAATCCACTCTGTCAGCTCCATCCACTCCATCCGTTCATTCTGACCAGTGGACTCAGTTCAACCAGCTCTCTGTACCATCCGTTTCATTTACTCAATCCGTTCTATCCACTCTATCTGTTCTATCCACTCCATCTGTTCCATCTACTCCGTTGGTTCAATTAATTCATCCGTTCCAATCACTCAATCCGTTCAGTCCGCTCCATCCGTTCTATCCGCTCCACCTGTTCTACCCACTGCATCTGTTCTACCTACTCCATCTGTTTTATCCACTCCATCTGTTCCATCAGTTCAATTCATTCATCCGTTTCAATCACTCAATCCGTACTAATCACTCAATCTGTTCAATCCACCCCATCCGTTCTACCCACTCCATCCGTTCCATCTACTCCGTTGGTTCAATTCATTCATCCGTTCCAATCACTCAATCTGTTCAGTTCACTCCATCCGTTCCACCCGCTCCATCCGTTCTATCTGCTCCATCTGTTCTATCCACTCCATCCGTTCTAGCCACTCCATCTGTTCTATCCACTCCATCCGTTCCATCTACTCACTCGGTTCAGTTCATTCCCCTTTTCCATCCATTTCATTCCTTTATCCACTTTATCCATCCACTCCATCCTTTACACGCATTCCATCTACTTTTCCAGTTCGTTAATTTCATCCGTTCCCTCCACGTCATCCATTCCCTTCACGTCATCCGTTCCCTCCATGTCATCCGTTCCGTCCACTTCATCCGTTCTGTCAGGTATTGAGGTCCTGTTTTATGCATTGCTTGGTGAGAGATGCATAAGGTTTTGAAGGTGACCCTTCGAGCATCTGGGAGCCAGTGGAGAGTTTTAAGAGGTAGGGAGGTGTGGTCTCTTGGGCCAAGTGCTAGTAGCAGTTTGGCTGCAGCATTTTGTGCTCTTTGTAGTTTAGTCAGGTGGTATGCTTGGACTCCGGGGTAGAGGGAGTTAGCATAGTCCAGTCTTGACATTACAGTCGATCGGACCGCGGCAAGTCTGTTGGGAAAAGAGAGGAATGGAAAAATGCGCCTGAGAATTTTGAGATGGTAGTGGCAGGACTTAGAGACATTGTTGACTTGGTGCGAGAGGATTAGGTCAGAGTCGAGAGTGCATCCAAGGTTTTTTACTGAGGTTGAGGTTGTCGGGGGATTGCCCACGGATGATGGCCAGGGTAGAGTGTGCGGGAAGTTCGGTGTTGCCACACACCATGATTTCAGTTTTGGTCGGGTTTAAGAGGAGGTGGTTTGTGGTCATCCATTGATTAATGTCAAGGAGGCAGACAGCAAGGTTGGGCTGGCATCTGGGATTAGAGTTAAGGAGTTTTAGGATTAGTTGGGTGTCGTCGGTGTAGTTGTAGCACAGGATATTGTGCAAGCGGATTATTCATGGGAGGGTGGCCATATAGAGGTTGAACAGGAGGGCTAATAGGCACGCTCCTTGTGGAACTCTGGTATTGAATGGTCAGGCAGTGGAAGCAAAGGATGATAGTAGGGTTATTTGTTTCCTATTGTTGAGGAAAGATGCTACACACTTAAGAGCATTTTTCTGGGGATTCCTAGGGAGTGGAGACGGAAAAGGAGGATTGAGTGGTTTATTGTGTCAAAGGCGGCGGATAGGTCAAGAAGGATTAGTGCAACACATCCTGCAGAGTCTGCAGTGTTTTTAAGGTCATACCAGATTGAGGTCAGGGTGGTTTTGGTTCCATGTCGGGGTCTGAAACCTGATTGAGCAGGGTCTAGGAGATTGTTGGCTTTGACAAAGGCATTTAGTTGGGAGTAAGCAGTTTGGTTGATGAGTTTAGCAAGGAACCTGTTGTTTGAGATGGGGCGGTAGTTTTTGGGGTCAAGAGGGTCGAGGGAAGTTTTTTTTAGAAGGGGCTTGACATGAGCAGTTTTGAACGCAGTGACAAAAATTCCCAAGGAGAGGGAGTCGTTTATGATGGTTCTTGCACATTCTCCTGCGCAGGTGGATGCAAATATTTCTTTGAGGGTTGAGGCTGGGCAGAGGTCTAGCAGGGAGCCAGATGGTTTTCGGGCGGAGAGAAGTTTGAGAAATTGGTCGGTTGATATTGAAGTGAAAGAGTCGAAGGTCAGGTGGGTAGCAGTTGCAGGCGGTGGGTTGGCAGGTAGGGTGGGTGGATTGTGTGGTGGGTGTAAGAGGGCCAGTTTGTTAATTAGGGAATGTGTTCTTTCGAGAGCAGTGGTGTAAAAGTGGAGAGAGAGTGAGTCACAGAGAGATTGAGAAGGGATTGATTGGGTGGTGGTACAAGATGGTTTGGTGAATTCAGAGATGATTTTGTGGAGTTCCTTGCAGTGGTTTTCGCAGTTCAGGATTCGAGAGGTGTAATGGGCTTTTATTGCTTTCCGGAATTTCGGTTTTGTAGTGGCGATGGTGCCGAGCCAAGGTGGATCTGCTCACAGTGGTTTTATCTTTCCGCCATTTGCGTTCGAGGGATTTATATTGTTGTTTTGTGGTCTTCAGTTCTGGTGTAAACCATCTTGGAAAAGGGCCATGGTGAGCGGATGATTGGCAAGTGGGGGTGAGTGGGATTAGTGAGGTATTGAGCCACGAGTCAAAGGCTTTTGAGGTTAAGTGTTCATTGCGTGGGGAGATAAGGGGAGGAGACTGAAAGAGCGCGTCGGCTAGGTCGGGAATTATTTATTAGTTTTCTTCCAGCATTTGACTAGATTTGGAGGTTCTCGTTCGGGTGCGGGCCGGGGGGTGGGTGAGCTAATGTTGAAAGGGACAATTAAGTGATCGGACCAGAGTATAGGGGTGGGAGTGTTTAGGTGTATCTGGTCATGATGGGAGCTGAAGATGGCATCAAAGTTGTGTCCTTTATAGTGAGTTGGGCCGTTTATATGGGTATGGAGATTGATTACGTCTAGGCAGTCAACGAGAGTGTGGGTCATAGGGTTGGTGGGGCTGTCAAGCCAGATGTTGAAGAATCCTAGAAGAGTGAGGGTGGGATGGGTTAATTGGATGGTGGCGATCGAATCACAGAGGTTGCTTGAGAGTTGTCTGTCATAGCCAGGGGGTCTGTAGATGAGTAGGAAGCTGTGGGAGAAATTTGGGGGAGGGAAAGTTTGACGAGAAGCGATTTGCAGGAGGGGATGGATGGCTGGTGTCCATGATTGAGGCGGAGAAGTGTGCCTTGAAGGCAATTGCTACTTCTCCTCCTCTAGGGGGTTGGTTGAGTGGGATGAGGGAGTAGTCTGGGGGGAAAGCTTCATTGGCGATAGGTGCAAAGTCGTTGGAGAACCAGGATTCTGTGATAAAGACTAGGTCTAGTTTGTCTGAGGCAACGTGGTCAAAGATGCTGTGTCTGTTTCTTGCTACAGATCTGGCATTAAAAAGGATGCATCCTACTTTGGTACAGGACGATGGTGTGGAGGTTTCTGAGTTGGAGAATGGGAGGAGAGGGGGAGTGGGTGGGAGGGTTAGTGGGGGAGGTGGGTGGGAGGGGTGAGGGGAGAGAGCGGAGACTGGGGCGAGAGAGGGGGGTGGTCGATGGAAAGAGTAGGCTGGCGGTCGAGGTGGTGGGTGTTGGGGTGGTGGGGTTGGACAGGTGTGTGAGTTTGGTTGGATTTGGGTCAAGGAACTTGAATGTGGGGTGTCGGGGGTTAGGAGTTCCATCTGTGGTTGGTGAGAATTCAAGGGAGAGGGGTTTCAGGCAGGGTATGGGAGGCGGGGAATGCAGTTTTCTCCTTGGCATGGTCTGTCAGAACTATTTGCCAATAGCCTGAGGTTAGTTCAAATGTACTGAGGTACTTGGCTGAACCAAGTATGTCCACCAGTTCATCTGTCCTAGGTAAAGGATGGGCATCAGTCTTTGTGACTACATTTAGAGCTCTATAGTCCACACAGAATTTCAACTCCTTGGATCCTGCCTTTGGTACTAGCACAACTAGACAAGACCAGGGACTTGTAGATGGCTCTATTACCCCGAGATCAAGCATCTTGTTGACCTCCTCCTTTATGTGGGTTCTTACATGGTCTGACATCCTGTAACGAAGTTCAAATAGTGTTGAAGATGACATGTTTTAGAGGTAGACATAAGTTGTCCACCTGACAGTAGATATCCAATCACAATCCCACCCTTTGTATAAAGTATACTTAGATGTTTCCCATGAATGTATCACAATCCCTCGTAGGTTTTTCTTATTTGCCATGTACTATGTTGTCACATATGATGAATATTTAGTATATAAATGTGTTTTTATGTGAAATGAATTGTGAGCTCGAGCGAAAGTCCATTTATGTCCGTTGTAACTCCCTGTTTTAGTTCATAGTCATTAAACAGCAACCTTTGCCATCTTCCTGAGTTGGTTCAATTATTTGGTATCAGAGTTATTCTGCTTTCCTATCCATTGCATGTACGCTATCCAAAGGGCTCTACGCTCACGTGGTAGCAGAGAGGATGATTAAAAGATCCAAACTAGTTTGTCCCCTTTTGGACGATTGAGTATCCTCCGTCATTAGCTAGAAGATCGCAGAATTTCCTGTGGAAAGCGGCTGAAAGAAATAAACTTGCAAGAAGAACCGAGATGCTGGGCAGGTCCCCCTTTGACGAAATCTCGGCACGATTTCCATGGGTGCTCTGTGGATGGAAGGCAAAGTGGTCGGATTGGAGGAGGAGTCGATACCAAAGGCCTCAAGTCAATTAACAAAAGAATGGTGAGTAGACTAAGGTGGATGGCAAATGAAGGGGATGCGATTGTGATAATCTTTGAGTAACGGGAAATATTGTGTGAAGAAAATATAGCGCCTAGAGTCCTGGTTCAAAGGAGTTTCAGATTGGAGACGTTTCAAATCCCAACGGGGGTAGAACAGAAATATGTAATGTGTAAACAGGTTTACGTAAGGTGACGTCTCAAACCCTGTACAGGGTACAAGTAAAGGCGAGAGAGAAAAAAGTGATCATGGTATTAATTAATGTGTAAAGTTGACTAGTCTGTATGTTCAGGAGAAATAGTGATTAAACCTACCAAGGTGATTGGTACCAATCCAAAGGTAGAGATAGTTAATTGAGAAATCAGAGGCTTGAGCAGCAATTGATGGTGCGCGTTCATATTTGTTGTTTTAAAGGGCACTGAAAAGTGGTGATTTAAGTAAAAATATAAAGGTTATTTCATAAGGCTGGTAATTATTGACAGTCTACTGAGACTTGTCATCATGGGAGTCACTCCTCTTATGCACTTATGTAAAACATTACTGAAGCCCATGCCCAAGTTCAAACAGACTAAGTGCAGAATGGGTGAAAGGCACGGCTGATACGTTTTTCATGCTGTGGCCACAAATGGTTATCATTGTCAAAAGCGGTATTGCAGCACATGACTACATACTTGCATGCTGTGTATACCGGGAAGAAATTAGAAAAAAGATATGTGATCATAGAGCTCTGGAAAATGTATCAGGAAGAGAGGGAAGATCCGCCACCTGAGGAGTGGATGCTTAGTCAGTGTAAGGAGGAAACTGTTGAACCTTCAGCTACCATTACCTCACCTGTATTAAAAAGTGCTAGTACGGAAGAAATGGATTTGTACCCATTAAAGGAGTTGAAAGTGGTGACAGGGAATAATAATCCAATATACGAACCTCCGGTTTATAATAGCGATGATAGTCCAAAGGAGAATAAGAGAAAAGAAGAGATCTATAAGGTCATACACGACAAAGAAGAAAGGAGTGAGCGATCAAACCTGTTGACAGAAATAGACAGGGAGATTAAGAGATGGAAGGGAGAGAATGATAAGGCTGACGAGATAGCGCTTGTGCAGAACGAATGGATGGGAGGGCAGATATTACTGAAAATAGAAAGGGAAAGCATTGATGAAGTTAGGCAAAGAGACAAACAAGCAAGAAGAGACAAAGAACGAGAGAAGCGATTGAAAGAAGACGAGCAGAAAAGGAAGAGCAGGGAGCTTCGAGAACAGCTATATCAAGAGGAGCAAGAGAAAAAAGAAAAACAGGCAGAAGAACAAAATAAGTATGATAATAGAAAAGAGAGTGATAGAAGATAGGGATAGAAGAGAAAGAAAGAGAGAAGAGGAGGATGAATGTCGAGTATTGTCCTTAAGTAGACTGAACTTAGAAAAAGGTGAGGGGGAAGATTTTCACACTAGTTGGGGACAAGATATGTCAGAGGAGGAAAGAGAATCTCCCTCTAGGCAGGAGGAGGACGTGCATACGCCCCTGAAGGAAGCCTGCAATTGGAAAAATAAGTAAGATGGTCGGATCTGGAACAACCTAAGGATAGGACGCCAGATCCCATAGCATATCCAGAGTGTCCTCGAGGACAATCGTATAGTGAGAAGGGAGAATCCCCGCCATATGTGGGCAGGTTAAGGTTGTTACCGACAAGAAGACAGACAGGAACGATCATTCCTTCAATGAATAGACTAATGCTGGGGGCCGACTCTGGGTTGGGGTTTACGCCATTTCCCTTATTGGAAAAAGGGGGAGCAAGATCACAGTATATCCCATGGCCGCAGATGGACAAGGATAATTTAAGTTGTAAGCTTCTGAGTTTGAAATGAAATTAAATGAAATGATATTTTATTTATATCGCACTCGTACACAAGTGTCTCAGAGCGCGACCAGGCAGAAAGGGAGGGGAACAAGGGAGAGAAAAAACAGAAAAAACAGCAATCTTACTAGGCCCAGTGACATTTAAGAAAGTGCAATTGCATGGGAAAGGACAATGGGGTAAAAGTGTGAAGCAGAGGAGAGAAAAACAAATAAATATTAAATAGAATAAATAATAAATAAGGGCTTTAAACCATTGTAGTGCAGCCAGCAAGTGGCAGGTGAAAGTTAGTCAGAAAGGTATATCTGATAAGTGCAGATGAAACGTGGGAGGGGGACTGTATGGGTACAGATACAGAACCCTAGTGCAGATGGTTTGACTTTGGGCGCTAGGAAATGGATATATGAATTAGAAAAAATGACAGGAGGAAATACGCTGGCCATAGGGGACATAAAAGGTCTCCTGGCAGCTATTCTTGGGGAAAGAGCTGATGACATATGGAGGAGAGCAGGATTTTCAAGTGTGACCACACAGAACACAGCACATGATGGAGCACCGTTTAATAATTATAGAGCAGACAAGTGGAGGGCTCTGAGGGTACAGGATCCCAATATATCAGATATGAGTGCAACTATGACACGTAAGATGAAGGAAGATGAATACCCTAATACTTACATTCTGGAGAAATGGCAAATTGAAACTCATGAGCCTTGGGAAAAGACAGTGGCATTATTTTACCACATTTTATGTCAGGGGTCGCCTGAGCCAGTACAGAGGCAAATGAAGAAACAAGTGGGAATGGAGGCGAAGCCATGGGCTGAGATACAGATGACAATAGTACACCATTGACGGTTGTTACAAGAGAAAAATAGGAAGAAAGACGAGACTATCGAGGAAGCCAAGTTACTTCAGAAAATAATGGTCTAATTTTGACATAGAAAGGGCAGTATTGACAAGTGGAGAAGGATTAGAAATGCAGGAAGCAGTGGGTACATCACAGGTGAGTAATCAGCACCTGATGGATCAAGCTGGATATGGGTTTGTGTCACGAGGCAGAGGTATGGGCTATAGCGGAAGAGGAGGTGGATTTCAAAATAATCAAGGTCGGTTTCAGAATACACAGAATGAGAATCAGAGTATCCAGGGAGGATTTAACCAAGGGGGACTTGTCAGACGGGCACCCCCAGTATGTTGGACTTGTGGGATGACAGGGCACATTGCACGTATATGTGGAAGCCAAGGGAATGAACAAAATGGCCAATTTTCAAGAGGGGGCCAGCTTATCCTCCACCATATAGCACACAAAGGGAAGGGTTCACCCAAGATCACACATTGTATCAGACACAAGCGCCGTGAGTACAGCAGGTGCAGCAACATGAGCAAGTGCAAATGAATCCACCACAAGGGCAGTCACAACAAGCCCCTATGCAGAGACAGCAGTATGCAAACAAAGGACAAGTGCTGACACCCAGAACAGGAGGTGTCACTGTGGTAGGAGGAAATCCTTTCACAGGGACAGGGATGAGCCTGTACCCATGATAGGACAGCTCACAGGGTGACTTGATGTGTTCAGTACTATCACTGACACCAGACCCGCAAGAGGAACAAAGGATCGATGTGACGATAGTAGGCAAATCCTTTTATTTTCTAGTTGACACTGAAGCAACACACTCGTGTCTACAGGAGGGAAAATTGGAAATTGCCATGAATGCTCAAGCGTTTTCTGGAGCTATGAGTCGAGTTCCTTTTACCAATGAATTACCAGTCTCTATAGGTGAGTTTGATAGGTCTGTTCCATTGTTATATTCACAACAGACAGCCGCTTACATTTTGAGAAGAGATTTAATGACACAACTTAACATGACAATTTAATTTACTAACCAAGGGATAGTGTGTTCCACTCCAAGAATACAACATTTAAACATGGGAAAATTTATACAGCGTTCACAGGGCTCTGCGAGGCGTTCCAGTAGATCCAGAGATTTTTCTATATGGAGTGAGCATTCTACTGACATGGATACCTGGTTTAGTGGGAAAATTGTGAGGAGACCTGATGAGTTTTTGTTTAGACAACAAATACCTATGGACGAAGAGGGGGGACAGACTATCCCTATAAAATTAGAAGCAGCACCGTAGGGAAATGGCAATTCTTGAAGGAGTAGACGATTAGGGTAGACCACAGAGGACAGTAATAGCTCTCTAGGAAGGGTATAAATTGACAGGCATCACTAATGACAACATTTTTAGGGAAGACCAAACAGACGATGAAGTAGTGTTCTTTATGAGCATCACATGCTGGATAAGTATAGAAAAGAGGGAAGTCCCACAGCCAAAGGTCCTTATGACATAGGTTTATTAAAGTGAATAGGGGAGGTTAAAATAAAGCTGAAGCCAGGAGCGATTTTACCTCGAGCAAGACAGTACCCTCGAGAGGCTGATGAAAGTATATTTCAGACCATTTCGGCATTGATGAAACAAGGAATTCTGGTGCCATCAGAATCATTGAGTAATACCACGGTGTATCTGATCAAAAAATCCAAAGGAGGGTTGTGGAGATTTATACAAGATATGAGACTGATTAACCAGATTGTAGATACTTTAGTTCATTATCCGGCGACAATACTATGCAGTATCTCGGTTGAAGCTTGATATTTCACAGTGATCGATTTGAAAAATGCATTTTTCTCAATCCCGTTGCACAAAGACTCACAAGAGTTGACTTCCTTCATGTTCCGGCAACCTCGACTGAAACATACTTGTTTCCCCAGGGGTACTGTGAGTCCCCATCAATCTTTAGATGGATTTAGGCAATATTGATCTTAAGAGTGCGGTGATACAATATGTTGAAGACATTTTAATTTGTAGCACCACAGAAGATAACTGCAGACATGATTCTAATCAGTTGATGACTATTTTAGCAGACAAGGGATATAAGGTAGACAAGGAGAAGTTACAATACTGCCAAGAAGAGGTGTTATACATAGGGAAGCTGATTTCACATGAAGGAAAGAAGGTGACACCTGAAAGAGCTGAGGCGATTATGAAAATGCCTGTTATGTCTCACTACGTCCGATGGTCCTTGTGGCGCCACGGCCGTATTCGCTATGCTGGTGCGTTGTTGGAATCCAATATGGCCACCGGTGTTTGCTCGGTCTATACAAGGCATTCATCCTCTCCAGGCTCTAGAGGAGACCCACCTGCTCTGAGTAAGGTGACGCTTTATAATCCAGCAGTTCCTGGTTATCAGCGTGTCTCTACTTTCTACTTCCAAATCTCTATAGTCTGTCCTCTGCTTACCTGCTTTTTCTTATTTTCAGAACTTTCGTCTTTGCGGTCACATCCACTCCTGAATTGCGAATCACTCACTGGGCAGTCGTATCCCCTTGGTTCGCTTATCTGAAACTGAATCGCTTCCTCTGACCTTCGTCTCGGAACACATTTCCCGATGTAAGAGCGGGGCCAGAACCATTTTGAGGGTGGAGTCCTTACTCGCTATACACACTGCACTAATTCCCTTCACCTTACAGGTACAATAGAACAGGAATTTATCATACACAGTTGAGAACCATGCCCCTGCCACGGAAGCCAGTATCCTAGGTTACAACTCTAACCCTGTGAGTAGAACAGTACGGGTGGGCTTCAGAACAGAGTCCGGGAGCTTTTCTCTTTATCATTTCTTTTGGGTTCAGAATTCTCCTCCTCTACTTGAAGGAAGTCAACATTATAAACCCCTTTTGATACCCTGTTCGGGGACCTTCATCTACAGTCTCCAGGTTCTGGCACTGGCCGCATTTCTTTCTCTTCCTCTCTCTCTCAGATTCTCACACATACTTAATCTCATATGTTCTTTCTGGCAGGCGAAGGCTTCCATCCTACCTGAGAACATCCAGTCCTGTTCAACCCAGGTTGTGATTCCAAAGACAGAAGAGCTGCTACTACCTACGCTCTCAATTCCAGTACAGGGTTTTTTCCCACAGTGAGTTTTCTCCGCTCTGAGTCTTGTTCCAAGCGGGCAGAGGGGTGCAAAATTCCCAAGGGGATTTTTCTATCATCAAGGAATGGCCTTCTGCTAAGGTTAGTGTCACACTGCTGATTGTCTTGTTTAATAGTCACAATTGTTATAACACCAAAGCCAAATATAGTGAAACAAATGCAACTGTTTTTGCGGTTATGCAACTATGTTAGAGCCTGGGTGTTTGATTACAGTTCATACACAAGATCCATTTTGCAAGTTTTAAAGAAGGCCCAAGCGGATAAAGTAAAAAAAGAATGGACTGAAGAAATGGAGAGGGGTTTGAGGAGCTGAAAAAAGCAATTTGTACAGCCCCTGTTTTAGAAATTCCCAATTATGCTGAGGAAGTTTATTTCTTTCTTCACACATATGGGACAGTCATGACAGCAGTATTCTCAAAGAGAACTACATTGGGGTATAAGCCTCTAGCGTATTACAGTGGTATTTTAGACCCAGTTATGAGAGGACACTTTCCTTGTGAACAGTCTTTGGCAGCTGCTGTGTTCACAATTGAGAATTCTACAAGTATTGTCATGGGCTGCTCTATGACTCTCTTCATGGAGCATGCTCTATTTTCCATTTTAGAGAAATGCAAGCGTACAAAATTGTAAGGTGTAAAATAGGTTTATAACTGAGCCAATAGAATAAGCCGATAATGTGCATGACTTGGCTAATTATGTTGAATTTTATGATGATATACCCCGTGTGAAGGAAAATGCTTTAGCAGCAGGGGAAATTCTCTTTATGGATGGTTCTTTGAAAATGGATCAGAGACACAGATTGAATGGAGGATTGGAAATTGTAGCAAGTGCAAGGCTAGAGTCTCACTTTTCAGCACAAGCAGCAGAATTAGTAGCGCTTATTGTTGCGATCGAGAAATGCGAAGGGCAGGAAGTGATGGCGTACAGTGATACTGCCTACATGACATCAACTGTACATGCAGGATTAACACGTTGGAAAAGGAGGGGCTACCTCCGTGCAGACTGCACTACAGTGCAACATGAATCATTACTGGACAGGCTTGTTAAGACACTACAACTCCCAGTGGCCATAGTGACCGTTAAATGTACAGAGCTCACTAAGCAAACATTTTTTATCTCGTTTGGGAATTAAGCCGCCGATGAAGAAGTCAAAAGATCTGCATATTCGCCAAATATTTTGAGTTTTGATACTGAGAATATTAAAGAAAAACTAATCACAACCATGTCAGTGCAAGAAAGGTTTAATAAATTGTTGATAATCCAACTAATAGAGATTCAAGGAAGTGCACTGCAGGAAGAGCATGAATTATGGAAACGAAGGGGGTGTTCTTTATCCCCCACAGAAGCAACAAGACAGCACTGGAAAGCCGGTGATGACAGAAACATTATTAAAGGTCGCGCTTGAACAGCTGCATTACCCAGCGCATGTAACGAGGGAGAGTCTTGCTGCTACGATTGCAGAAGATTGGTTCATTCCAAATTTGTTGGTACACGTTGCACTATTTATGGTAAACTGCATCATGTGTCAAAGGTTTACTGCTGGGCATACACCGAGAATGATAAGAGGGGTAATACCTCGACCGAATGGCCATTTCAGAATTTACATATCGACTATGTCGATATGCTGCAGGTGTGTAATGGATATAAGTATCTATTAGTGGTGGTGTGTCCCTTCTCTAGGTGGATCAAGGCAGATCCATGTACACACTCTGATGCCACTTGCACAGCAAGGTTTTTAGTGTGCAAAGTCCTCCTGAGATGGGGTGTGTATAAAGTGCTGAGATATGACAATGGGCCACATTTTGTTAATGTGTTATTTGAAAAGATAGGGCTTTTATTGAACATTAAACATACATTTTCTTCTGCTTATCACCCACAAGCGAACAATATATGTGAGAGATACAACGGCCTCCTTAAAGAAAGGATTGCCAAGATTAAGTTCACTTTGAAGAAGAGATGCTATGTTACCTACCTTTAGCCTTATATGCCCTTTGGAATCAGCCAGGATCAGACCATCACCTCACCCCTTACGATTTAGTGACAGCGCGACATAGGAAAATGTCTCTTACGACTCCATCTAGAAGTGGAAGTGATGACCAGAGTGTAGATAAAACTTTAGGTGATGTATTGCATGACTAATTGACATGTATGACCTCTAGCATCTCTCTCATTTCAGATCAACTCATGCACCAGGGGGGTCGGTCTCAGAACACAGAAAACGATTCAACAACCAACCCAACTGAACTTTTATCAGCACCTAAGTTATATGTTGGAGACTTAATATTGATTAAGAATTTTACTAGAAAGTGGCATTAGCCATGTTTTAATGGTCCCTTTGGAGTTGAAAATATAAACCCTTCAGCTGTGAAGGTCCAAGGGAGACAAGCTTGGCTTCACTTAGGAGATGTAAAAGTCTACAGTGGTGAGACCCCCCTCCCACCGTTGGTGATCAGAAGCAAGACAAAGAGGAAGAAATTCAGCGGGTGCAGACTCGATCAATGAGGAACAAGGACGATAAAGCAACTACTTGTGAATGACACAGATTTGTCTAATACAAGGATTCGAACGGACAATCCTTATAGATATTTTAGTAGGAGTGCAAGGACTTGCTGAGAAGGTCAGGAATTTTGAAAATTAACTTTAGATATGCATTAAAGTATCAAAGTCATACCTAACGTCAGTTCTTTATCAGAAACTGGAAACAAGATCAGTATCTAGATTCATTTCATGTTGCATACCTGTTCTGAGCAGTTAAACATATGGTACTTACTGACAGTGATGTTCATGGGCTTGTGCTTGCTCTTTTTATATTTATACTTCAGGATTATCCTGCTCTTGTCAGAAGAGACGTTGATATTCACACTCTTTTACAGGATCTTAAGAATGGCCCCGTGATTAGATGGCTTCGCGTAGCGATAATTGAGCAGATTTTACAATTACAGGTATAAAGAAATGTGATGATTGTATTGAAGATGAGAAATTTAGAAGTTGGCATGGTTCTAGAGAATGAACAAGGGCAACCAGCACGAGGATGGTGCAAAAGGTGGTTGCCTAGGTTTTTGTGCATAATATATACCTGTACGATTACTCTTTTTATTTTTCTGTTCTTCATCTTTCACAGTCTCTACCGTGTTAGTACTTCCACTGAGGTAGAGACCCCTATGGTCCCCACTACCAGAACTGCTTTTAATTTGCTTACTTCAACTGAGGTAGAGGCCCCTATAATTCTCCCCACTGTGAAAACTGCTTTTGACTTGCTTCATGAGTATTACACAACCTTTACATTTGGGAGACATAAGAGAAGTGTAGGGGAAGATCATGAGGGGATAATTCCTATCTAGACAATGCAGCACACTTGGGTAATAACATGCAGTATCAGAAAATGAGAGAAATAGGAGAAAAGATATCTAAGAAGAGTTGCTTTGTCTGTGCTCTCATAGCCTATGCCATGAATACAGTGCAAACATTTATCTCCAGAGAAATTCCAGAACACGATGCCAGATGCCTCGTTCATCTTGCAGCATTTATGACCAGAGAACAATTTCAAGGTATTTGGGCCACTCTACGATGGAGATCAAAATGGTTGTTTCCATTCCAGGGTGATTATATCAAGACTTCACAGATGGAAAAGGAACCTGGATGGGAGAGCAAGATGCTTTTGTATCCTGCAGAAGGACAGGAATAGGTAGTCATCAAAAATGTGAAGAGAATGAAATGCCCTGATATAACAGAGATAGCTGTATCACCTGGATGTTGGGAACAAACTCAAGTCTTAGTGTATGGACGAGTGAAGTCCAAGAATGGATGGGAAGGTGGACTGATGTCCTGCGCAGCTCATCTACTGAAGTCAGAATATGTGCAAGAGGTACAGAGAGTAAATGATGGATGTTTGAATTCATGGGCGAAGCATGCCAAACTACTGACATGGGTAGAAGATGAATTGGGTCCAATGGTTGTGATCCCATTGGCGAATGCGACATTGTGTTTCTGAAGAGAAGGAAGGAAGCATGTGGGAGATAACATAGGCTGCAAAACTACAATTGACCTTTCCAGAATGGGAGCAGGAACAGCTGTTCTAATGGATTGATATTTGGCTTGTGTGCCTACGGCCTACATGAAGTTGCCCAATGAGTGGGGAGGGACATGCTCCTTGGTGCTCATCCATGTTCCACCATTAGTGATTCCTCAGAGTGACGTGAACATTGGAGCATTTCCAAAAGTAGATGCCCATTTGAGGAAAGGGAGATCACTTGAATTTCTCAACTGAACCAGAAGAGAGAATTACTTCTCAGCCAAGTCAATAGAAGCATATTACTCCATTCCGTATGAACACAGGGTGTTCAGCAAGACTGCTTCAATGTTTATGACTATCTTCATGCCTGGGATCCAGACGATGGTCAATGCCAACTAGTTGCAAATTACGAGATGTGAGCTTCTGCAAACGATCAGCACCACCATAAAGGGAGTCAATGCTATCAAGGAAGAGTTGAGGGCCATACGACTAATGACTATGCAGAACAGATATGTCCTTGACATGATCACAGTGATGGAAAGAGGAGTTTGCACCAAAATCGGGCCAAAATGGTGCATGTTCATACCTTCTCACGATAACGAGAATGCAACCTTGACAGAGGCCATAAAGTTGCTGACGAACCTGCATAACAAAATGGTAGACGAGACCAAGGACATTATAGATGATGGTTGGTTTGCTTCTATATTCTCATGAATTCTGCAGTCGATTAAAAACATCTTCAAGTTTCTTGGAGCAATATTGGTCATGGTGATGTTTGGATTTTGGGATTTTGTGTAATCAGGATAATAATTGCTCAATGTAAAGAAGGCAGTAGGAATGAACATCATGATCAATGTCGAATCAGGGTTTGGATCCAAAGAATTGACTGATGATGAAGTCACAAAATATATAGAGGCCATCATTGTAGCACCTGACATCACTTATTATTGTATCTAGCCTCACAGTGTTTTGACTATGCATTCTGCCTGTGCCTGCTGATCCATCGATCATGTAATCTATACTAACTGCTCATTGTTCAAATTGCACCCCTTTTCTAACTACGTATGACATATCCCTAGGTGGCCCCCCATCTGACTGCTGCACTCAGCCCTCATGCTGCCCACTATCTGATTGTTGCATTTAGCCTATGCTGCCCACTATCTAATTGTTGCATTTAGCCTATGCTGCCCACCATCTGATTGATGCATTTAGCCTTATGCTGCCCACTATCTGATTGTTGTATTTAGCCTTATGCTGCCCACTATCTGATTGTTGAATTTAGCCTATGCTGACCACCATTTGACTGCTGCATTAAATGTTGCTCATCTTCTGATTGTTGCATTTAGCAGTATGCTGTAGCCTGACCTGCCTAGTTTGCTTTCTGCTTAACCTGCCTCAAACACTATGTACGTCCATTTGTCAACCCAAGTCTATCCGGCCGTAATCATTAACCTGACAGTTTTACTTATTACCACTGCTTATATCACCATGCCCTCTGTACTGCCCCTAGAGAACGTAGGAGCCTATTCGATGCAATCTATTCTTAAATCCCCATGCAACATAGCACAGAGAATTCTCAGACTCCGTGCACGATTACCTTAAATATTTGAATCCCTCAACAAATATAATGTTAACCTAGATCACCTTCGACTTAAATTCCATCACCCAATGGAAATCACGCCACTTCCTAGCTCCAAGCCCTGCTCTAAAAGAAACAAATCCACCGCTAACCCACATGCCACCCCAACCCACGACTAATGCCACAGTCAGAACCTGACCTCAAATGCGCATTAATTGATGCTAGATCTTTAGTCGCCCATGCTACAGACATAGCAGAGACCATTTTGGAAAATGACCTCGACTTCATCGCCATCACGGAATCCTGGCTCCATGAGGCAGCAGGCCCAGCATTAACGCTAGCAGTCCCAGACAATTACACCATCCTTAGAGCTGACAGACTAGATTCACGAGGTGGAGGATTAGCGATTATCACCAATACCAATCTCTCTATGAGAATTACCTTAACACCTAGCCTAAAATCTTGTGAGTCACTATCCATTAAACTACCTACCGCCCACTCCCAAACGCTAAACATCCATCTCCTTTACAGACCCCCGGGCCAATCAGCTAAAAAACTCCTCACAAACCCTAGTGCTAGGAGATTTTAACTTAGGGTATGATGATACCAACGATCACCAGGCTACCTCCGTAGCTAACATCCTGACAGAATTAGGTTTCACTCAGAAAGTGAATACCTCCACCCATACCAAAGGGAAAAGTCTCGACTGGATTGCCAGTCATAATTGCAACCTCTCCATCACATCCATCTCCCCCCAAATATGGACTGACCATCACCTAATCACCTTCACTCTCAATACTAAAAGACCTACTGCACCTACACCTCCTCCCGTCATACCTACCTTAACTAGAAACAAGAAAAACATCACAGCCGACAATATCTTACCCCACATCCTCCCTAATCCTAACCTTACTAGTGGAAGAATATAATAATGCTATGACTACCGCTCTTGACAGCATTGCTCCGCTAAAAATTAGGAATAGCAAACCTCAACTCTTGGGTTAGACCTCACCTAAAAAACCTAACACTACAGAAAAGAAAATGTGAAACGGCCTGGAATGTACATCCCACTATAGAAAATAAAACTAATCTAATAGGTATCTCAACACAATACAAAAGGATATCATCATGGCCAAACAAGAATCGTATAACAACAGGATTACACAAGCTAACTCTAGCATGAAGGAGCTCTTCTCCATTCTAAAAGAATTGAAAACACCAATTGCAGTACAGGATGACTCTATTAAAGATAAAATATGATGTACTGACATACAGTTGGCACTTACTTACAAAGTGGCCAATCTCCAAAACAAAATAGATCTAAAGAAAGCTTTAATATCAGCTCAAACTCAAGCTCCCCCGAACAAAACACTGAAGTCCAAACCCATAGAACATACCCAATTTACCTTCTCTAAGGTCTCAGTTATTGAGGTAGAGAAAATGATTCTTGCGCTTAAACCATCCAAAGGTGACCAATGCCCAGCACAACTGATCAAGGACACTGCTAGAGATCTAGCCCCCTTCATCACGAAACTCATTAACGCCTCCTTCACGACTGGTACTATCCCGCGCAATCTAAAGGAATCCTGGGTACTTCCTCTTCTGAAAAAACAAACACTGGACCCCAACATACCCACCAACTACAGGCCCATCACCACGGTGCCATTTCTACAAAAAATCTTAGATAAGGTAGCATACACCCAAATTCAGAACTTCCTTGAGGTGAACCTACTCTTATGCGCCCGCCAATCCGGTTTCCGGCTCAGAGACAGCCCTTATCAATTTAAAGTCCCAAATAGACTCACTAAGAGATGAGGGAGAACTAGCAGTTCTCCTCATTCTAGACCTTGCAGCTGCCTTTGACTTGGTGGACCATAAAGTCCTGTGTAGTCACTTGGACTCAGAGGCCCACTTCTGAAAGGAAGCTATAGTTTGGATTCAGTCTTTCCTTAGTGACAGGACTATGAGGGTCTTCTCACCATCGGCTGCAGCAGACCCAATGCCCATTACTTGTGGAGTGCCCCAGGGATCATGCGTCTCACCAACACTCTATAATATCTTCACCAAGCCATTCTTTGACGATCTTGACAATCTGGGCATCACTTATACCAACTACGCAGACGATACCCAGATTCTCCTACTGTCACACTCACCTGTGTCTCTGCAGGAGCAATGGACGAGCTTCCCTTGACCCTGAGTCTTCACTTCCCCTGTTTCACGCGGAGGAATACCTGTCAAATGCAAAGTGTACACTCAGACCTGAATTCACCCCATTCCCCTGGGCCCTTCCCTTCTCTTTACTGTGTGCTGTGATGTCCCCCTATGGGCTTACCTTGATCTTTAGTAGGATGTGCACTCCGTCCTACATTTGCAGGGGCACGATTCACTCATGTGATTGGTGCCAATGTCTGTAGGCTGAGTTCAGATGCCAAACGCTGTTTTATGCCTTCAAAGCGAGGCCGAGAGTTCAAGGCGCTAGTTCTTCACTGGCTAGAAAGTCCTTCCCACAAGTGAACGTTGCACAGAGAATGTTGAGTGTCAAAAATTGTCCGTATTGTCCTTGTTTGCTGGTATTTTTGTGGGTGAGTAGTGCTGCGTGTAGAAGCTACCTGCTGGTAGGTTTGCGCAGCAACTTCAATTCGAGTATGCCTGGGAATGTCTCTCCCTTTCCCTTGCAGGAGAAATTACGTGGTATTAGCGCCTCAAGTCCGGGTTCAGCGCTACTGGAGACTTGGTGGTTAGGTAAGTTTGCACGGAGGCTTTTGGTAGGTACGCACCACGTAGAGAGAGAGAGCGCAATGAAACAAGTGTCCGCGTTATTGGAGCAAGCGCAAAGAATAATGTCTCTTCTTTCTTACAGGGTTTTGTGCGCTTGTGCAACTAAACTGGATTCCAGCATCACGGGAAGATTTGGTGAGTATGCGCAGCATTACTGATGTGCGCGTGTTAACGCTGTTCTTCTTTGTTCTTGCAGGTGCCGGTGTAGAAGTCCCCTCTTGACTGGAGATAGCTGCAGCCTGGAGTAAGAACCAGGTAAGCTAAAGCTGAATGATCCAGAGCGGGTAAGCAGAAGTAAGATGATCCGGAGCAGGTAAGCAGAAGCAGGATGATCCGGAGCAGGTAAGCAGAAGCAGGATAATCCGGAGCAGGTAAGCAGAAACAGGATGATCCGGAGCAGGTAAGCAGATGCTGGCTGATCCAGAGCACGGCAAGTGTGTTGCTGATACAGCTCACAGTAAGCAACACGAAGCACTGGAAGAATCTTGGGTGTGACGTATATAGCCACGCACACCCAAACACTAGAGAGCTCATGCGTTATCATGCATTTCCTGTTTGGCAACAGGAAGTGGTAACCAGGAAGTTACTACAAACACTAGGAAGGAATGAAGGGAGGGATTTGTTATGGGTTCTTTGTGTGCCTATGCCAGACATGCCAAGCCTCCACCCAGCTTGCCCCAACTACCTGTCTGATACCCATGACAGTCTTCCCCCTCAAGACCCCTCCCAATGGTGTGTATGAGGGCTTTGGTTTCTCGGGATGGCGCTGTTGGAATGTCCGCACCAATCGGGGGGCATGCACATGCGTGCTGGGTTCCCATGATCTTTCCTGGGGTCTGTACCCCTTCCAGTCAATCAAATAATACAGGGTCTTTTGTACTTGTTTGGAATCTAATATGTTCTTTACTTCATATTCTGGTGCTTCTTCACCCACTTGTATGCATGCGGGAGGTGGGGAAGTCCAGGTTCCTGGGTGTGCTGGTTTTAATAGTGACACGTGAAATACGGGATTTATGTGCATATGTTGAGGTAACGCCAGTCTCATGGCTGCTGGATTCATTTCTTTTTCTATTGTATACGGGCCGATGTATCTAGGCTGACATTTCTTGGGACCCATTAAAGCAATGTGTCTAGTTCCCACTTGATAATCTGGGGCTTTACGTCGACGGCGACCAGCGTTTCTTTTCTGTGTTTCTTTGGCTTGCTGTAGGTTCCTGCTGGCTTCTCTGGCTGCTTTCATGATGCTGGCATGTAGATTCTTTACTGCGGGCATTTCAATCTTTTCTGGCGGATCGTAGACCGACGTTCTGGGGTTTCGACCATATATAGTAAAGAAGGGTGTTGCTTGGGTTGATGAATGTGTTGAGTTGTTGTAGACATACTCTGCCATCCATAGAATGTCTGTCCAGCTTTGGCTTGTTTGGTGTAATAGACAGCGCAAATACTGTTCCATGGTGTCACGATCCGCCCCTGGAAGCTATGGCACGATTGGAAAGCACTGCCACAAAGAACCTGACAGTAACGGCCTAGCCCTCAACCAACATGGCGGCCACCGCTACTTAAACCAGCCCCGCCCACTTACCTGTGCGTTGTATCTGTGAATTTCTACGATATGTTCGCTCGGCTACTCCTCCGAGTAGCCTCCTCCCAGCCTTCTACCTGCGCTTCACTCTACTTGTCCAGCTTACGAATTTACCTTGCTTCCTTCTTTCTGCGGCGTCTGCCGCTCATCCTTCCACTCTGATTCCTTACCTTCGGCGCCTCGCCGTTCCGACTCGCGGTCTCCTCTGCCACACTCGCACCTCCTCGCGTTCTCCTCTATTAGCTTCGGAGTTCTGTCTATCCTTTGGGTTTGGGACTATACCTGGCTTCTAGTCTCTCCCTCTCTTTCTATCCTTTCTGCTGCCATTGCTCTCTTCTGATATTGTTACGGATCCTTCTGTGACAGCATACAGTACTCTTCTACTTCTCCCAAGATCCTGAGAAGTGAAAGTCACCCCAGAACTTTACCAATCTGCCTCTTGCAACTATACTCGACCCGAGTATCCTTCCTGGAACGGTCTGCAGGGTTTTTTGTGCCATCCATCGGCTTTTTCCCTGTCTTTTTGGGGCTTGGCTCCTCGGGGCCCCCCTCAAGACAGGTCCCATTCCCTGTCGAGGTGGCCTCCGAGGAAGCCAGGCCTTACTTGCATGACAGGAAGTCAAAGGAGAAACCATCTAAGGAACATCCCAAGGTACTACGGAAGAAGCCATCCAGTGTCCAAGAATCTTCAGGTGAGGAGCAAGGGGCGGAAGGTGATCAACGTGACAGAATACAACGCCCGAACGTAACCATGGCTTCTCTGGAGCAGTACCAGGAGTTGGTTGCCGCCTTACAGGGTTTAACCATAGAAGTACAAGCCCTGAAGACTGAGAACGCCGCTTTACGCCAACAAGTGGTCTTCCGCAGAGATGACCATGGGGATTTGCCGCCTATGCCTCTTACATTTGGAAAGTATGATGGTTATCCCGGCGGTCTAAAGGAATTCTTAGACGCCTGCCAAGTTCACTTTGTCTTTCGACCTTATGCATTTGAAACTGCTAGAGCTAGGGTCGGTTTCCTTATCACCAACCTAACAGGGAATGCCTTGGCATGGGCCACCCCTTTGGTGACCAGAAACGATCCCGCTCTGTCCAACTATGATCAGTTTGTGGATCTCTTCAAAGAGAGATTTGATCGTCCTGAGGTCCTATACACCTCTCTTGAGGCAATACTCGATGTGAAACAGGGGAACACAGACGTGCAGACCTACATATCTCGATTTCTGAGACTAGCGGCGAAGACAGACTGGCCTGATTCGGCTAAGCAGACGATATTTAGGAGAGGTCTCCAGGACGAACTAAAGGACGAGTTGGCTAGGGTAGCTCGCCCACCGTCGTTCCAAGATCTCATGACACTGACCCTGCAATTGGAATACCGGCTATCTGAACGCCGACAGGAAAGAAGGAGACCCCGGCTCTATCTACCATCACCTAGCCCTGCTCCAAATCCTCCCAAAGCCATGCCGTCATCAGAAGAACCAATGCAGATAGGAGCAGCCCGAGGTCCTTTGACGCCTGCAGAACGCAAAAGAAGGAGAGACGCTGGTCTCTGTTTATATTGCGGCTCCTCGAAGCATTTACTCAGGGACTGCCCGGAAGTACCTCCACGAAGAAAGGAAAACTCCAACCCTCGGTCCTTTGCAAGGGTGGTCTCGGGGGAACAAGAAGCAGCCCTTGCAACCTTACCCGACCCTCGGAACTAAGGGAAGACAACAGTCTGATGATCTTTCGGGTTCAACTATGGACTACAGAATCTTCCCCCATAGAAGTTCTAGCCATGCTGGACTGCGGAGCCGCAGGAAACTTTATGGATATCGAATGGGCTAAGGCACAACGAATCGCCATTAGACGCAAAGAGAGACCTATCCCTGTAGAAGGGGTAGACGGTGAACCCTTGTCCTCAGGCCCCATAGATTCCGAGACTTACTTACACTTGGTCTTGGGAGAACACCATGAATCTATGACATTTGACCTGATTAGAGCAGCACATTTTCCTTTAGTGATAGGTATTCCATGGCTTAGACGTCACAACCCTCAGATCAATTGGACCACCAATGTTGTGCGTTTTGACTCTACTTACTGTAAGGACCACTGTACCATCAATCCCCCTACCCAGGGAGAGAACAAGGAGCACCGAGCACCCCAGCATAAGGTGGTAGCTGCCATTCCCCTACAATACCAGGATTATGCTGAGGTGTTTCAGGACACTGTACCCAAGCTATTACCTCCCAATCGACCAGAGGACTGTGCCTTAGATCTCCTTCCAGGGTCCGTGGTTCCCTTTGGTAGAATGAATCCTTTGTCTCCTTCCGAAAGACTAGCCTTACGGATCTACTTAGACGATAACCTTCAGAACGGACTCATTCAGGAATCCCGATCGTCCGGGGGAGCATCGTTATTCTTCATCCCCAAAAAAGATACCACCGAATTGCGGCCTTGTATTGATTACAGGGGACTTAACCAGATCACTGTTCGTGACCGCTATCCTATGCCTTTAATCAGAGACATTCTGGAAGCAGTCAGAGGGGCCTCTTATTTCACTAAACTAGACCTTAGGGGAGCCTATCATCTTCTCAGGATAAGGACAGGCGACAAATGGAAAACCGCATTTCAAACCCCATTCGGGTTATACGAACACCGTGTCATGCCCTTTGGTCTTGTGAATGCCCCAGCTGTTTTCCAAAGATTTATAGACAAGATCTTTTCTGACATGTCATTTGTTTCGGTTGTTATTTATCTGGATGACATCCTTATCTACTCTGAAAGGCTTCAAGAACACCAAGAACATGTGAGACAGGTGTTACACCGACTCCAGTCTAACCACCTTCTGGTAAAACCTGAGAAATGCCAGTTCGAAGTAACAACTGTTTCTTATCTCGGTTATATCCTATCCAAGGAAGGAATCCAGATGGAACCCGAGAAGATCAGAGCCATCATCGAATGGAAAGAACCTAGAGGAATAAAAGAGGTTCAAATATTCTTGGGTTTAGCCAATTTCTATCGCCAGTTCATCCCTAACTTTTCCGACCTGATGTTACCTATTACCGGTCTTCTCAAGAAAGGAGTTAAGTATGTTTTTGGTCCAGAACAGAAGAGGGCATTTTTGCGCCTTAAGGAGTTATTCACTTCGGCTCCCATACTTGTACAACCCGATCAAACAAGACCCTTTATCGTGGAAACGGACGCGTCTGGAGGAGCACTGGGAGCCGTACTTCTACAAAGAACGGACGATGGCCTCAAACATCCAGTCGCTTATTACTCAAGGACTCTGACGAAAAGTGAACATAATTACTCAGTTCTAGAAAGAGAATTACTTGCCATAAAATCAGCCTGTCAAGAGTGGAGGCACCTACTCTTGGGAGCAGCTTATCCTTTCCAAATACTTACAGATCATCGCAACCTCTGGGTATTGCAGCAGATGGAGTGCACCAATGCTCGACATGCCAGATGGGCCTATTACTTTTCCCAATTTGAGTTCACCATTTCATATGTACCGGGTATTGAAAACAAGATGGCAGATGCACTCTCCTGATGCCAAGGAGAGGAAGACAACCTACCGCAAGAGCATGACCTCTTGTTCCCAAATCTGAAGATTATGGCTAGGGTCGTGCCACTTCTACAAGATCTGGTAACCCAATACAGTCATCTACCGGCCATACCTACCTCCGTCACTCAGGCCAATGACGGTCTATACTACCATGGTACAGAGTTGTTTCTCCCTTCCAGAGGGCTTCAAGAACAGATACTATCATGGTGCCACGATACCCCCCTAGCGGGACACCCGGGTATCAAGAAAACACAGGAACTCATAAGCCGCAGATTCTGGTGGGCAGGACTACCCAAGGATGTCAAAAGATATGTAACCACCTGTCCTGTATGCGCCGCCAACAAATATCAAACAGGCAAACCATTGGGCCAGTTGCAACAGCCTATCCTACCCACTAGACCCTGGGAACTGATTTCCATGGATTTTATTGTTGACTTGCTGGAATCCGAGAATAAGACGGCAATTATGGTCACTGTAGACACCTGCAGCAAGATGGCTCATTTCTCTGCTCTTTCAAGTCTACCGTCAGCTCCAGAGACGGCTTCGATCTTTCTCAGAGATGTCATTCGTCTCCATGGATTGCCTCGGACCATCATTTCGGACCGCGGAACCCAATTCACCTCCAAATTCTGGACATTACTATGTCACCAATTGGGTATCAGCCAAGCACTATCCTCTGGTTTTCACCCCCAAACTAACGGACAAACTGAGAGACTTAATGCTGGGTTGGAACAATATTTAAGGTGTTTCTGTAGTCACAAACAAGAAAGATGGTCAGCCTTTCTCTCTCAGGCCGAATTTGCCTATAATAACAATTACCATACGTCCATTCGCATGAGTCCATTCTACTGCACTTACGGGTATCATCCACAACAACTGCCCTGGACCGGAATGCAATCCACCCAATCTCCCGCCATAGACGACAGGTTGTCTGAACTCAAGGAAGTTCATAAAATGGCTAGAGAAGCACTGGAAGGAAGTCAGCTCACACAGAAAAGATGGGCGGATAGAAGTCGACGGTCCAACCCAGAATGGAAGCCAGGACAGAGAGTCTGGTTATCTACCAAACATCTTCCTAGATGGATACACACAGGCAAATTTGCACCTCGATACCTGGGTCCTTATCCCATCATCAGACAGATCAACCCCGTAGCTTATGAACTACGCTTACCTAAGGGTCTTCAAAGGGTACATCCAGTCTTCCACACCTCATTACTCAAGGAATACAAGGAGGATCCTTTTCACCGCAAAACTCAGAAGACAAAGACTCCGAAGGCAAAGGAATCCCAAGAATACGAGGTTGATTACTTAGTGGATTCACGTTACCACCGAGGGAGACTCCAATATCTGGTCCATTGGAAGGGATATTCCGAAGATGAAAGGACGTGGGAACCCAGGTACCATCTTCACGCACCCAGACTCGTAAGAAGGTTTCATCTGAGGTATCCAGGTAAACCAGGGGGGTTCCGGGGAAGGAGAGGCCATACTGTCACAATCCGCCCCTGGAAGCTATGGCACGATTGGAAAGCACTGCCACAAAGAACCTGACAGTAACGGCCTAGCCCTCAACCAACATGGCGGCCACCGCTACTTAAACCAGCCCCGCCCACTTACCTGTACGTTGTATCTGTGAATTTCTACGATATGCTCGCTCGGCTACTCCTCCGAGTAGCCTCCTCCCAGCCTTCTACCTGCGCTTCACTCTACTTGTCCAGCTTACGAATTTACCTTGCTTCCTTCTTTCTGCGGCGTCTGCCGCTCATCCTTCCACTCTGATTCCTTACCTTCGGCGCCTCGCCGTTCCGACTCGCGGTCTCCTCCGCCACACTCGCACCTCCTCGCGTTCTCCTCTATTAGCTTCGGAGTTCTGTCTATCCTTAGGGTTTGGGACTATACCTGGCTTCTAGTCTCTCCCTCTCTTTCTATCCTTTCTGCTGCCATTGCTCTCTTCTGATATTGTTACGGATCCTTCTGTGACAGCATACAGTACTCTTCTACTTCTCCCAAGATCCTGAGAAGTGAAAGTCACCCCAGAACTTTACCGATCTGCCTCTTGCAACTATACTCGACCCGAGTATCCTTCCTGGAACGGTCTGCAGGGTTTTTTGTGCCATCCATCGGCTTTTTCCCTGTCTTTTTGGGGCTTGGCTCCTCGGGGCCCCCCTCAAGACAGGTCCCATTCCCTGTCGAGGTGGCCTCCGAGGGAGCCAGGCCTTACTTGCATGGCAGGAAGTCAAAGGAGAAACCATCTAAGGAACATCCCAAGGTACTACGGAAGAAGCCATCCAGTGTCCAAGAATCTTCAGGTGAGGAGCAAGGGGCGGAAGGTGATCAACGTGACACATGGTCTGGTTTGTGCGCTCGGTTTTGCCGTTCGTTTGAGGGTGGTAACTGGAAGACAGACAGACTTCTACTCTTGCCAGGGCACAACATTTTTTCCAAAAACGAGATACAAATTGGCTGCCTCTGTCAGAATCTATTATGTTAGGGAATCCATGTAACTTGACAATTCCGTCTACAAAAACCTGCCCCAGGATCTGAGCTGTGGGAATACCATTTAGAGCTATGAAATGGGCCATTTTGGAGAAGAGGTCCGCTACTATGAGGATGGTATTATAACCTGAGTTAGGGGGTAGATCAGTGACAAAGTCAATTGATACTGTGTGCCATGGCGCTGGTGGAATGGTGATTGGCTGAAGGAGGCCGGCTGGTTTTTGCCTGGATCTTTTGTATTGTGCACACACCTCACAGGTGCCTATGTAGGTGGCAATATCTTCTCGCCAAGTTGGCCACCAATAAGATTTGCTTACTTTATTCATGGTTTGGCTATACCCGGATGGGCTTCTAACAGTGAGTTGTGGTAGTCTGATATGATTGCTTGTTGCAGATCCTTAGTTGGAACGTACAGGCGTTTTTGGTAGTATGGTAGTTTGTCTTGAAAGCTGAACTGATCTCCCTTCATGTCCCAAGCCAGTAGGTCTTCTTCAGCCATATTTTCTTTTATTGTTTCATGCAGAGTATTAAACGGAGATGGGCCAATGCAGAGGCTGAGAATTTTATGGCTAGGTATGATCTCCATCGGGTTAGGGGCATTGTAGACTTCATCTCCTATGCCAATGCGGGATAACGCATGAGCTTTCCCGTTCTTAACTCCGGGGCGGTAGGTCATTACAAAGTCATATTCCATAAAGGATAGGGCCCAACGGAGCTGCCTAGAAGACTTGAGCTTTTGCTGAGCGTAAGTATTGCAGGTTCCGATGATCTGTCATTATTGTGATGGTGTGTTTTGCTCCTAGTAAGTAATGTCACCATTCACACAGTGCACTTTTGATTGCTAGGAATTCTTTCTCAGAAATTGCATAGTTTAATTCTGCTGGGGAAAATTTCCTTGACCAAAAGGCAATGGGGTGAAGGCATCCGGTTTCAGGATTTTGTTGAGACAATACGGCCCCCATGGCAATGCTTGAAGCTTTCGTTTCCACAATGTACGGTAAATCGGGCTGTGGTGTTGCAGAATTGGGGCTGAGTTGAATTTTTCCATGAGAGCTCGGAAAGCTTCTTCCGCCGCAGGTGTCCATTCGGAATTTCAGTGTTTGCGCAGCAAGGACGTTATTGAATGTACAATATGTGAGAATCCTGGTATGAAGCGTCGATAAAAGTTTGAAAAACCTAGGAAACTCTGTACTCCCTTTACAGGCGTGGTTGAGGGCCAAGTGAGGATTGCCTCCACTTTTCTATTATCCATCTTGATCCCCTGCGGTGTCAGTGCATATCCCAGAAACTCCACCTCAGTGACGTGGAAGAAGCATTTTTCTAGCTTTGCGTACAGTTGTTTTTCACGCAGTTTGCAGAGTACAGTTCGCATGTGCGTTACGTGCTCTTGGGGAGTGGTGGAGTAGATCAGAATGTCATCGATGTAGACGACTGCGCAGACATCGAGGAGTTCCCGTAACACATCATTCAGAAAATGCTGGAACACAGCCGGGGCATTGCAAAGCCCAAAGGGCATGACCTGGTATTCATGCAAGCCATAGCGGGTACGGAACGCAGTCTTCCACTCGTCCCATTTCTTCATGCGTACCAGGTGATATGCGCTGCGTAAGTCTAGCTTGGTGAAAATCTTTGCTTGTCTCACCTGGTCTATGAGAACTGGTATCAGAGGTAACGGGTACTTATTTTTTATGGTGACTTGATTTAGGGCCCAGTAATCAATACACATTCTTAGGTCCCCCTCTTTCTCCGGTACGAAGAAGAGTGGGGAGGCGGCTGGTGACTTAGATGGACTAATGAAGCCAGTTTCCAAGTAGGTCCGTAGATGAGTGTTTTCTTCCTCAGTTAATGCATAAATGCGGCTTCACGGTACTTGTGTCCCTGGTTGCAGGTCGATCTGGCAGTCATAAACTCGATGTGGTGGTAGAGTATTAGCTTGCTTCTTCGCGAACACATCCTGGAACTCCTGGTATTCCTCTGGTAAAGTGCCCACCAAGCCTAAACCTGATATCTTTTCCTGTGAAGCTAACCATCGGCTTCCTTTGATCCCTTTGATGTTGTAAAAAGAGGTGCATTCTGTGGAAAAGAGTACGGTTCGAGCTCGCCAATCTATCTTTGGGTTGGGTGTCTCTAGCCACGGTATCCCAAGAATCAGCTGGAATTGGGGTGCAGCGATAAGGTTGAATCTAATACTTTCTCTATGGCCATCTTGGCAGATTAAGGTGATGGTGGAAGTACACTGTGTTACTGGTCCCAAAAGGAGTTGTGTGCCATCCACAGCTGTCACGCTTTCTGCGGTGTCCTTACGGTGGAATGCTAATCCCAGGGCCTTTGCAGTGTTTATGTCTAGGTGGTTCCCAATAGCCCCACTGTCTATGAAAGCCTTGATGGAATGCATTCGGGTGGGCTGTGAAGGGTCTACCAAAACCACAGGAATACTGAAATGTGAGATCTTAGTGCTCCGTTCCTGGCTCGACAGACTGACCCCTACATTTGCCGGGCGTTGGAGTTTACCCTACCGCACCTGTGTCTTCCCCTATGTTATCTAGTACCCCCATTGTCTTCCATGTGGGTTTAATAGTGCAGTTCCGGAGGAAGTGACCATATTGGCCGCAATATAAGCTAAGTTTTTCCTGACACCTCCGTTCTCTCTCCGCCTTGGTGAGTGGTCCACTGAGAACACCCAATTGCATAGGCTTTGAGTGTATTTCTGAGGCCTGTCGATGGGACGCTTCCTTTGGTCGGACATACACTGGTCTATGCTGTGATCTGGTTCGGTCGGCCTTGCGATCCTGTACGTGGTGGCTAGTTGCATAGTTAGGTCGATGTATTCACTGCAATCTTCGGGGGTTTAACTACTTGCGCCAAGACATCTTTTAATTCTCCTCCCAGTCCTCAAAAAAATAACGTTATTTGTTTCTCCTGTGGCTAACCTGATACGGCTATTAAGCAATTGAATGTGGTGACATATGAAATTAGATCCTGATCACCCTGTTACAGAGAGATTAGCTCATAATCCAGGGCCTGACCTCAAGTCCGATGAGCAAATAGTTTTTCCAGTTCACTGTGAAAACCTGGGTAATTTCTCAGTAAAGGGTCGTCCCTAAGCACTAACGGGACAGACCAGTCTGCCGCATGCCCTCCTAAATAGGAGAGGACAAAGGCTACTTTAGCTTGGTCGTTCAGAAAGGTGTCTGGTTTGCATATGAAATGTAGCCGGCATTGATTCATGAACGCGCCAAATTTCTTGGGATCCCCAGAGAAGAGTTCCGAGGGTGCTAAAGGGATGTTGCCTGGAAGCAATACCTGAATGGGTGTGGCTACAGGTGCAACAATAGGCTGCCCTTGTGGAACTCCACCTGGTAGGGGTGCTAGACCAGCTTGGGTCTGTAGGAGCTGTCTTGCCAAATCATCTGTTTTGTCCCTGTTGACTACCAGTTCGCGCCTTAAGGCATTTGTCTCTGAGCGGGCTGCATGCACCTCGGCCTGTAGTTCACCTAACAATAGGGAAAGCTGGTCTACCTCAGAGGTTTCCATCACTCGGGCAGAGGTATTGAGGATGGCATTGTGTTCTGTCACACTCACCTGTGTCTCTGCAGGAGTGATGGACGAGCCCCCCCCTTGACCCTGAGTCTTCACTTCCCCTGTTTCACCCAGAGGAATACCTGTCAAATACAAGGTGCACACTCAGACTTGAATTCACCCGATTCCCCTTGGCCCATCCCTTCTCTTTATTGTGTGCTGTGATGTCCCCCTATAGGCTTACTTTGATCTTTAGTAGGGTGTGCACTCCATCCTGCATTTGCAGGGGCGCGATTCACTCATGTGATTGGTGCCAATGTCTGTAGGCTGAGTTTGGATGCCAAATGCTGTTTTATGCCTTCACGGCGAGGCCGAGAGTTCACGGCGCCAGTTTCTTCACTAGCTAGAAAGTCCTTCCCATAAGTGAACGTTGTACGGAGAATGTTGAGTGTCCAAAATTGTCCGTATTGTCTTTGTTTGCCGGTATTTTTGTGGGTGAGTAGCGCTGCGTGTAGAAGCTAGCTGCTGGTAGGTTTGCGCATCGCCTTCATTTCCAGCATGCCTGGTAATGTCTCTCCCTTTCCCTTGCAGGAGAATTTATGTGGTATTAGCGCCTCGAGTCTGGTTTCAGCGCTACTGGAGACTAGGTGGTTAGGTAAGTTTGCACGGAGGCTTTTGGTAGGTATGCACCGCGTAGAGAGAGAGAGAGAGCGCAGTGCAATAAGTGTCCGCTTTATTGGAGCGAGCGCAAAGAATAATGTCTCTTCTTTCTTACACAGGTTTGTGCGCTCGTGCAACTAACCTGGATTCCAGCGTTGCGGGAAGATTCGGTGAGTATGCGCAGCGGTACTGATGTGCGCGTGTTAACACTGTTCTTCTTTGTTCTTACAGGTGCCGGTGTAGAAGTCCCCTCTTGACTGGAGATAGCTGCGGCGTGGAGTAAGAACCAGGTAAGCTAAAGCTGAATTATCCAGAGCGGGGAAGCAGAAGTAGGATGATCCGGAGCAGGTAAGCAGATGCTGGCTGATCCAGAGCACGGAAAGTGTGTTGCTGATACAGCTCACAGTAAGCAACACGAAGCACCGGAAGAATCTTGGGTGTGGCTTATATAGCCAGCCACACCTAAACACTAGAGAGCTCATGAGTTATCATGCACTTCCTGTTTGGCAACAGGAAGTGGTAACCAGGACGTTACTACAAACACTAGGAAGGAATGAAGGGAGGGATTTGTTATGGGTTCTTTGTGTGCCTATGCCAGGCCTGCCAAGCCTCACCCAGCTTGGACCAACTACCTGCCTGATACCCATGACACCCACCACTTACTGGGGATTATGGGGAAGATGTGGCTTTGGTGAACAGAGGCTATAGCATCGTTCAGGCATGGATGGCTAACCATGGCCTATGTCTAAACGATGACAAAACAGAGCTCATCATCCTCGCATCTCAAAACTTAACCTTAATTACTCTGCATTCATTATTGATGGGAATACTATTAAGGTCACCAGAGACATAAACACCTTAGGCTTTTACCTCAACTCAACCTTATCCCTTACCAAACAGGTAAATTCATTGGCTTCATCTACAGCCTAAACATGTAAACTAATAAGAGCAGGAAAACAATTCCTGTAAGTTGACAGTTGCTTAATCCTTTCTAGAGCCCTCATCCTATAACAACTTGATTATTGTAATGCTGTCTACATAGAGACAAAACATTAACAGAATACAAGTGCTCCAAAATAATGCTCTTAGGGCTGCCCTAAGCATCCCTAGAAGAGTACACATTTCTGAAATAAGAAGGAAACATAAATGGCTCTCCACCATAAAGAAAAGCCAACCCCAACTGTCTTCAAGGGCCAATATTCAAACTGTCCACCATTAGAGGGTCCAGTTTCCCAGTTAGGGCAGCACAATTGTGTAACTCCATGCCACACACACTACGATCTGACCAAATGTTTACCAAATTCAGAAAGAGTACAATTAAATGGCTCAAATAGAAAGATATGTAACCCACACTCTCCTATCGCACTAACTTAGCCCAGCCTGCATGCAATGTATTCTTGATATAGCTTTGTTAATATGTAAATATCTGTAAATTACGACATGTTGTCTACATTTATATGCCGTTTTACATGTTCTATGTTGCTTTGCCCTCATCCTGTAACGCCGAGAAAACCTGTCTTTACCTTTGCTCTGCAACTTCTGTAACTAAGCTGTAAGCTCTCTTTTCTCTTGCGCCCTGATACCACTGGGTCCGGCGTGCACAATAAATAAACAAACAAACAAACAAACAAACTAAGTTCCTGTATCCAAAGAATCATAAGAAGTATGTAGGACAATGGGTCTATTGTAGTCCGAATGGACAGTGCAGCTACATGACCTGGAGTGAAGATTAACATGTTATATCACGCCGCACCCTGAGGGCGGTGATGTAGATCTGGACTCCAAAGAAGCTCATCTTGAAGAGAACATTTCAAGATGTGGCGACCATTGAAGAGGTGGTCAATGACTTGACAAGAGGGTGGAATGTAGAGGAACAGTTACATGCCTATGCAGGAAATCCTGCCCCCTACCACTCTTATGTTGGAAGCCTAAGATTGTGCCATGCTTGATACCAGTAGTTGTGACCATACCACAGCAAATATTCGAAAGAAGGTACCCACTGAGAAAACCTTATGAAATGTATTCCCAAAGAGACGGCAATCTGAGGGAGGAACTCCCTGAAGAAATATGAAAAAGAGTGAAAGAGGAGCTGTTGATGACAGAAGAGATGAGCGTGCCGCTTCAAACATACCAGCTGAAGAGAATGCATGGATCTTACAGAAACTGATGATGAAGTTAAAAATGACGTAAACTTTCATATGCGAAAAGGAGATTGTACGTTTGTGACGCGCTGCAGAAAATGCAAGCTGTTCAATAACTGTACAGATGCTGTAGCACAAGTAGACTAAGAGATCATAGAAGCTGGCTATACGAAGTAAATAGACTGCAGGCAGAAACACCATTGTATAGAAGCTGGACATCGGTGTGATGAATTTAGTAAGCCTGGGCCCATGGAGAGGAAAGGCCAAGAACTGTGTTTCAGCACGAATTAGCTGATATAGTGTGACCGAATGGCAAGGCTGTCTGGCTTGGTGTCAAAGCAGAAGCAGCCAAGTTCTGTTATTTATTCTTGAAGGCACCAAGTGTGAGAAGCTGAAACATCCCTTGTTAAGGTGCAAAGAAAGAACACCATGCGTGTCAAGTTTTATTCATTTAAGCCATTTAACTGCTGTAAAATTGACCAAATCGTGGTCTCCTGTCACGTGAGCCAAGGATGGAAATATAGTTGAGCTTGTAGTCCTAGAACAACGATAATGCGTGCACGCACTCCCTTATATTCTCAGAGACAAGGATACTCTGCAAGGCCAAGTTCAAAGACAATCTTCATGGCAGAAGCCATGGGTGATGAGAGACGTTGGGCTAATTAGGTGGGGAGGTAAAGTCAAGTCCACCTCCTGGCACCTGGGTCTGAGCTTACGTGCTGCTAAGTGAACCGAATGTTCCAGACATGGCACGAGCGTGCCAACCGATTATAGAGGGCTGTATAATGAAGGGCCTTATAGTTTGAAGACCAATGATATAATGTGTACTTAATTGTGTTGAAGATGACATGTTTTAGAGGTAGGCATACATTGTCCACCTGACAGTAGATATCCAATCACAATCCCACCCCTTATATAAAGTATACTGAGATGTTTCCCTGTTACGTATCACAATCTCTCATAGGTTTTTCTCATTTGCCATGCAGTATGACATCACCTATAACACATTTTTAGTATATAAATGTGTTTTAATGTGAAATGAACTAAGAGCTCGAGCGAACATCTGTTGATGTCCGTTGTAACTCCCTGTTTTAGATAATTGTTAATAAAACAGCAACTTTCGCCATCTTCCTGAGTTGGTTCAATTATTTGGTGTTGGAGTTATTCTGCATCCCCATCCATTGCATGCACACTATCCAAAGGGCTATACTCTCACTCCAATTGTGGAATTGTCAAGCATACTTGTTAGAGATTTTAAGTGAACTGTATAGTGGCATCGCTCTAATAGTGAGGTTAAATCAGTATGGGAAATTATCGAAACAAATCTCTACATTTTGGGGCATGAAGTAGTTGTGCATTCTTGCACCTGCATTTTTTAATCTTTTCATTTCAGATTTAAAAGAGACTTTAGAACAAGTGCAGGCCTTTCCTCTGTGTATTAACGGACAACCGATTCCGTGGTTGTTATACGCTGACAATTTGGTGTGGACCAAACAGCAATATGTTTGCAGAGGATGTTAAACATGCTTCAGCCTTACGCCTCCAAAAACAGTTTAATGATAAATGTATTCCAAGCTAATATTCTGATGTTGAAGTGCTCAAGATATAAGATGATCGTTAAGTTTAACTGGTGCTTGAATAGGTTACCTGTACTAAGGGTGGAAACTTATCAGTAGATTTAATATGAATGATAGTGTAAAAGATGCCCTGAATGTCAGTATGCTCAGACTTAAGTCAGGTGTTTTAGCTGCACAGGGAGTTGTCATCCAAGCGGTCAGGACACGGCCATCACTTTTGGATCCAGTTCCTGGGGGTGGACCAGTACGGAAGGATCACCTGGGTGAGGGGTCTTCAGGGAGTGGGAGTAGGACACCAGATGGTGAGACACGGTATCCCCTTCCTTGTAACACCTTTAGCCCATCCTACCAGGTAGGATATTTTGGAACTCCAGCCCACCTTTTACAACACAAACACTTTCTCATGGACATCTCGCTATGAGAGAAAACAGACTAAGACCGAGCAGTATACATGACGTGTCCCAATATAAGGGTCAGGCGAGGTCAGGCAATTACGGACCATCACACACAACGGGCTTCCATTACACTTCCCCACACAGATAAAAGGCAGAGCATGAAAGCCCACTCTGAGCGAGTCAAAGCACACAAGGAAACAGCAATTTTGAGACGGCAGCTGTGCGAGAGAGGAAAGACAGCAAGTCCAAAGGGGATCCCAGGGAGGGAAATTCCGTTGAACTTTTCGACAAGGAACTGTTACTTTCCAGAGATTTTGAGAATAGAAAGCTTAAGACCAGGAAACAAAGCTGAAGACTCCTCCATTGTGTGTCGTAGATACTTAGGGCCCTCTAACGTCAATAATGAAGGCGGGAGAATGACCAGCCACTGTGGTAGCAATCTTGGCTCCAAGAACAAAGCAGTGCCAGTGAAATCAACACAGCCAGTGAGTTGGGGAGACTGATACAAGACAGGTCTGTGTTGAAGCCAAGGTTGCAAACAGCAACATTATATGGTGAGCACTGGAATGAGCATTGTTAAAACATGTGTAATCAGAGGCGCAAGTGAAGTTGAATTACTGATGAGTGGTTGAACTTTAAAGCAAGCTACAATACCTTTGACAGGGTGGTCCAGCACTGCGTGAGTGCTCAATCGAAAGACTCTGTAAGGTATCCAGCTGAGAAGTGACAAAAGTAGATAAAATGTGTCCCAGCCTGGCAGAGGGAGATCAATTGAAAGAGAACAAATAAATGTGAATTGAAGTGGTCCTGCAACGGGTCAGGAAAAATCCCATGCACAGTCGAAAGTCTTCAATTTTGATGAAGTACAGGTATTGGTCCGAGCCCGGCAGAGGGAGACCAATTGAGGATGTTGTGTTAAAGTGGGTCTGAGCCCGGCAAAGGGGGACCCGGGCTGAACAGTAAATCATCCGAGAAATTGTATAAGTGAAAATTATGAGAAAAAAGGAACTTTAATGTTTTGTCGTGTTACATCAGGCACCCTATATTAGGAGACTTTGAATGTCAAAGAAACTTTTGACAAAAAAGGCCCTGGTGTGGAAGTTTGGAACTGCGTACTCATGCCAGAGAAGCCACAGAGTGTGATAAGCTTGAGTGTGCCACCTTGTCCTGTGCAGAAAACATGGGGAAGGGAAGCCAATGGCTTGAATATCCTGACATATCTTTTCAAACACTTGTCTTTGGAATAACATTGTTTACCACATTATTTGTATTTAGAAGTAAGGATTGGCAATAGGTTTATTAGTATAGGCTCTTTTATTTTGACAGACTTGACTAGGACTGCGTTATTATTATTTGATGGTCATAGCTTGCTCCGATATTTAGATTGAGGATTAGATAGGTGTTGTTCAAACCCAGTTGAAGTTCAATAAACATGTTTGAACTGTAATCACTTTTGTCTTTCTTACTGTTTGATGCCATGCCTTCCTTACAGGGTAGTGTTGCTGTGTTGGTTGGGCCACTTTTATATGGTGCCGGTCTTACAGTATTATAAAATAAAAGCTGTGCCAACCTCACTTTTGGGGTGGAAACTTCGCTCTCTATTCCATATTTGATCTGGAACATCCTAGAGGGTCTGTTCTGCCAGAAGGTTCTGGGTGTCACGAAAGGAACACTGATTCAAATAATATGCTACTTATTGGGCTAAGTGTAACTCTTCAATGGTTGATTGGAAAGCACTTGCACTTTATAGAAAATGCCTCATAGCAGATAAGAACGCTCTATTTCAGATTTTAAAAGAGGCATTGATATTAAAAACTGATCATCTTCTTTCCCTATGGGAAAAAGAGTGCTTGACGATTGTTAGTGATTCAGGGTTTACCACTGAACTATTAATTCAAAACAGACTAAGACGGCTAATGGTAAAATATGGGCTATGGATTGAGTACGCACAGAGTCGCAATGTAGTGTTCATAAATGGTTCTACCAATTTTAGCAATGAGTCAAAGTCTTTACATCAATTGCCCAACTACTTGAGGAGATTTCCAAATGCAGTTTATAGAAAACACTTTTTAAGAATGTGTTTAAATCTGCTTTGAAGGGTTGTGGGAACTCGAGCAAAGTTCAACAATGGAGCCTGTCAGAATTAAGCAGCTTGTTCTTGGACAGGTTTATAAGACAGTACAGAGCTCTCAGCAGTGATGAATGGTGGGCAATTATCTTCTGTGAGAAATATGTAAATCTTACCCTGGCAGTAGTCAGGTTTTTAAAGCAATTCCTTTGGTAAGTACATCTTTTTAACCGATTTTGAGGATTATCTGGATAGTTTAGATACTGGATCTAATTTTTTTTAGCTGTTTTATTTACAAATCAATTAATTTATATATTTATAAAGCGTTGAAAGCCTGTGGGCATCGGGGCACTGGGACAGCAACACAGAAGACAATCCATGAAACACAATGCAAAGTTCAGGGGTTAAGCAGGGTGAGGAGCGGCAATATCGTCAGCAGAGGTGAGATTTATCTGAAAAGGTGGGTTTTTAGAACTTTTTTCAAGTTACTGTTTTCCGACAGTGGTGTGTGCAGAAGATTCCATGATTTAACGGCTTTGATGGTAAAGGATTTACCCAAGCCTTTTTTGCGTTTATATCTGGAACATCTGATGAGACTTTTCCCGGCTGATTACAGAGCCCTCTGCGACTCGTTTTGTGGAACGCAGTTTTTTAGGTATTATGGGGCAGAACTATGTATGCACTTGTGAGACAACAACAAGGTCTTAAAAAGAGTTCTGTTGTGCACAGCCAACCAGTGTAGGTTTTTTCTGTGCTGTTTGATATGTTCGTGTTTTCAGAGTTTATTTACAATTCGCACTGCATTGTTTTGTGTTACCTGGCATTTGTTTAGGTTAGTTTCTGAGGCTCCTGCCAACAGGGAGTTGCAATAATAAAGCCTCGATAAAACTGTGGCACAAGCAATAGTGGCTGCATTCTTCTGTGACACATAAGGTTGAATGTTTTTTAGAAGGTGAAGTGAGTAGTTGCAGCTTTCTATCATTTGATTCATATGTGCATCAGATTCTAGCGATGCCTCCAGGTGAATCCCAATAGTTTTAACTGTTTCCTGGACCTATATGTCATTGGTTGCAATTTGGAATTTGGCATAGCCCTCATTTAATTTGGTTTGGGAAGCTTGGGAGCCAAAGATCAAAAGCTCACTTTTTTAGCCATTTATGCAAAGCCAATGGTTGCCCATCCAGTTTTCAATAAGGTGATATATGGTTGTTAGTGCGCCTGCATCCTTTGCATAGTCACCTGTGATCTCAAGGACCAGTTTCATATCATCTGCGTAATTCAAGAAGAACATGCCCATGTTGTCCAACAGGTCACAGAAAGCTCTAGAATAAAGATTGAACAATAGCGGGGATAAACCCACCCCTTGTGTTACCCCGCACAAGATAGGAGATTTGGGGGAGCTTGCTTCTCCCCAATGGATGCAAGTTTTCCTATTGGAGTGAAAGGAGAGTAACCATTTGAGTGCTTGGGCTGAACATTGGCCTAGTTGTCCGAGGGTGTCCTTGAGAACACCGTAGTCTACCAAATCAAAGGCAGCGGACAAGTCCAAAAGGGCCAACACACCCAGTTTACCATCTTCGATTAACTGTATCATGTGGCACTGGAGATCTAATAGTGTAGCCTTGGTACTGAAATTAGGTCTAAAGCCTGATTGCTCGGGAGGTAAGATGTTTTTGGTTTCAATGTATGTCTGATATTGTTTGTATGCTGCTTTATCAAGGATTTTTAAAAGGATGTTGCAATTTTTAATTGGTCTAAGATTTTTGTGGTCCTCGCGGTCTAGGTTGTTTTTTTTTAATGGGGGTGATTTCAATGGTCTTGATGCTAATGGGCACTATTCTGTCCCGGATTGATGAATTGGCGAATCTGGTTAGGAATGGAGCAAATAGTTCTCTGTGAGAAAGAATTATTTTAGAGGGGATGATGTTTTCAGAGCAGGCAGTGGGATTTATGGTTTGGAGGATATTACTCATATTGCTTGTTTCTAGCTTGGCTAACGTGAAGGTATGACACGTGTCGGCCGTTGTATGGTATTTTTCCGGGTCTGGGCTGATGTCTCCTGACTTAGTATCCAACAATATTGCTTGGATTTTGGATGTTGCTTTTATGATTTTCTCATTCAAGACGGCTTGGACTGTGATTGTGTCTTCCATGGTTGGTGAAAAAGATATTTGGCGAGCATTAGATTTTTCAAGTGATTTGATGATCTCGAAGAGCTTTCTCAACCTGTTCGATGCTTTTTTCTATTTCCACATTGTAGAAGTTTCTTTTTACTTCTATTATCTTATTCTTACAGTTTTCATCAGCTTGTTTCCAGGCATCCTTATTGAGCACAGCTTGGTTTAAATAACCTAAAATTAGTGGTAAGTGTGTGGTGATGTTGTTTTTAGATCCACTATGATGAATTTAAACATAAGGTTTGTTTTTTATTGACTGCTATAATCCATGTCCGTATTAGTACATTTGGGATGGGGTGATTGTAAGAAGTGTTTTGAAGAACTTGTTACTAGATGGCTGTGCAATAATGTTTGTTAATTGTTTGTTAATACTTTTGTGTCATTTTCTTTGTGAAAGGTTTGTTCTTACACAAGCCAAACACTAATAAAAAAAATAATAAGTGCATTCCTTTCTAGGAAGCAACAGAGTGCTATGCAAAAGGAACGTTACAATAAACAACAGGGAAGAATCTTAGGGTATGACTTGAGGTTGTGCGTAGAAGGGGAACATGGATTGTAAATTGTGATCATCACATGTGAATGAGAATTCTTCAAAAAAGTGTTGCTTTAGTTTTTTTCTAATTGCATGGTTGAGATTGGGAACTGATATCCAATGGGAGTTTGCATAAGAATCTAGGGGAGTAATGGGAAACATCTTTTTCTTTCCTGAAGTTTCATTGTCTTCTGGGAGAGGCTGTTTTTTCTGCTAGTTAATAGTATAGCAAAACAAAAGAGGTGATAGCTGGGAGTTTAAGAATAAATATTAACCTCTGGCATTATTCTGAGCAGCCCTGAAGACCATTGTTCTTCAGCCTACCAAGCCATTACTGCAAGGGGAACGACCATTTGAAAATCAGGCTTGTTACCAACCCAAAAGGGGAAGTCCACCAGAACTGTTTGGGCACATCCCTTCTGTATGAGACTAAAAGCAACGCCATATATATTTCAGAAACATTGGGCATCATCAATGAGGTGTAATTTGGGTCTCTACACACTGGAAATGTGGGGCCCATGTCTGGGCATGACCATCCCACTCGGGGTGAGTATAGCAAAACAAAAGAGGTGATGGCTGGAAGATTTAGAATAGATATCAACCTCTAGCATCTCTGTGGGTAACCCTCTAGACCATTCATCTTGAAGCTACCAAGTCATTACCACTCCAAAAGGGGTAGTACAGCCCAAAGTGATTTGTCACATCCCTTCTGGATGAAACCACAAGAAACCAGAGGCATGTTTAACCCTTATTGGGTGTCATCAGTGAGGTGTAGTCATCCAGGATCATATGTAATAAATGGTTCAGGGTAAACTTAGAGTGAGTCTTCCTATTTAGAGTCATCTATTGAGAGCACCATTTGCCCTGCTTCCCATTTGAGGCCAGCTACTCGGCAAGTCAATTCACTCCCTAAGACTCGGTTGGGCTATTTGCCTTTATTTTTGTGCTGGGTATATGAGTGTAATACATGAGGAATCCTATATGGGGACCCCAACAGTGAACCCTGTTTTTCTTTTTGTAGGATACTGCTTATTGCTGCCTCCGCTCCAACCCCATCCAGCCCCCTGCTAGTCTGCTCTACTGTCTCTACCCCCACTCACCTAAGTCCAGCGCCCCTGACAGCCCCTTTAAGTCCTAATACCTCCCACTAACCCCACTCATCTTCGCCCATTATCCCTGCCAGCCCCTTCAAGTCCTGACACCTCCCACTACCGCCACTCACTTCCACCGCAAGCCCAGGCATGTCCTTGCTAGTCTGCCCTACTCCCACCAATCCCACTCACCTCTGCCCGTACCACATGCAGGCTTCTGCTAGTCCCCCGTTCCACACCCACTCACCTCTGCCTGAAACCCAGGTAGCCCCCTCCTAGTCCACTCTACCCCCACCACCCTCAATAAACCTCCGCCCATCAACCCTAGCAGCCCCCTCAAGTCCTGACACCTCCTATTACACCTACTCACCTCTGCACCAACCCCAGACAGCACTCTGCCGGTCCACCCTACCCGCACAACCCCCACTCACCTCTGCTCCCACCCCAGTCAGCCCCCTGCTAGTCTGCCTTACCCCTATAACCCCCACTCACCTCCGCCTCAGCCCCAGGTAGCCCCCTGCTCATACACACACCTACCAATCGAATGTGGACAACAACCTACCGCAACTTCTCACACTTGCTTTCACTATGAAGTTCACCTGCCACATTCCCTCCACCAGCACAATCAATGTTTGACTTGTCAGCATGGTTCAAATATCTTGGAAGGTGACCATATTCGCCACCCTAGTAGTGGAAAGAAAATCCCACTTAAAGACTATGCAACCTGCGAGAGTAAAAATGTGATTTATACCTTAAAATACCCTTGTGATAAATATTACATTGTCAAAACCTCAAGGAAAATCAAAGAACGTCTAACGGAACATAAATCTAACATCAGAACAAGCAATATCAAATCTCCTGTCTACAGACATTTTCATGAAAACAGACACACATCTCACAACTTCGATGGACTGTTTTAGAAGTGATCCATTTACTACCTAGAGGTGGTGATCTTGCAAAATGCTTTCTCAGAAAGAACTATACTGGATCCACAAATTGGATTCATTAACCCCACTTGGACTTAATGAGGACTTTTACTTAGGTCCTTTTCTTTAAAAATCCACCCTGACTCTACACAAATTGGGCCTTCAAATGCATTAGCTAAATCTGTGAGATTAATAGGTGTTCTGCATGTCACCTTTTCCAACTTCAACAATAGGCTTTTGTGTATTGCTTAATGTCTAACAGTAGAAAGTGAACTATATTAGAATGTGAACTCCTGAAGACACAGAACATGTTGATATGGGCTAATTCATGTAGCACTGTGAAGTCATTGTTGAATCGTACTATGGGGTCAATATGTCCTAGTTTGCAGATTGTGATCTCTATGTTTGAGACAGGCCTTTATTGAAATGTATATACAGGACTTGACTTTAAGTCTTTTTGTACCAATGGTATGCCTCCTCACACGGGTAGGTATAGGTAAACACACACTAGCAATTACATTAATTTGTAAAGATATACGATGGGGGCATCCTCATATTATATTCATTATGTACACTGACCTGTTATAACACTAGTTAAGAGTGTTTTTTCACCCTCTATCCATTGTGACCACCTACTCTTGAACTCATGACGTCACGTGACGCATGCGCATGAGTACGTCATATCATCAACTATATTTGGGATTACTGTTTCGTCTGAATCTTATGACTATCTGGGCCGCATCTGAACTCTCTATAATAGCCTTTTATAGCTATTTTTCAGACTTAATTCCTTACAGCCTTTTACATCTTCTTACTTGTCCCGCAATGTTTACCGATTCTTTTGATATCATGACGTCACGCTGCGAATGCGCGTGTGTACTTCATCTCTTATGGCTTTCCAGCCTGTGCAAGATCTTTTAGCCATGACATCTCCATGGGGGCCTCATTCGAGCCCTTTTTACTGACCATTGACATCCCTGTGTAGAGATGTTGAATGAACATTAACTTGTGGCCTCATCGCGTTACTTTTTCTTAAACCCTGATGTCACGTTGCGCATGCGTGCGATGACGTCACTCTGTTTATATTTCCTCCATGAGAAACGCGTGATTGCGTGATTACATCATCAACACTGGACACTACTTATAGTGGCCATCTTAAACAACATATTATCATTCAGATTCCATCCTCGGAAGGGATCCGGCAGATGCTCCTGGTCTACTCCGTTTGTAACTTTTACATAGTGAGTCTTCTTGGTGAGGTTTTTTGCTTCCTTATCGACAGCACTTTTTACTGAGCTTTTTAATTAGGATATCTCTTATCCTTAGGTTTTGTTCCTTTAAAACATCATGGGACACTTGACTGGGCGATCATTGTTCAATGTTAAGCGGTATAACTAGATCCACCCCAGAGAGACCTTGGACTCCAGCTTTATTATTGTTTTTCATCTAAATTGACCTTTTTAGGTAAGTTCCTTTAACTTACCTTATAAATATCCTTGTTGTATTTTAGTATCTATTACCAATCAGATACAATACCTTCCACTCTTTACATAGGTGTGGTGAAGCAATTTAAAGGATCTGTACAGTTTGTTCCTCTAGCCGCATCCTTGGGATTTTTTACCTGAACACAGCAACATTCACCTAGCAGTTACCACGATTGATGGTAAGCTTCCAAGACCTTTCTTAATACAGTATTCTGACAGTTTGCATTAGGATGCTAGTCTTCTGTTTTGAATTTATTTAGCTATTGCACTTCGAGAAGTGTCAACCTACATATGGCTTATTGTAAAGCAAATCCACCTAGGATTAGGGACTACCATGAGTCCTTGTTATTGTTGAAAAAACAAAAAATGTAATAATGCGGATACGTGCACATATCATTAGGTTGACTCAAAACTATAAATATGACGTTATACTATACTGTGAATACGCATTTTTAATTCTCCTTTTGCTTGATTATTGAATCGTTCTTGAAAATAGCATGTATTCATGCTTATTATTTAATATTCTTTCCAGACATTGTTTGAAATCTATTCCTATGCCCCTGAAGAAGAGAGTGGGCCTCATTACGAGTCACCCGTTATGGAAATAACGGTGGCGTTAAATGCGCCGCCACCGTTGTTTCCATACCGGGTGATCTCGAGTCCTGTAGGCGGTGGTGTCATTCCCGCCAGGTCTGCCTGCAGGCGGATGCGGTAACACCGGCACCATCACGAGATGGTTCCGGTTTTTCCATGGTCCCCATTCCCATTGAGTCCTCTGGGACTCAATGGGAATGGGGGTTTACCGAATTCCACCTCCGGAATTCCCGGGGCACCGGGGTTGTAATGCCCCGGTAATTCCGGGAATCACAGAGGCGGAATGGTAATATGAGGCCGGCGGTAACCGAGCCGGAAAAAACGGCAGGTTACCGCCGGACTCGTAATGAGGCCCATTGTCTCGAAACGCCTTGGGCCACAAAATAAATTACTTACATTTCACAAGGATACTGATTGTCAGTTTATCTGATATGCATCTAAATATATGTAACATTGCTCTTTGATACAAATGTGATAATGGGAAACTACACTGAAACAAACACAAAAAATACAACCAAACTTCTTGGACTCAAAATATTTTGAGCCTTTCGACAGTGTGCAGGGGACGGGAGTTCCCACATTGGGAACATATTTGTTCTCTGATTAATATTATACAACCCCTATGCCAGGTTTGGTTATTATCTCCTCTGCACCTTAAACTTACAAAAAAATTATTGTTTGCCTACTAATATCAAAACTTCACAAATCTTTGGACAGAAACAGGAGTGCATGTTGATTTTGCATTTAGTTGGAAGATGAACATGTTGCCATCTTGATAATCTGCATGCCACGGATCAATGGAGGCTGATGGTAGTATGCGCTTGTGCGCATACACACACACACACACTCTCTCTCTCTTTACGTTACAGCCTTTAGTTTACTTGCATGCCAAAAGGTGTTCAGTAATCACTGACATGTTACCCTTTGGTATGGCAGCAGGGAATACCCGCAGAGATGAGTGAATTTAGCGGTGTGACTTATTCAATTCAATGATAGAACCAGGGAAATCCCTGATGGTCCTATGTTTAGAAAACATTATCCATTATAAATATGTAAACCCCAAAGCCGCCAACCCAAAGTAAATCCTTTTCCTTCTTGGCACTGTATTTATTCTTCCTATTGCTAACATATTGATTTTGTGTCAGACATGTGCGGTTTACGGAATGGCATTAAAAACTGCTCCAACTGAAACAACTTGTACCCAAAAAAAGAACTTTTTTTTCACTTTGCCTTTTTGCATTTGAAGTTCTTTAACTTACCATTAAGTAATGCTTTTTAGTTAACTTACGAAAACGCAGGCATGATTTTCCAGCTGTAGCAAGGTAGCATTTTGAAACTTGTCTCTGCACATATTTAGCTGATCCTCCAGGAATCTAAGGCGGCTGCAGAATTGGTCTTTCATGGCACTCACTCGTTGAATGCCTTGAATGAAAGAGTGACTAGTGGAAGTGTTATAATGCATGTTTTGAGCAATGAGCTTGCTGCTCAGTCACAGGTCATCGCTTTGAAAATTGGCCTCGACTTGCATTTTTTTTGGAACCACATGGCATGGGGATCATGACCCCTCGCTGCGACAAAATGTTTGTTTTGACAACTCTTTAGTCACTCATGTAAGGTCTGAAAGCCCATGTCATTGTGTGTCTTTTGTCAAAATGTCATAGCCAACACAGACACACCAAAAGGTTGCATAGTGATCTAATCACTATAGCTTGTTTACCATCTGCCTGGTGTATTATGAAGGTCTGATGTTTGAGTCACCACTGACCATGTAATCCTAAAGGGACAGCGTTCAGTGGGCGCTGTTGATTTCCTTCTTGATTCTTGCAATACATGTTCATTTACCTTCTTAAAGGTAGTGGCAAAAAATAAATAACATTTGAAAATGACAAAGTTCAAATACATATCGGCACAAATATGGCCTAGACCACAACCTCACCACAGCCCCATCATTACCGTTTTCCCCAGGTCTGAGTACATTAGGACCCTTGTGATGCGAGTTCAGAGGGATGAATGCTTTCATGGGTGGTGTCACAAATTGAGAATAGACCCAAGAAATATTTCTCTGGATACTTCAAATTGAATGTAGAATCTGTCCTGCCTGCTTGAGTCCAGTGCCATATGCAGAAGGCAGGTAGGTGAAGGATCAAGCGAAGCAACAACTCTAGTGCCAATGTGCAAATCTAAACAGAAGACATTGGGAGGGGGCAGTTTATTTACCAGCAGAAAGCACTGATAGGCCCAGTGTTCACAGTCTACAGCAGGGTCGGTCTGGGGCATACAATTGTCTCGGGCACCAACATAAAAGTGGCCCACTGTTGCAAATGGGAATTTGTTCCTTTTTCCAAATAGTACCCAAGGGGGATATTTTTGTGATGCAAATTGTACATTTAAAAGAATATTTATTCAGCAACAGTGGTCAGAACTATTAGCCGCATAGTGAAGTCACTCATCAATCTAGCCCACTTTGGCCAAAAACGTGCCCCATTTTTACCCAAAAAACTGGCCCACACAAGCATCTTGCATTTTTGGTTCGCCCCTGGACCTATTGCCCTAAAGGCCAGTCCATGCCTGGTCTATGGAGCTAAAGTTGTTTGTGGAAATGCATCAGAAGGGCATCCAGTTCATCCCCCCTTTGAATTCTGGGATGTGTAGTTCCCCATCTTTCAAATTGGCGGGAAAACTACAAATCCCAGAATTCTAAGCTAAAACAGAACTGGATGGCTATCCGATCCATGACCATGAGAAACATAAGTTCCTTGAATCTAAACCTTGGGGAAAGTAATTCGATACGCGTGACTTCACTGGCCGTTCTTTTTTTTACAATTTGCACAGCCAGAGCAAGAGCTGTTCTAATGTGTGTTTGGTCAGTGCAGTAGGACCTTAATTTACTGAACTAATGGCACATAATGCCGGGCCAGGCTGAATGGATACATTTCTGCTCCTGCTGGCTGAGTGGTTGCTAAGCAAAGTGCTCCTGGATCCACTGTTTTGCAAGTCACTGAACGTTTTATTACATTTGTTTACATACGAACAAAAGGAAAAATAAAATGCTCACTTTCAGTTCAGGCCCTCAGCTCACCGTTGTGATGTCCCTGTCGTCTTGCTAATTGCAAATTGAAAATCGGAACAATCACCATAGAAGATCTGACCTGTAGCGCGGAGCAGCGGGACTTTGAAAACGTTTAAAATCTGTATGCTGCCTTTCAAATAAATAATGCCTGAAACAACAAAACTTTGTTCTAGTTTGCCCATGAAATCCAGGTCTGGCGGAGTCTATAAACTGGAGTCTCTGGTATGCTTATAGAGCAAGTCGGTCAGCTCATCATTACCAGCTTTGGATGGGAACACAACGGTTCAGGCACTGGGCAGCTTTCAACACAATTTTCACAAAGTCGGCTGATCTTTAACCCGACTCTACTGATCACAGAGAAAGAGCGGTCACAGCAGCAAAGCTGCATTTACTAATGTGGCCTCACTTTCCCTATGCTCTTGTCTGCCAAACAAGGCCCCCTTGGCAGATGGCACATCCAACAGTGCAAGACTAAGGTGTCGATTCATGGAATCAATGTGCGCCGAAAATTCCCGCGCAGAGGTGCCAAAACGTGCGAATCGCAGTAAAAGTGCGAAAATCGCAGTGCAAGTGCGAAAATCGCAGGGAAACCAGTGCACATCGATTCATGGAAGGCCGTGCACGAGAAAAATATCGGATGTGCGCAGAAAAATTTGCGCGGCGCACGCCGGAGCACAGGATATCTAACGGCGTGCGCCACGGCCACAGCGAAATCGCACATAGCGCGGCGCACACAACAAAAGTAGGCGGAACACGGGGCATAACACTTGGAATGGGGAACAACTCGTCAAAATGTGGGCGTGACGGGGGAAGTACAGGAGGCAAGTGCGCGGAACGCCCACACGCTCGCCTACAACACGTATTCATGGAATCCAATAGGGCAAACCAGCGCACGGTCAAACCAGCACACAGGCCCAAACACGTCCGCCACAAGAAGGCAGGCGGTAATGTCCCTGCCCCTGAAATAAATGTGCACCAAAATGTGCGCCAACAAAAAGCACCTATATACAGCTATGATGAATGTCACATACTGTGGCCCTCTAAGACAAATGAAGTGCAAAGGGGTACGCGACAAACACGGACACCGGCTGTGTGAAAAATAGCGTGTGCGTGTATTCTGTGCTTTGCGGAAAAGTCCCACACGTGATTTGCCTGGGCACGTGTATTCCAGGGTACGCGGGAAGTTCCACACGCGATTTCAGCAGGGTACGTGGATTCAGGGGTGCGCGTGAAGTTCCACATGCTAATTCTGCAGGGTACATGTATTCCGGGGTGCGCGGGAAGTCCCACACGCGATTTCAGCAGGGTATGTGGATTCCGGGGTGCACGGGAATTTCCACACACGATTGGCCTGGGTACGTGTATTCCGGGCTGCGCGGGAAGTTCCACACGCGAATTGCCTGGGTCTGTATATTCCGGGGTGCGCGGGAAGTTCCACACGTGAATTGCCTGGGTCCGTGTATTCCGGGGTGCACGGGAAGTCCCACATGCGATTGGCCTGGGTACGTGTATTCCGGGGTGCGCGGGAAGTTCCACATGCGATTTCAGCAGGGTACATGGATTCCGGGGTGCGCATGGAGTTCCACATGCTAATTCTGCAGGGTACGTTTATTCCGGGGTGCGCAGGAAGTTCCACACGTGATCTCAGCAGGGTACGTGGATTCCTCCGGGGTGCGCGTGAAGTTCCACATGCTAATTCTGCAGGGTACGTGTATTCCGGGGTGCGCGGGAAGTTCCACACGCGATTTCAGCAGGGTACGTGTATTTCGGGGGTGCCGGGTAGTACTACACGTGAATTGACCGTGTGGGTCCTCCAAGGTGTTCCCTCTACACCATCCACGGCTCCTGCAGGCAGCCCACACCACAGGGGACTACCCTGCACCCCTGCTCATGTCCCGCAGGCAGCCCATCCACCATGGCCATGCCCCCCAGCCAACCCACATGTCACCTTGCACTACTGATCACCAACGCATGTCTCCCAGCACCCCCACCCACCAGCAGTCAGGGGCACCTGCCAGCAGGCCCACACACGTCTCCCACCACCCCCACCCACCAGCAGTCAAGGGCACCCTCCACCAGGCCCCCACTCATGTCCCCCTGCACCCTCACCCCCCAGCAGCCAGGGGCACCCTCCACCAGGCCCCCCCTCATGTCCCCCTGCACCCCCACCCACCAGCATCCCGGGGCACCCTCCGCCAGGCCCCCACTCATGTCCCGCTGCACCCCCACCCCCCAGCAGCCAGGGGCACCCTCCACCAGGCCCCCACTCATGTCCAACTCATGTCTCCCAGCACCCCCACACCCCAGCCGTGCAGGGCACCCTCCACCAGGCCCCCACTCATGTCCAACTCATGTCTCCCTGCATCCCCACCCCCCAGCAGTCAGGGGCACCCTCCACCAGGCCCCCACTCATGTCCCCCTGCACCCCCACCCCCAGCAGTCAGGGGCACCCTCCACCAGGCCCCCACTCATGTTCCCCTGCACCCCACCCCCCAGCATCCAGGGGCACCCTCCACCAGGCCCCCACACATGTCTCCAACCACCCCCACCCCCCAGCAGTCAGGGGCACCTGCCAGCAGACCCACACACATGTCTCCCACCACCCCCACCCCCCAGCAGTCAGGGGCACCCTCTACCAGGCCCTCACTCATGTCCCCCTGCACCCCCATCCCCCAGCAGTCAGGGGCACCCTCCACCAGACCCCCACTCATGTCTCCCTGCACCCCCACCCACCAGCACCCAGGGGCACCCTCCACCAGGCCCCCACTCATGTCCCCCTGCACCCCCACCCACCAGCAGCCAGGGGCACCCTCCACCAGGCCCCCACTCATGTCCCCCTGCACCCCCACCCCCCAGCACTGTGTTGCACCCTCAACCAGGCCCCCACTCATGTCCAACTCATGTCTCCCAGCACCCCCACCCCCCAGCAGTGCAGGGCACCCTCCACCAGGCCCCCACTCATGTCCCCCTGCACCCCCACCCCCCAGCAGTGCAGGGCACCCTCCACCAGGCCCCCACTCATGTCCCCCTGAACCCCCACCCCCCAGCAGCCAGGGGCACCCTCCACCAGGCCCCCACTCATGTCCCCATGCACCCCCACCCACCAGCATCCAGGGGCACCCTCCACCAGGCCCCCACACATGTCTACCACCACCCCCACCCCCCAGCAGTCAGGGGCACCCTCCACCAGGCCCCCACTCATGTCCCCCTGCACCCCCACCCACCAGCATCCAGGGGCACCCTCCCCCAGGCCCCCACTCATGTCCAACTCATGTCTCCCAGCACGCCCACCCCCCAGCAGTGCAGGGCACCCTCCACCAGGCCCCCACTCATGTCCAACTCATGTCTCCCTGCACCCCCAGCCCCCAGTAGTCAGGGGCACCCTCCACCAGGCCCCCACTCATGTCCCCCTCCACCCCCACCCCTCAGCAGTCAGACATGCCCCAACTGTCACCAACTACAGTGTCCCTAACGGAAACTGGCCACACATGAAATGTTCACAGTAATGCAGGACCTACAACACACATTACCAAATACTTACCAAGAATACCAATCAACTATACAACCTCCAACCTACCATAAACATGACAGTACAGACTTAAAAAATTGGTAGCCTCACTACCTGATAATGCCAGCACTTCGAACACTTCCAAGTATACAGTGTTAGCACCACGCAAGAGTGTAGGTGCACTGCTTACAACATGGATTCCATTTCCAAAGTAGACCGACTGCCTTGTGAAGACATGAGAAATGGACCTGCAAATTAGGAGGATGAGATGGATGCAGAGACACATATCAATACACCATGCAGTGTACAATACAACAACAATATGCACTAGGAATGTATACACAGTATTGACTACAGAATGCCCACACATCAAATGGGAGTCCAACGTCACCGTGTACGTCAATGTCACTTGGGCACACCCTTTGCAAGCCCATGGAAAAGGGAAGCAGGAGGGGTGTGTGTCACACAAACCCAAGCATCTGACCCAAATTCATGACAAGCCTGCATGTGCCCAGCCACAATACAGCGTATGCCCACGGGAGCCACAAAAGGCAACACACTGTCCAAAAAATCAAAAATTTAAAAATAAATAAATAAATAAAAAAAATGGCCATTAATGGGCCGGGGGGGTGGGGGAGGTCACCCAGGAGGTTCGAGGACAGGGTGCACACCAAAACCCACCTGTGTGGATCTGCAGCTGCCTCAGGAGGTGGTGGCACTATGGGAGGCAGCCCACGCAAAGCCCTAGTCTGGTCCTCCATGGCAGCAAGCATGCAGGTCTGGAAGGTCTGGTTCTGGAGGATAATCGTGCGGAGGTCCCCATGCAATAACTCACGGTATGACCGGACCTCCTCACGAGTTGCCTGCATCTCAGCTGAGAGCGTACGTGTGAGACGCTCCAGCTGCTGTTCTGTCCTTGTGTTTGTTGAAGCCTCAAGCTCAACAAGAGTCGTCCTGAGGTGACGGAGTTCCACCCTCAGGGCTTCCCTGTGGCCCTGGGACTCTATGGAAATGGCTTCAAGCAGAATCGCCAGTGCCGCCCGCCTGTCCCTGTCGGACGCCAACATGTCCACCTTGTGTGACTGGCAGATGGAGTCTGTTGCCTGCTGTAGTCACTCCATCAGCCTTTCTGGGGGGACAATGGAAGTGGCCACCCTATCCTTGGCCTGAGCCATCATCTCTGATGATGCTGCCTGTTGGGTTGCCATACCGTATATGGATTGCTCTCATGCGGTATTGCCAGGTGGCATACGGCCACCACGTCGGCGGGCACCACACCTGTCTGGGGCAAGGCGAACTGCGCCTTGCTGTGCCGGCACTGCCTGAGGCTGCAGGACTGCATTCCCCCTCTGATCTGCTGGCCCAGGAACAGGATCAGATGTTGCGGAGTGTGACACTGCACTCGTAACCACCAAAGGCGTACCTGCCAACACTGAAATCCCCATTGAGGGTTCTACCCATGGTGCAGGTGGGTCAGACAGAACAGAATCCCTCCCAGGAACACTCACCTGCGACGCCACATAGGTCTCATCATCCGAATCGACACCTGAATACAGCTCGGGGGAGGTGCACCCAGAGACACCCCTTGAGAGCAAGACCTGCAGCAGTTGTGGGTTCTCACCCACCACCACACCACGTCCCTCACTGGTGGTCGGTCGGCACTGAGAACCCTCCTGGGTCTGCACCATCTCCACAATCCCAGCAGTATCAAGTGCGTCATCCCCTGCAAAGACATAAAAGAAAAGAAATGGAAACAGGCATTAGCACTATGGCACACAATTAGGGCTGAGAAGCTACAGAACCAGTACTTGATTGACACATGTCCCACATGACTAAAACCCTCCCATGCATGCACCGTCACTGCATATGAAGGGGAGGCAGATGGCACACATTGATGACTCCAAGATGGAAGATGAACACATTTGCTGCATGCTGCCTAGCAGTGGCATCACACATTGGCCTGTGATTGGCAGGTCAAATACACATGCCATCACACAGATGGCATGTACCCTAGCCATAAAGTGAAGAGGGAGAGGAGGGCACCAATTGTTCATTCAGTCTAGTTTGCTCTTGAAATTGCTTTTTTAATTGAAATGGTTCAAATATTTAACCTGGAGCTGCCAGTCCAAAATGGTCCTATAGCACAGGGACATGTCTAAACAAATGATATCCAGGAAACAAAGTCAGTCCACTGTACCATAGCCATGTCAGACATGTGACAATATGACTGAGAAATGCCTAGTAAAAGTGGTGGAATGCAAACAATCTGCCTGAATAAACAGAGAAAAATAAGCAACAATGTTGTGGCAAGATGACACTTCAAGGGCAACTGGTGTGGTGTTGGGCTGGATGTCTACTGTCGGCAGAAGGGATACTGCTATACCCAAATGCTGGTGCACAGAATGTATTGGATGAGGCATATGGGTAACCCAAACCACTCAGGCACACACACCCTCACCTGGCAAACAGAAGCCCTCACACACACACCATGCACATGGATGACACACACATGCATGTGCACTCACCGGACAATGCCTCGTAATCTGCCAGTTCTCCCACGCCTTGGATCTGTTCCTCCGTGACGTAGGTCCCAGCAACATGCTCATGTGGAGTGAGTTCTATGTCCTCTGCTGGAGACCCACCTCCAGTCACTAGAGTAGCGGCATGACTTGAGGCCAGCTTATTCTTTGCCCTGCGCTTCAGGTCATTCCAGCCTTGTAGCATTCAGTAGCTGTGCGCCTCACGATTCCAAGGGCACTTATGATGTCCACGATGGTCTGCCAGTGTGCCAGACGATGTGCAGGTGTGGTCTTGGATCCTGCAACAATCACCATTTTGCGGTCATGTGCGGACACATATTCTACAAGTGCATTCAGTTCGGCCTCATTGAAGCTGGGCGTCCTTGACGGGCCGGACTGTGTAACTGTGTCTGGGGCATCAGCATCTACTGGACGAGCACTCTTCCTCTTCCGCTTGGAAGGTGGTGGGGATCCTGAGTGTCCTACGCTGCTCTGGACACTAGGGGCAGGAGCCCCGGTGGACTCTGTACTAGGAGTGTGGGACTGCACACTCAGCATGGGAGTTGGTGCAGGCATTAGCTCAAGTGTGATGGTGTCAGGGGGAATCTCAGCAGGATGGACTTGGACCGACACTGTCCTGGCTGGGTGTGTGAGAGGTGGGGTGGATGGAGCCGTAGCTGCCCCTGCAGCCTCCCCACCCTGCCTACTCGGGGCAGCAGATGACCTAGATGCCCCTGATCCACGTGGTCTGATGCCACCAACGTACACCGGCGCACGTGGCCTAGACCTGCTGACCTGGAAGTCAGCCATGGAGTCACCCTGTGCCAGGTCTGGTGCCACAGTGGGCTGGTCCAACAAGGGCTGAGCATGGATGGTGTCAGCCACGTTACCCTCAACCAGGGGGGGGCTACGGGTGTCCCTGACTGGTCCTCCACACATGGGGGGCTACGGGCACCCTGCAAGTCACGGCCACGTACCCTACCGGATCCACCACGGCCACCACTTGGGTCTCGGCCACCTTTGCACCCTTACGGCTTGTTCACCTCCCAGCCATGACACTGATGTTATTGTGTGTATGGGAGTTGCTGTGAACTATTGTCCTGGGCTATTGCGGGTCAAAGGGGTTGGGTACCAGATGGTAATCGTACCCTAGTGCTCTAGCAAGGCTGTATGTCACCCCTGGGGAAAGATGACAGGTCACGCAATGCACAAGCACCCCAAAAAAGGGAAGTAAGATGCACGCAACCCCTCCTAGACCACGTGTGTGGAAAAATAAACCTGCACTATGCTGTGGCACCCAGAAACACAAGAATGTACGTATGCGTGTCACACGCAGCCTAGAATGACCTCTGAAGGGGTACGCGACACACGGGGCAAGCACAGATGTTAAATATGTGCGCGACTCACCGTCTGCCAGGAAAAAAAGCGTGAAAAAGACGCGCGTGTGTGCATTGGGGACACCCCCGCCAAAAGAAGAATTGTACGCTGTCTGAGGAGACAGGACAACAGTAGAAGGGAACACTGTTTGAGGAAACAGGCCTAGGAAAAAGAGGAAAAGAGAAAAAGCTGTCAGAGGTAACAGGGAGTACGAACTTGAAACGAACGTAAATCGCGTGTAAACCGACAAGAAGTACAGATTTCACCCACTTGCTCTCCGCGAAAAGCACGTACAAGGAAATGGTGTTCTACACGTACCTTTTTTACACACGTCACAGACGCGCATACGCGCTGAGGCCATATCCACCAATTACACGCTTTGACACTCAGACGTGTATTTTTTTTAACACGCGCCATTCTCAACGGCCATACGCGTGATGTCATAGACGCACCTGGGGGCCTTTGGGCCAATAAATTAACCTACGTGTGCTGACGCGCTTACGCGCTAAGGGCCTTTCCTCGAATTACACGCAGACGTGCTGGATTTTCACGTGCCAAATCACTCTGTATCAAGCTGGCCACGCGTAAGCACATGGAAGACCACGCTCCTACCCAGAAGTCCCGAATTACTGCCCCCCAGAGCCCCAAGCACGCTCCCACCTGCCATCTGCTGCGACCTGACTGCCTGCTGCCCATGTGTCCTGCCATTTGCTGCCTGCACATCAGCCAGGGGTGCTGTTGCTGTGACCACCCCTGCTGGAACCGAAAACTCCCGACTGGGATACCATCGCTCCACAGCCCAGCCCCAGGACCCAGTTGCCCACCCACTCCTGTCTCTGGGGTTGCCATGTCGGGCACTGCAACATCTGGCACCAGTGGCAACCCCCGGCCAGCGAGGCAGAGGGGCACCAGCTTCACTGCCACCGAAGTTGGTGTCCTGGTGGAGCATGTCCTAGGGCAGTATGATGCCCTCTTTGGAAGGTTGCGCGCCGACAAGGAAGGACGGACTCGGATCTGGACGGACATCGTGACTGCCATCAACGCGGAGGGGGTGGCAGTCCGACTATTCCATCATGTGAAGAAGCGCTGGAAGGACTTCAGGTCCAGGACCCTCAAGAAGGCCCGGCGCCTCCTGAAAGCAGCAGATGCTAAGGGGCACCGGGGCCACTTGTCGGAAGATCAGATGAGGGTCCTGGAATGCATATCCCCAGCGCTCCACGTCCAGGTCCTTGAGAGGCAGACCTGTCTGGAGTCAAGCGGTAAGTGTACATGCATACTGATTGTAAGCTGTGCGTGTGGTGGTGTGGCAGGAGTGTGCAGGTTGCACATGTGGTTTTATGACGCCAAGTATGGGGGGGGTACAGGGCCGTGAGGCTGACACATGCGAGGGCTCTTATGTGTGACACATGGATGGTGCTTGTGTGTGTAGGCTTGCACGGCAAAGGATGTGGAAGAATGATTGGCAGGTGTGACATGGATGCCGATCTGAACACTGCGACAGTTGGCGGAGGTGTACACATGCATGCAAGTGTGGTGGTGTGTGTGCATGTGTAGTGCACTCCCTGTGTCGCATGTGATGTCTGGCTCACCTTTGCCTGCTCATGCTGTTGTATGTGTATGGATGGTGCTGGCTGTTGCGATATGGCTGTGGTATAGCTCATATGTGCAAGTTGAAATGACATGTGTGTTGGGGATTGTTATGCCATGTCTGAGGTTTGCCAATGGCACTCATGTACAACTGTCATGTGTTTATGAGTCCATTTTACAGTGCCATAATGCCTGTGTTTTATTTCTCCCTGTCTGCAGCGTCAACTGATGAAGAGGGCGGAGAAGGTTCTGTGGAGCACAGCGGCAGGGGTCGCACCACCAGCCGGAGACGCAAGGCCCGGCTCCCCTCCCAGGTTGTGATCTCGTCGGGGAGTGAGGAGTCCGGTGCTGCGTCCGAGGCCGCAGCTGCTGAGGGGAGGTCCAGGAGGCGGAGGTTGGAGTTGGACTCCTCGGCAGCAGAAGGGGCAGCTGGGACCCCACAGGGCACAACGGAGGAAGATGGCACGGAGTCATCCAGGTTGCTGGGGGGTTTGGTGGAGGAGGAGGCCGTGCAAGCAACAGAGGCGGGGTCTGGATGTGGGGATTCCACTGGTGCTAGTGGTTCAGTGCAGGTCCAGGGACAGGTGGCAGCACAGGCCGCCGCGGAGGTGCCTGTGTGCAATCCTGTCCCTGCTCCTGTCACTGCATCATCTTGCACCAGCAGGGATGCCTACCTCCAGACCCGTTCTCAGGGAGGGGATTGGCTTACACCAACTGGCCTTCCTCTCCCTGTGGATGTGGCTATCCTGCAACAGGTTGAGCCTGTCCTGGGTGGGGTGGCTTTGCATCAATGGGCCATGCGAGCTGACCTGCAGTTTTTCCATGATGAGACTACACGTCTTCTCGCATGGCTCGTTGACCGCGTTGACTCACTGGGACAGCTCACCATGGCCGGATTCCTCAGTTTCCTGGACCTTGTTCCGACCCTCCTCAACGGAACCCCCTATGCCCCAGTCGTCCTCCATGCCATCTTCCCACACATGTATCACCTGGTGCCCTGTGGAGCTGCCTCTGACCGTGCGGCCAGGCTGGTGGACAACAGATCCCTGCCACAGTTGGGAGTCGGACGTCCAGCAGGGGTGGCCACATCAACAACTGCACCCCAGCTGGAGGAGGATGTGCAGGCACCATCGGACAGGGCACATGGACAGCAGCAGCAGCAGGAGGCTGTAGGTGGGAGCCACAATGGCTCGGGGCCTTCAACATCGGAGGGGCAGGCATCGGCCGGAGGGCAGGAGGACCCAGGACGGTAAGTGTCTTCCGTGTGGCAGCGGTTGGGCCACGCCATAGATGCGGAGCGGCAGCGTGCAGAAGAGGCATGGCTCACGATGGTCAGGGCGGAGAACTCCATGCGGAGCGCCATGAGGCGGGCCGAGTGCCTCCAGGCAATCCGCAGGGGGTTGGAGGTGGACATGTCGACGGCCCTGCGGACCCTCGGGGCCATGGAACAGGACCGCCTCCGGGACATTGAGCAGGAGTTCGATGATGCCCTGGCCCACAACATCCAGAAGTGAGCCGTTGGACTAGCCCGCTGCCATTGTATATAGTTAATTAGTGTTAGGTTTTATTTTTTTTTTTTAATTTGGGGCGCTTGGACTATGCCCTACTTTTTTGTATATAGTTATTAGTTAGGTGGGTTTTATTGTAGGTTTCATTTACATCGCTGGGATCATGGACCCTGGATTTGCTCTTTGTACATAGTTTGGCAGTGGATTTGTGGCCTTCATCTTTTATTATTTTTTTCACCATGGAGCAATGGATTTTCACTTTACTTTCCCTTTGGATTTGCTTTGTTGGACAGTGACTTTGGACACAATTTCTTTATGGTTATTTTGGATTCCCATTTTCATTATTTATTATTTTGGTGGACATGCTGCATTTTGATATTTGTTGCCATTATTGTTTCTTTTGATTTCATTCACTTCATTTACACTGTAATACATTTTTGTTTCTTACTTCAATGTGTGGACTTCTCTCATTGGTTTCATGCCTGCCACAATGTGGGTTTTCACACTCATGTGTTGCCATTGTGTGGGTCTGACGGACTTGTACTCATACGCATACTGCTTATTTGTTATCTATCATGTAATGGGTATTTCAGTTTTGAATGGATGTAAAGCTTGGTTGGGTGTTTGGACTGAGGTGGCGTGGGGTGTGATTTGGGTGGGCATAGGAGCCTGGGATCTGGATTGTGATGACGTGTTGGCTGGGGGACATGAGTGGGGGCCTGGTGGAGGGTGCCCCTGACTGCTGGGGGGTTGGGGTGCAGGGGGACATGAGTTGGACATGAGTGGGGGCCTGGTGGAGGCTGCCCCTGACTGCTGGGGGGTGGGGGTGGTGGGAGACATATGTGTGGGCCTGCTGGCAGGTGCCCCTGACTGCTGGGGTGTGGGGGTGGTGGGAGACATGTGTGGGTGCCTGGTGGAGGGTGCCCCTGACTGCTGGGGGGTGGGGTGGTGGGAGACATGTGTGGGGCCTGGTGGAGGGTGCCCCTGGATGCTGGTGGGTGGGGTGCAGGGGGACATGAGTGGGGGCCTGGTGGAGGGTGCCCCTGACTGCTGGGGGGTGGGGGTGTAGGGGGACATGAGTGGGGGCCTGGTGGAGGGTGCCCCTGACTGCTGGGGGGTGGGGGTGCAGGGAGACATGAGTTGGACATGAGTGGGGGCCTGGTGGAGGGTGCCCTGCACTGCTGGGGGGTGGGGGTGGTGGGAGACATGTGTGGGGGCCTGGTGGAGGGTGCCCCTGGATGCTGGTGGGTGGGGTGCAGGGGGACATGAGTGGGGGCCTGGTGGAGGGTGCCCCTGACTGCTGGGGGTGTGGGTGCAGGAGGATATGAGTGGGGGCCTGGTGGAGGGTGCCCTGCACTGCTGGGGGGTGGGAGTGCAGGGGGACATGAGTGGGGGCCTGGTGGAGGGTGCCCTGCACCCTGGGGGGTGGGAGTGCAGGGGGACATGAGTGGGGGCCTGGTGGAGGGTGCCCCTGGATGCTGGGGGGTGGGTGTGCAGGGGGACATGAGTGGGGGCCTTGTGGAGGGTGCCCTGCACTGCTTGGGGGTGGGGGTGCTGGGAGACATGAGTTGGACATGAGTGGCGGCCTGCTGGAGGGTGCCATGCACTGCTGGGGGTTGGGGGTGCTGGGAGACATGAGTTGGACATGAGTGGGAGCCTGGTGGAGGGTGCACCACAGTGCTGGGGGGTGGGGGTGCAGGGGGACATGAGTGGGGGCCTGGTGGAGGGTGCCCTGCACTGCTGGGGGGTGGGAGCGCAGGGGGACATGAATGGGGGCCTGGTGGAGGGTGCCCCTGAATGCTGGGGGGTGGGGTTGCAGGGGGACATGAGTGGGGGCCTGGTGGAGGGTGCCCCTGGCTGCTGGTGGATAGGGGTGCAGGAGGACATGAGTGGGGGCCTGGTGGAGGGTGCCCTGCACTTCTGGGGGGTGGGGGAGCTGGGAGACATGAGTTGGACATGAGTGGGGGCCTGGTGGAGGGTGCCCCTGACTGCTGGGTGGTGGGGGTGCAGGGGGACATGCGTTGGTGGGCAGTAGTGCAAGGTGACATGTGGGTTGGCTGGGGGGCATGGTGGATGGGCTGCCTGCGGGACATGTGCAGGGTAGTCCCCTGTGGTGTGGGCCGCCTGCAGGGGCCGTGGAGGGTGTAGAGGGAACACCTGGGAGGACCCACACGGGCAATTCACGTGTAGTGCTCCCCACGCACCCCTGGAATACACGTACCCTGATGGAATCGCGTGTGATACTTCCCGCGCATCCCTGAAATACATGTACCCTGCTGCTTTTGCCTGTGATACTTCCCGCGCACCCCTGAAATGCACGTACCCTGCTGCTTTTGCGTGTGATACTTCCCGCGCACCCCTGGAATACACGTACCCTGCTGCTTTTGCGTGTGATACTTCCCGCGCACCCCTGGAATACACGTACCCTAATGGAATCGCGTGTGACACTTCCCACGCACCCCTGAAATGCATGTACCCTGCTGTTTTTGCGTGTGATACTTCCCGCGCACCCCTGGAATACACATGCCCTGATGGAATCGCGTGTGTTACTTCCCGCGCACCCCTGATGTACACGTACCCAGGACAATCGCGTGTGAAACTTCCCGAGAACCACTGAAATACACGTTCCCCGTTTGGCGTTTGCTGTTTGGCAGCCCTGTGAACTGGTCCAGGGTTAGCGCAGCCTTTTGCGATGATTTTGGAATTTTGAAGGCTTTTCCTTGCGCGAGGGCGTTCTTTGGGGCGTAACTGGCGCTGCTGCAGGGTTGCTGTGCCACTCTGCACCACGGCTAGTTTTGGAGGCTAAAATCCATGAATACGCTGTGCGATGAAAAGGATTTTATTGCACGCGGCTGGCGCAGTGTATCGCACGGGGACACTGTGCACCAGCCGCGTGCGCCACTTTTGTGCAAATTTCTATGAATTACCCTGTAAGACTCTGCAGCACTTGCTTACTGCAGCCTTTCCAAATCAGATTGAAAAGCACACTTAACGGTATAAACGGTATTATTGTTAAATTAAGTTGTTCATGGTATTTTTAATGGTATACCGTTATACTGTTACATTCCTAACATCCATACCATGTATACAAATGAACAACCTGCCTGTATTTCAAAGCCCACAAGTAAGGAAGCAACACATTTGCATGACAAACCTGTCAAAACGTAAATCCAAAAGCATTTCACTTTCCCACATCAAGCCTGGATGCAACATCCAACATCCATCACACACAAGGAGCATGCACACATGTCCCCCAAAAAACATCACAGTAACAACATGACACACAAAGTGGGGCCCCAACTCACATGATTGCCATAGGACCTATGCACTTGGAGAACACAGAAAAAGTAAAAGTGCACATGGACAAAGAAACTGCAACAAGTGTAGTATAACATGAAAATGTGTATTAAAACAATTTACACATAAATAAGGGGAAGGGAAAAATGTCTGTGGATAAAAATAAATAAAAGTCTAAAATGAAACCTAACACTATGAAACTATGTACACTGGCAGTGGGCTAGTCTGATGGGATGATGGCTAGGGCTTCCATCAGGGCTGACTCCACCACAACATCCTCAACCTGTAGGCATGCCTCTGTACTTTCCTAGTAGGTTTGCAGGATGTCCAAGAAATCTCCCTCTGACTCCTCCACCACTCTGCAGGACTCCCGAAGGATGGCAGCCTGCCTGCTTGACCTTCTCTAATCTGCCTCAGCCATGGCCCTCCGAATGGCTGTATTCCTTGCCCTCCACCTCCTGCTGCATTGCAAAATGTATCCTGGCTAACACCAGTTTGACCCGCTGGGTACGGACCCCCTACCTCTGTTGTGCCACCTGTGCAGCGCCTTGCCTATTGTGGGTGGAAATGCCCTGTAGTATGCACCTCCTCACAGCCACCATCTGCTGCTGCCTGGGAGTGAGTGTCATTGGGGGAGTACAGCACCTGCAATGCCCTTAAGTGCTTGCTGTTCCTCGGTTGCCTGTTCCTGTGTGGGCTCCTGGGCAGGCTCAGTGACCACCTATGCTGCTGATATAGGGACTTCCAGCTCAACCAGGGACACAGGAACACCCAGACAGGGCAGTGGTGGAATTGGTGAACAGAGGGCCATGGTGGGAGGTGGCATGGAAGCTGCAGTGTAGGACAACTGGGCCAGAGAGGAGGAAGTGGTGGAGGGGGCCATTGTAGTGCCCATCCCAGAGAGACCACCCGAGAGGAGTGCAGTCACCAACTTGCACAGGAAGATGGATATCTGCTAGTGATGCTGTACAAGAAACTTGCAGCATCACGAATTGCTTCTGTTCACCTGGCAATACCAGGCAGCACAGGCTGCCCTACTACACGGATGGCCTCATCTGCCACAACTGGGGGATCCGTATGGGTGGAGGCATCACAGAAGGTGGTCACTGCTACAGAAGATGGCCGAGGGATAGGAAGTTGTACAGAACCCTCCATGGTGGACTGCACATCCTCATGTCTCTGGGCCAGGGGTCCACCCTGAAACATCTATGATGCCCCCACCTGACCCCATGGGCTGGGCTACAATGGCCCTGTTCCCTACCTTCACCCCTATAACCCCAGAAGCCTCCAGAGAGCCCTCTGACCTAGTTGGCCCCTTTGTGGCAGCACCCTGTCCCATCACTGCTGAGGAGTCCCCCAGGACAATCACCTCCTGCGACTTACCCTCAGCAGCCTTGCTCGATAAAATTGACGCTCCCCCATCCACATCAATCTCTGAAGAGGAGGTGTAACAGGGCACCTGTGTCTGGAGGCCCTATCTCTGCTTCTCTGCTCCACAGCACTGTTTCTGCCCTCTTCGTCTGCTGCAGCCACTGTGCAAAAGGGGAAAAAGAATGTAGACATTAGTCAACAGTGACTATGTATATGTGGCATACACAGCATCAACAGTACCATGAATTCAGCACGATTCAGGCTGCATATGCCACCCACACAAACACCCATATAATCAGCATGAACACTAACACACAGGTATAGGCCCAACAATGATTAACAATCATGAGACATGCTCATGTTAGCACAGAACATTGACGTGTGGCCACATACACATTTCAAGAAATCATCACATGTCACCACAACAATGCCAAAGTGACCCAAGTTGAACATTTAGTCAGCGCCATGTAATCTGCACCTGGGCACATTTCTCAGTAACACCACTGCATGGCTCACAATGTCACCTTGTTCGCTCGCATACAAATGCCATATCATATCATATCATAGCCTTGCAGCGTAGGAAAGGTTACAAACAGGATGGCCATGAGGAGTCACGCATGCGACTGAGAAACTTGACAGCCATGGCCTACATAGTGGCACACAAGCATGCAGCCACAGTATGCAGAACCCAGGCCATGCCTTTAATGCCCGAGAGCAGTACCCTTCTGAGAGATCTGGGGACCCCAACAGACTTATGGAGCCCCACTAGCACTTCCCTGGGATACCTACCAGAGCCAGTGTCCTGCCTGACCCTTCAAACACTGGCCTTGTCTAGCCCCTCCCATAGCAACTAGGCATGTAGTAACATACCTGCTCTGTTGCACCGGTACCAGACCCTCAAGCTCACATGCCACATGTCCATCACACAGGGAGACACCACAGACGAAAATGCATGCACAGAGTGGGTTCCATGGACCTTGTCTGCAAACAAATGTGGTACACAACTGGGCGATCTGCAACTCAGGGCATCTGCAACTGGGCCATCTGCAACTCAGGACATCTGGTGACCAGGCCTGGCTACATGGGCAGTTGGGCCTGTCTGAAGGAACTGGCCGAATGAAAAGATGGATGTGGAGCCATGAGGAAGAGCCACCCATAAGGCCACTATCCAGGGCCTGGTGTTAAGGCACCACCATTGTGCTGGTTTCTGCTAGTAGCATAACTCTGTTTGTGGGGTCAGCTCCATCAAAATGACTAGTGCCTCCTTAGCGTTGTTGAGAATTGGGTCACATTGCACCACCTTCCCTGTGTCTGCTGTTGGATGTAAAATTAGCACTGTGTACTGTGGATGTCACACATCACTCAAGGTAACTGAAAGACTCCTGGACATGTAATGATGATCAACTGAAGTAACATGCCTAAATGTAGCAGTTCACCACGTCGACCCGAGTATGTATCCAGGTGACTGTAGCCTAGGTGGCTGGCCTTGGAATGAGCATCACACACTCAGGCCTGTCTGTGTGACCTCAGTGTCAGTGAATGTCCCACTGCTGCAAATTGGGGTGCCCTGTTGGTCACTCATGTGCCAAAGGCCCAGTTCGATGTACAGCCGAAAAAAGTTTCCGGGTTAGAAGTGCTCTGTGTGTTTGGCAGGCCATGTGGTCAGCCCACCATCATTGCACTCTCACATGGCCACTGGGGTACTGCTGCACTGCCCTGCCTCTGCACTGCTTGCTTGGAGGGGAGAGACCCCCATGTAAGGGGGCACTCCCAGATGGGGCATACTTTCGAGTTAATGCTGTGCCAACACAGTTGGCATGCCGATGTCTGTCTCAACAGTCATGGCTGGACAAGCAGTCTAACACAAGTTGAACCAAGTGTGCAAAATTAACCAGTGGATTGCAGGGAGCCAGATGGACAGCCTGCCCTGACATTGTGGTGCATGTAATCTGAGGTTCTTTTGTCAGCCATGCACCCTTCTGGGCTGCAAATGAACTTGCCCACACAGAAGAGCGTCCCCAGCAGCCAAAGCTCTGTTGGCACATTGTTTGTGACACGGCCCTTGTCCATTTCGGGGATGTGCAGAGCAGGGTGTGTCCGTGAGAACCAAGTGGGGGGCAGACCCTTACACACTGTCACCAGTGCCGCTGCTACCAACGGTGACAGCCATTCAGAGCTTTCTACTCTTTCAATGATTCCTCCTTGTAATAGTTTTTGTATTTCTTGTTTCACCTTCACATTCAAGTGATGTGGCACAGGTCTAACTTTATGCACCTTTGGAACAGCTCTGTTTTTGAGAATGATCTCATGCTCGAATCCTTTTAGCATCCCCAAGTCTTCTGTAAACACCTTAGGGAATTCTTGTTCCCATTTATCCTTCACCTCCGCAACAGTGATAGGATACTCTGCGCTTGCTTGTATTCTTATTCCAAGTTTCCTTTGCTCTGCCCACCCCAAAAGGGAGGATCCTTCTTGTGTTACATACACATCTGCATCACAACTGCGACCCTTATACTTTATGGATGCTTGGAACTTCCCTAATACTTTGATCTTAACATTTCCATAGGCATATGGTTCAATCATGTGTTCACTTAATTGCTCTATCTTTCCTTGCACACATACTTCATATGTTTTCTTTGATATAAGAGTCCACGGTGAACAGCTGTCAACCTTCATGGTTACAACTCTCCATTCAATCAGAAAGACGTCTGTCGGTCCCTTCCCTTTGGGGTACAACTCGACAACTTCCAACACGTGTTTACCTTGAAGAGGAAATGTATGACTCTCTTCATGTTCGGGAACTCCGACTTCCACACTATTCACCTGCCCAGATTCCTTGCAGACTCTTGCAAAGTGTCCTCTTTTCTTACACTTCAAGCAATTGATATTTCTAGCTGGGCAAAAAATACTTGAGGAAATGTGGCGATTGCTCCCAGACTTAAAGCACTTGACTTCTTTGAAGGTGCTGGATTTCTTTAAGTTTCTGACTGCTGCAACCTCACACCCTGGCTTGTCTCCTCTCATGTTCAACATGTATTTGCTTGTCTGTTCCATGCTTCTCGCCGTCTCCACTGCCGATTCCAGTGGAAGATCTTTGGATAATAATCTCTCTTGAATCTTATGACTATTGGTACAATGAACTAGTTGATCTCGTATAAGCGAATCAGTGAGTTGACCAAAATCGCAGGTATGGCTCAATGTTCTCAAGGCAGCAATGACATTTTCTACTGTCTCCTGGGGTTCTTGCACTCTCTTGAAGAATTTGTCTCTCAAAAGTGGTGTTCTTTTTAGGCTCAAAGTGAATTGCCAGCTTCCTTCCCAGCTATACTGTACGAATCGGTGTCACCTTGACCTTCCTGGGGTGGCTCAGGCAACCCATCATATACGCTGCGGCCCTCAGCGCCCACATTGTGCAATAGTATGGCCTCCTTTCTGGCAGAGGCAAATTTCTCTCCTCCTATAGCAATGAGATACTTGTCAAATAGTTTTTTCCACCTATCCCACCTGATGGTAGGTATGCCAGCTTCTAGTAAGAATGGTGGGGGTGGTGCCATACTTGCTGCAGCCATGTTGACAACCCTTTGTTAGGATTACACTTACAACGTGCTTGTCCGAGGTTTAATATACTGATCTAATGCCTATGTGGAACACTTCCTCCGCTCTTCGCTTTTCCTTCCTTCACTGTAAAATCTTACCTAGCAGTTCCTCTTTGTATTTACTTTGTAGACCTTCTCTTATAAACTGCTCAATTTGGAGTGTCTTTTAGATTCCAACTATTGTGTTTACTATTAAGGGTCCTTTATTTGCTCATATTGTTCCTTCTGTCTTACTCAGAAATGATTTAAACACTGGGAAGTGAGGGAAGTTACAGGCTGTTTTTTTCTTTCAGTCAGTCTGCCAGGGAGCTCTTTGCCCCTCCCTCAACAACAGATAGCCTTTTGGGGAAGTATGGGCTAGGCTAGGTGTCCATTGGCAGTTTCCCCTTTCAATCAGCCTGTCTGTGGGTTCTTGGCCCCTCCCTTGACAATGTGTAGCTTTCAGGAAGTGTTTATACAAAATGGACTCCCCCTCAGTTCTTCGTTATGTGCTCCGTAGTCCGCACAATGTCTTTTCTTCCCCTCCCCCTGCCTCCTCACCTCTTTTAGATGCGTTGATAAGGGGTGGGGCAAGGTCTTGGCACCCACCGTACACGGGGTGCTAATTCTGTGCGATCCTTCGCACATCAAGGGTTGGCCAGAGATTCAGGCGGAAGCGAAGAAACTTCTGGCCAAGCTTTGGACAAGGAGATTTGGCCAAATAATCAGCCATAACTCTATAGCGATAATGACTAAAGAAATTTCGATCAAAGTCCTTGTAGTTTAAGCATTTGTTTTGTGTTACAGACCAATCATGTTGATGAATTTTCATTTTCGCTCGAGCTTCATTGGATAGGAGCAACTCTAATTCAACATTAGCATCAGATAAAGCATTCATGGTGAACTCACACCAATTCCGAGAAAATGTCTGATTTCGCTTGAGTGTGCTGCCACTTTTCCCAATATATCTGAGCGCTCCAATGACAAAAGACATTTCAAACAAATGCACAGTATTTCCAGATGACATAGGAAAACATTGATAGGGAACCCAGTTCAAAACGAATCAGGGGTAAGGGTGTGCACATAGATAAATGTAAAACTTGCTTCCAAAAAGATGATTCTAGTTTGTCCCACCATGCTGCAGTTTTAGGAGTAAGAGCTTCAGGCCCATAGGTTAGAATTGGAAGCACCTTCTGGAGATAAAATGTTAACACATGTTTGATTGTAAATTTTCCAGATTTGCCCATAAGCACTCTCGCAAGCGCTTATTAGCAAGTGAACGCACTGGTTCTGAGAAGTATATGGTTGTTCACCCCTAATCAGAGAGGACATTATAAACTTCACAAGACTACATGATAATGGGAGGCCCACTTTTCAGTGCATCCTAGTTGAACTGAGGGAACATAGAGTGGCCAATGGCATACTGAGCATCACTATGAGATGATTTCCATCTCCACCTAGTATGATCGAGATCATAGCCTACCCCCATTACAAAAATATCTATCACCTGGCCACTAAGACATATTAATCACTACTTTCCGGTGCTCACGCAATTACATTGGGGGACAAGGCCCCAGGAACCCACCAATGGAAGAGGGGAGTCTGTACATCTCACTAATTTCAATAGCTCTAAAGCTAGATATGGGTGTGTTGATAATAGGATGGGTTTTGAGGCTTTAACCACTGCTTTCTTAATTCATAAAAGGAAGGGCTGTAATTAGATTTGTTGTAACTGTTTATATGTCATGTTGTACATTCATGCCCTTATGGCCGTATACAATTAATATTGATTGATTGATTGATTGATTGATTGTATTCTTTGGCAGTACCTCTTTTAAGTAATGCAGTGCAGTGTAGAAAGGCTCCAAGTGTTTGGCCATTGAGGTTCATAAGGTATTGGCAAGCAGTTCCACTTGTTAAGGTTCTATGGGCCTCATTCCAACTATGCCGGTATCCTGGTGGTAGAGTCGCCAGGATACCGGCAAAAGTTGTTACTGTTTCTGGCACCCGCTCCGGCAGCATTGGGTGCTGAAGGGACGGTGTTAATCCCTGTTAGGAAAGATTTCTCTTTACTGCACCTCTCCTTCCATCTTTATGGAACCCCCAAACCTTTTGCTTTATTTTTTAATATGACCTGTACTTTTTGCTGTACAGTGTACCCTTAAGCTTCACTGCACTGGCTTTTGCTCAAATGCCATGGGGAAACTGACATGTCCTTCAGGCTGTCAGTACTGGGAAACGTTGTTTCCTTTAGTCGTGTTACTGTGTTACTACTTTTGGTTGCTTTTGTATCACTTGTGGTAACTGTTTATCATTGTACAATGCAGCTTACACTGCAGTATAATGGGGTACATTTTTGTTTTGTCCTAGACTAACCCTTAGAGGATTTTTGGTTAATCTAGGTGTGCTTAAAGTATAGACTGGTGGCAGCAGTGACTTTTTCCAATTTTGTGGGAATTTTCATTTTAGCCTTACCATGTTTACAGCGTTTGGCTACTGACTGTGGCTACTGGTTAAATATGGCTGTGCTTTAATGAAAAGATGCAGACACTTTTTGTCAGGCATTCCAAATGATTGTTTATTAATGTTTTCAATTGTAGTGCCTGTTAATTCCACAGATACATTACATTTAAATGTTTGTGAAAGTTATGTGTAATTTTCTCAACACGTGTTTCCCCATCAGGTGGTTCATCAGGAGGTAAATTAAATTATGCAGTTTACTAGAAAAATGAATAAAATTGTGAACAAGAAAAAGAAAATTAGACTCAGAGAAGATTTGGGTGTTCTAACAGTTACTGCAGGTAAATTATGTTATTTTTTGATTTCAAACAATTTGAGTAGACTATGCCAAAACCGCTGATAAGCAAACACAGAAACCTTCTAACATAAATCTTGCATGTCGATAAACATTTTTGTATAGTAGTGCCTTCTGAATTAAGAGTTAACCTGCCTCAAATTGAAAAGTATCATAAATTGATGCTTAATGGTCAAAAACGTTCTTGTTGTCAAGTATTGAATAAGTTGAATGATTTGATTTCGCTTCACTGGTAATCGTCCTATTTTAAATCAATGCTTTGTTTCCTGTGAATCTCTTAAAGTAGTGAGCAGTTCCTGTTAAATACAAAAAAGCCTGCGTCTTTAGAAAAGAAAATTCCGAGCTTTGAAAATAAAATAGAAATGCTATATCTATTCAGAAAAGGTAAGTGAAATTTTTATGCCTTCAAAGTTATTAGAATATAAATCAGTTAAATACCTGGATCTCTCCAATTGTTGCAGTTTGCTGGATGCGGTTATTGTCAGGCTGGAGTTGCTCATTTTCCCTTTCAAAATGGCCGCTATTTGATTGCGTGCCGTTGCGTAATGACGTCATACGCAAAGTTGCGTGATTGACGTAATTACGTTGCAGACACCATTTTGGGAGTGAATGGGTTGCTACAGGATTGATAGCTAAGGGCCTAACCTACGATCATGCAGTTTTTGAGGCTGGCAATCCTTCGAGACCGATGCTATATTGTACAATAATAATTGATGTGTTATGGTCAATTTAGACATTCTTTAAAGGTATAACCCTTATTGCAAACTAAAATAAGAAAGCAAATTTATAAGAGTCAGACTCAGTATGAAGTCTGACCCTGTCTTGAACCACTGTTCTCTATTAATAATCTGTGATATAGATTATCTCCTAGATTCTAACTGTAATTGTGTACAGTTTTTTGTACGAAATGTGAGACCGTGAGTACTTCAAGATAGATATATGGAATTGCTTTTACAAAAATCACAAAGCTCAATGATTGGTGATGTGATATCTCTAATAGGTGAGACATCGCGCAATCATAAACAATGACACAGTTCATGGTCTGAATTTAAACCGGCATTGTTACTGTCCATGCAAAAAATCCAATTTGCTTCAACTCTTTCTCTGTTGCCTCCTCTGTTAGATGTTGTCACTTGTTCTATGCCATAGAATCTGATGAGACTGATCTTGTCATTTCTATGATTTTCCAAAAAGTGTTTGCTGAGAGGGTAACGGATATTGTTCAATTTGATCGAACGGATGTGTTCATAGATTCGAGTATTCAGTGGTCTTATTGTGCTACCTATATACAGTTGGGCACAAACACATTTGATTTGTTTATACCATAAATTTTGTGTTACAGTTCAAGAAGTCTTTGATTTTGTAGCTGATGCCATTGGATTTTGTGCATCCTTTTAGTCCATTAATAGCATAGACACACATCTTGCAATTGCCACATTTGTAAAAACCTTTAAATTTTTCTGTTGTCCATAATTGCTGCTGACCTCCCATTTTCCTGTTTTCCACAAAACGAGAGGGGCATAGGATGTTTTTCAAATTTGGTGCTTTTCTGTAAGTTATACTTGGGGTCTCCGATAGGTGAGGTTGTAGGTCATGATCCATGGATAAGATATTCCAGTGTCTATTAAGGATTATAAATATGGCCGTGCCACAATATTTTTCGCTTGTCCTTTTGCCATCTTGTTCTTTAGCCTTCTTCCTGGCCTGAGAGGCCAGGAAAATCCATATAAGGACTTCCAGTGCCTGGGAAAGCAGAAGCTTTTGCAGGCTACTGGAGGCTGTGTGTGTTTGCTGGCAGAGTATGGCCTGGGACTGTCTGGTCCCAATCCACAAACTGGTTTTAGTGTGTCTGAGTGGCATGCATGAATGTTCTCACCAGTGGTCCTGATTGGACCCTTCCTGGGGGGTGTGTGTGTGGGTTAGTCCTGCTATTGGCTAGTGGGAGTTTCAGCTGTTACCTGGCTTCTAGAATAAGAAGATGACCTCTGCACCCATTCTCCAGAGATCCTGGAGAAACCTGAAGGAGACAATTATCCTCTCCAGCTGTGAGACCCGCGAAGAAACCTGAGACCTTACTGAAGGAGGCCTTGCAACCAACTTCTGTTGCTGTCTTGGAGGATCCCTGTCTTGCTCGTGATCTTTAGCAATTCTGCAAAGGAGCTGTGACCCTTGAAGTGGAGGGACCATCAATTCGTGATATCGCCTCTGTGCCCTGCCAAAGTAAGCCTTCAGAAGGGCCCTGGTACCGTCCTGTAGCTGACCATCTTTGATTTTAGGCTACTGTGCCACCGGCGTCACCGTTCCGAGTTTTGGCCTGAAACCTGGTGATCCTCAGCTGGCCCTACGAGTCTAACCTCTGAAAAATGTCAGCGTCCTAACATCAAGGGGACCCGAGATAGGAGGGAAAATCTGACCACAGCTGCTGAGTCCCTTTGCATTGCCGTGCTGTGATGACCACCACCCCGAAATTGCTTATCTGACCCGAGTCCAGTCTGGAGAAGGTTCCTGCATTGAGTTTTGCTGCATTCTTCAATCGAGAGTCCTTGCACCAGTGAAAGACACCAACCAGAGATCAGCTCAAACCTGCAACCCCTGTGAATCGAGGACTGCAACTTTTGGTGGGAAAAGCACCTCAGAACCTCTTCCTTTGTCCTGCCAATTCTGGGGAGGATTCGGAGTACGGGGTAAGTTACAGAGCTTTGTACCTACCCCTTACTCCCATTATAAGTCAATGGGCTTATAATAAACCTTACTTCTAACATTATTGGCTTTGCCATTGCTTGCTTGCGCAAGACATCAGACTGTTGGGCATTAGTCTAACTTGTTCCCTAACCCTAAGAACCCTTCACTGGACCCCAGAGATCCTACCTACATTTTTTCTTGCTTCATAACTTCTGTGGAACCTTTACCTGAACAATTGGGCAAAAGGCCCCAGACAATTTAGGGATGGACATTTTTAGTTAGGGATAGTCTCTGTGGACCATAAGTGCATACTACTAATCTAACCTTTCCTTTGCAGCAGTTTCTGATGTGTATTATGCTGTATAACAAAGTGAATGTATATTTGTATTTAGTTTAATAGTCTTTTGTGATAACTCTACTTGTTAGCATTCATTTTTCATACTGTATTTTTATACATCCTGTCTAAGTGTAATTTCTGATTCCCTTTGTGTGACCTCATTGTGGACCCTTACAAGCTCACCACCTCTGAAGAACTTAGCCTAGACCGCCTGTAACTGCTACCAAAACTGATTTGGCTACAGTTTCCCAGTTGTTCCTGTCACAATATAGGTTGGCCTTCTAGACATCTGTCCATCAGGCCAGAGTATAGAAAATCAGTCTTAATAATCCCCATTCATGGGGGGGATTTGCCGTCATTAACAGCACCGGCAATGGTGGTGTGGGTAATGACTATGAAAGAAAGGGGGTTGCTCCACCACATTGTAAATGCTTGACAGTACATTGCTACTTGTATGCCTATTATAATGTACAACTAAGTTACACATATTGCTTCAGAAGTAAGCTAGACGTCCCTTGACGTAATGGTAAGTGTGTGGACTCAATCCATACATATAACATACAGCAGTAGTTTAACTGAGTGGCATGCATGAATGTTCTCACCAGTGGTCCTGATTGGACCCCTCCATAGTTCTGCTGTATTATTTTAGCAGATCTTTTTATCTGTTTAGTAGACAAGCATTTTCTGTATTTTTCAGTTCATACTTTTTGACAAGGAGGGTGTACAACGTTGCCTTGGCACAGGTGATGTATTGAACAAGACAAGCATTGCTCCAATCACAAATATGTTATTGTGAATATCAGACAAATATTACATCATATTTGACAGTCATATATATATATATATATATATATATATATATATATATATATATATATATATATATATATATATATATATATATATATATATATATATTAAAACAGAGCTTTGGTTCTGAAAAGAGAACCTAAAATTCCAATGTTTCCTTAGTGTATTAGAACACATTTTTTGAGTAGATTAATGTTCGCTAACTCAGTCAAATGATCTGATTCTTAGCTAAGGGGAACAGACTTTGGGACAGCTGAATGCTGAAACAGAGGACCAAACCATAGGTCTACGCCAGGGGGCAAAGCCCCATAAAGAAATGGTGGACTTGCAAGATTGCTGTTGGCTGTGTTCACTGGTGTTTCGGCTCCTGGTTGTTAAGCCTTCTTCTGGGCCTCTGGCATAGTCTCTCTGGGTGTAAAGAAAAAGAGGAGAGAGGGAAGAAAAGAAAATGAAGCTAAGACACTTGCGATGATTTTGGAATCCTATCGTAAAAATACATAAAAATTGCTGCGAGTAAAGAGATGTGTGGGTAATGACAGCTTTTTTCCCAGTAGTTCACGTGGCTTACCCCCAGATGCCCCACCGGAAAACCCGGAGTCGGCCGGTCTAGTAAAGTGCCGGTATCCATGAATATCAGCACTTTTTGACCAGACCGATCAGAATGAAACCCTATGTCTTTCTAAAAGCTCTCTAAAATAAAAAGATCACCGATCATTTAAGGCCTGACAGTCCAATATTATGTTGGTCAAGGTTTCAATTGGGCCTTGCATATTACAAAATCGACACAGCCTTAGGTCCCGCTGTACTTTTTCCCTAGCCCCCAGGATTTCCCTAGAAGGGAGGAGGTTAAGCCTTAACCCCAGTAAGCACAGGTCTGATGTCAATTAGAAATCCTGAATACGTGCAATGTTTTCTCACTTCTTCGATAGTATGGATCCAATTTCCCAAAGTTTCTATTTCCCAAAGTTTCTATAGATTTTTTGGAGTGTGCTTCTTCATTTGCTGGCACCATGTGCTGGAAGGCTCCAAAAGGTAGAGGACAAGTGTGTGGTCAGGACACAGATGACCCTGCCCCAGGAGGAGGACATGGTGTGGACACACATGCCCCAGCCCCAGGACGTGGTGAACCTCAGCCCACAGGTGACCAGGCCCCAGGACGAGGGCATGGTCAGAGGCCTCGAAGTGGCCCAGCACCACCAAGGGCTGTTAGAGCCAAGAGGAGACATCCAGTAGTGCAGAAAGAGGCACCACCCCAGGATTATGCACATGTGAAGGAGAGGGGGCCACCGAGGAAGAATCGCTTCACCGATGAGGAGCTGGAAATCCTCACTGACTAAGCACAGGAACACCATGTGGACCTCTACCCCTCGTCTGACAGCACCTCTACTCCCAATCAGAGAATGAGGATGTGGCATGAGGTCACAGATCTCATCAACTCTTGTGGTGTGGAGACACGCACTGCTAAAAAAGGTCTGCAGGTAGATGGAGGCTCTCACTCAAAGGATGAAGTAGAAGCTCAGCGGCAACCTGGCCACTGAAGGGGGATCACCAGAGGAGGAAGATTTAACTCCTTTTGAAGAGATTTCAAGTGGCATGATCAGCAGTGAGCAGGTGCTTGTCGTGGGAGGCATGGACGCCTATGTCGACAAATCTAGTGAGTGGCATTTGTGCGTATCCTAGGTGCTGATAATTTAGCATGACATGCTCACATATGTGTTGGAATACAGTTGGCAGCCGTATATGGTCATGGCATGAAGGCTACCATGTACACTTCCATCACTTGTCCTGCATTCAGAGAGGTGGTTGCATGGTTTCTGTGCATGGTACATGTTGGTACACCTCATTGTATGCTGGCCTTCACTGCTGTGCCAGTACTTGTATGTGTGGCAATGGCATGGAACACACATCTCATTGTCCACATTGGCAGTGTCATGCATGCATATCGTCTATTGTGAGTGCCAATAAGGACTCACATAGAATCACTGCAATGTGTGCATGATGAGCTACAATTTCGTGCATAGACACATGAGGCCGTCTTTCTGATGGGACGAGATGGGGATGGCCAATAGATGTTTCATTGTAGTACATTCCACATTCGGAGTGCCATTGGAGCAGTGGCCCTGCAAGCATGACTTGGTCAGTTCCATGTCACAGTCTCCTGACACATGGTTACAATGCATGTGATTGGGACAAACCACATATCTTGCGGGGGGCAATGTTGCAATGGTGGTTGTGGAGATCATGGCAACACAAATGCATGTATGACATTTTGGGTCATCAGATGTACAGGTCACACTTCCACAAGTTCCAACAAGAAAAGATGGGAGTGGAGCATGGGGCTCACTGATGATAACAGGTCCATCACTAGCTCGAGTGACACAGGTTTTTCAAAGCCGAGCTACACAGACGTCGCCATGACAACGAGCCCAGTCATTGTCTTTAAACAATCATCCGCGCATGCTCCAGTATGAGTCGCTTTTCTCCGCTCACTGCAGCAGACATCTATGGATCACAAGCTCAGCCACTGCTCCGGCTGCTCTAAACGCCAGCAAGACTGCACAGATCCTGCAGAGCGATCCACCATGTAAGTCCTCATCATTACCCTGAGGCCTCTCTCTCTATACACTTCTGTGTACTCCCCCCCTTTTTTTTAAATATCCACTACCTGGCCCCACTTTAAGACCAACAGACATAATATGTCTGCTACCTATTTATGTCTCCACCAGGACTTGGGACCATGCGCTTGTGTGAATTGTGACAGAGCAACACGGCCACATCGTAGCTTCCACGTTAAATGCAGTATCTTTGGCCAACAGCTATGAACCAGCTCAACCTTGCGCACTAAACACTGGCTCTCCCAGTGGTAAGAACCGTCAAGCATGCTATGGGAAACGTTTCACAATTGGAAAACTAGTTGTATCTCTAGAGTCCTCCTGCCCTGCCTATATCAACTGGAGAAATTATTTTATTTTTTCTAATCTACAGGCAACTGTAAATACCACATGCCATGGCATTCTATCTGGGACAAGTCATATCCCCAGACCTCATCTTGCAGTAGTCAACTCACAAAACTCCTGCAACCTTTAAGAACAGTGCACAGCACGGCCCCAAAACAGGAAGTCTGCGAATCCAATACTAAGACTACACCTCTAAAAGTACCCCTGGCCAATAATTCAAGGTGAGCATAGAGGTGACCCTCTTTTTGTAAATAAAAACCTACTAGCTTCTGTCTAGACCTTACTAGAAAGAAACAGGAACTACAGATATGTACCTCAATCCACTATTGACAAAAAATCTTTTATCTGCTTGTTTTTCTTGTCTTTCCTCCCTTTCCCCTTCCCCATTTAGGAGACTGAGGTCCCCGTTCTTGCCCCGAAGAAGGCTGAAATTTTTGTTGCCGCCAATCCTGGCCAGCCGAACCGTGTCACAGTGCTTCACTTAACCACACTAACCTGTCTTTGGGTCTTCATTTACTATACTGTGGTTAACTAATCTAGGAAGCTCTTTTACAATCATTGTGCTATACAGGCAAACATGTTGGCAAATTTGGCAAGGTTTTATACAACCAGATATGATCAGAATTTGATCATACACACACATTAGTACTCACCCTTCTGTGTAACCACCTACATAATTTAATCCTAACATATGTGGGGACTTGTTGGTACATACTAGTGGTATCCAATTGTTCCTTGATTTTTTTCTATATTGCTTTTACTGCACAACCGATTTTTGTAATTTCTTTAATGTGGATTCTGTCCAACAATGTTTTCGCTTTATATATCTACGTTAATCTTAGTTTTTGATAAATACATGAATATTTGAAATAATTTCCATATGAAAATAAATTCCCATATTTTTGAAGACATATCTGTATTTCTCTGCTTTTCCCTCTCTTTTCGATGACTCAACTTTTGAGCATTCGTATTGGTCTCTTCTAAATACCTACGACTAGCACCTCCAAAGAATTTGGTGCATACATGTGGATTTTTCCTTCTCTTTTGTTAGAATGCTCACTGATGATGAACAGACTTCCAGCCTTCCACTGATGGGAATCACTCTCATTCATGTCTGTGTGTATGTATGTACTCTTGATACCACAAACAATGGCATTTGCATGGCCTGATATGCTCAGCCATGATTGCACAGGTCATCAAATGCCATTCATCTGTGCAGTACAAGTCACAGCGTGCTCAGTCACAATGTGTGATGTATGTGTGGCTGGGCATTTTGTGTCTGTGTGCATTGTAATGCACATATGCCAGTTCTGCTAGGTTCTCATGCCTCAAAATGATGTTGTCTGCCTTTGTGCAGGTGATGATGCAGCAGATAAAGAGGGGGAGGAGGAAGGGAAGGGGGACACATGACAGATCAACAGTGGAGGTCAGGGTTTCGTGCCCCGTGAGAATAGCCTGGTGCTGCAGGTAGTCCTCAGTAGGGTTGCAGACTCTTATTTTATTTATTTATTTATTTATTTTTGCCTCTATATAGCGCCCACAATCCCTCGGGCATCAGGACGCTACAATCCAGTTTCATGATTCCCATTAGCTGGGGAAATTCTTAGTACAAGATTAGACAGTGGTACAGAAGTATTTAAACATTTAAAACATTTAAACATAATGGTAAAGATAAGGCAATGTTATCCATAAATTACAGAGACAGTACAGTTGCCATGCCAGGACTGCTGATGTGGGCGGTGATGGCTATCGTCAATTAGTTCAGGAGAACAATCAAGTTTTAAGGGCTTCTAAAAAGCCCTAGGGCGTCTTCTCTTGGCTCTTCAGACTCATCACATGGAGCTGCTTTTTCTTTTTTTTTATTGAAATGATGGTGGAGTAGCAGGTAAGTAAAGTTCAACAGTAGAACAGGGGGTCCAGCAGGACAGCAGACAGTACTTGCCAGTACTTGTCGCAGTGCGCACGCACTTGTGCGCACGGGAGTCTGGCTTTATGGCAGGCTGTAAAGGGGGCGTGGCCAGCATAGGTTGGAGTAGCAGGTAAGTAAAGTTCAGCAGTAGAACAGGGGGTCCAGCAGTACATCAGACAGTACTTGCCAGCTGCTGATTCATATGTGGAGGACTCATGGGGGTACATGTAGGGTTCCCCAATGGGCAGTCTGGATGGGGACATTGAGTACGAGGAGGTGAGTCAGGAGTCACTGATCCGGTCAGTGGAAAGCACTGCGTCTACGATGTTGATGGAGGCAAGATCTCCTTCATCTGTGTTGGGATCAGCAGCAGGGGCTGTTTTCCAATTGAGGGTTGCAGACCTGCACCCAAGGACTGGGGTCCCACTGCGATGGGCCTAGACCCCGGAATCCCACCGTCATCGGCTCTGCACACGTGGGGGATCAGTGCATGACAGACAGTTGGAGCAACAGATGCTGCGTGTGATCATCCGACATAGTGAGGTGATGCAGGAGATGGCCAGGGACATCTATCACCTGGCTGAGAACATCTCCTCACCTGCTGCACGGGATGCACAGCATCTGGCCTCGGGAGTCCAGCAGCAACCATTGATGGACAGACTGACTAGGACACTGAATGCTGAGATAAAGTCCTGAAGTCTCTCACACAATCAAGGTATGGCTGCCAAAATCAAACACCAGCAGGCTGATCTACGATCGCTGTAGGTTTCCCTGCATCTAGATGCAGTGGCACAGATAAAAGGCCTACTGCTGGAGATGTTGGCATCTTGAACCTCCCATTGCCATGAGATGGAGAGCTTGAGGGCTTCACTGCATGATGAACATTTGACTACAAGGTCCCACCTCCTCCAGGAGATGGATGCCTCGAGACAGACGCTCTCTCAGCAGTCTGATTCGCAATGAGTGAGCGCACATGCTGACTCTGTGGCCACTCGGTAGTAAGTTCATTGCAACCTCTCCACTATTTGGTTACTCATGCATGCATCTGTGTCGCGAGTGACCTTAGCCAATGACAACCAGGCTTTGGCACTGCATGGACAGGATGAACCGACACCACTCGCCACCTCTATCATCTGTGCCAAAGGGGTATGATTTTTATGCTTATCTGTTGATTTCTTTTCACTTATCTGGACCCCCTTGGCCCTCCCATGGTGGACATATTTGTTTTTACCCCGTCCAAGATGGACACTTTTGATTTTATCTTTTTGTCACATCGAGTGATTTGTCATTGCCCTGTCAAGGCCTACATGAGTGGAGGAATGGACATGCAGCCATGCACAGTGTATTCAACTGCCATGGTTAAGTGGACTGAAACAGCCTCACACATACAGGTGCAGATTGCAATCTACATTGATTTACACATGTGCAGTCTGCATGAATGATTCCTTTAGCTCCAATCCAATGTCCTATGTCGTTACAGGTATCTTGCCTCATCTGGTACCTGCACTCCATGAGAGGTCCACCCACCACCCTTTTCCAACCCTTCTCCCCATTCCCTTTGCTGGACACTGGCCCTCCATGCCCCAATGCCGAGACACAGTGTTAGGTGGAGGTGGTGAGGGAATCACAGCAGAACAGCTCTGCACTGTCAATCATGTTCATTGCTGGTGACGTTTGAACCCTTATAGTTCTGTGTGCTGCCTACAGGTGAGGACAGGGTTGCAAAGCCCCTCCTGGATTTCTTTTTATTTTCTTTGTTTGCTGCCGGATTTTGCGCTACGAGCCCTCTTTGTGTTCCTCTTTCCCTCCATCCCCTGCATCCACTTCCCCTTGCCTTCACTCCCTTCTACCTGCCCGCCCACATCCCCTGATTGACGGTCTTGCTGCTATTTATGTATGTATTTATTTATTTATTTATTTATTTATTTATTTATTTATTTATTTATTTATTTATGTGGGTTATACATAACCTTTACAAAAGCAATTCAATATACAAAAGCAAAACTAGATACATAAAAACAATTAATCTTGCAATGCATAGACAATTTAAATTACAATTGATTAAAAGTACAAAGGTTGTATATACAAATACATTAATTATCTGGGGCTGTGTCTTCTACAACAGCCCACCAGACCAAACACTAAATATTTACTAAACAACAAGATATTTCTTAAAAATCTAACTACTGCAAGCTGCAATGAGAGGTCACTCCCATATAACATTTCAAGCCATAGTCTTTCAAGATCCCACATTATCCCTGTTCACAAATTTTAAGAAATAATGTATACGATCACTTCGCAATGAATCACAATACATTAAGAGGTGCTGCAGAGTTTCAGACAACCCCGAGATGCCACAGAACCTACACAATGATGGTATTCCGCTTCCCCTTTCCCGTAGGTCTGTGATTTCCCTAGTCGGCAACACATTACATTTAAAACGCATACATTAATTGCGCCATCTTTTGTCTGGAAATTTAATTAGTTATGCCTCCATGCTGCCACCACTTTTATACCCAGATACCAGTTGCTTATATAATTTAGTTCCTACAACGTTAGCGCAGGTAATGTTTCAATCTAATTGCTCCGCGTAATTGTTTGCTTTATTTGGGTTAAATATAAGCATCTCACACGTTGCACCAAATTGAGCTAAGTACGCCAGGGATTCCCTTGTTAATTCTTTTAGGAATTCTCAGACACATGTACCAGTTCGTATCCCGTTTCCCAACAAATCGTAAATAGTGTCTTTGGAGCTGACAATTAATTTTCTAAATAGACATACTCGGCGCCACATAACCATACTTCTGATAGAACACAGACCCAACTCATAGCGCAACGCTTCCATTGGCACGCACTTACGTAGTCATCTAAACACTGATCTTAATATCTTTGCCTCGTATTTATCTAATTCCTCAATTGCACATTTAGGAAAAAGTTCTAAAACGTACCAGAATTGCGGGATCAATTTGCATTTATAGTATCGCAGGGTCGGTACGAATGAGAATTTCCCATATTTCACATCATTTTTTTTTAGATGAACAATTTGTGCCTGTACCTTTACATCCAAAATTTGCCTATAATTTTGTTTCCTTTTGTCTCTAAAGATTGGATAGCCCAAATAACGCAGATGATGTTTCACACACAACTTTTCACGATTCGAAAACCATACTGGATTTCCTCTTGTAACACTGCAGTGAAACCGTAGGATGACAGTTTTTTTTTGCATTAATCATGCACGAATTTGCAGCTGTGTAATCTCTAAATGCTGTTAGTAGACATTGCAGTCCTCGCGGAGTATGATCAAATAACATAAAATCATCCGCGTAGGCACTCCAGGATACCTTAATTCCCTCGACTGTTGGTGGCACAAAGGCAACTGACTCTAACACCTTACCTGCATCTGATACATACAAGTTAAATATTGTAGGGGCAAAAACACAACGTTTGTAGCATTAATCGCCTATGACAGTGTTCCTGTATTACTTAGACAAACCTGCAGTTTAGAACCTTCATGCAGATGGTACAATATTGACAATAGGGATGATGGCAATCCCATTCAGTATAATTTCCCCCAGAGGATACTCCTATCCACCATGTCGAAAGCCATAGTTAAGTCTGTAGATGCTACATAGACTGGCGCACTTCCTTGTTTCCACGTTTTCCACTGCAGAATATTCAGTAGTAGCCCCCCTGCATCAGTGCCCTCCTTTTTACGGAAACCAAATTGCAACTGGGATAAAATCTTATTTACCTCTGCCCACTCTTGGATGTGTTTCAATAACAGTCCAGAAAAAATCTTGGAATCCACATCCAAGAGTGCAATATGTCTGTCGTTTGCGGGGTTGACCTATCACCTTTTTTGTAAACTGGCACTATGTAGGCAATATGCAATGTGTTCGGGATTACTCGCACCTTAACTATATCATTATAAAGAATGAATAGGATTTTTGCCCAAACATTTGCATTGCCCTTAACAATGATGTTTGCTAACCCATTAGGCCCGGCCGCCCTATAGGAAGATGCCTTACTTATCAGCAGTTTAATATCATTTTGTTCAAATGGAAAATCCCATGGGTGTTGAATGACCAAATTCGGTAATGGATTTTTGATCTTAGAATGGGCATAAACGATACCAAAATGACCCTTCCACTGCTGTTCCGATATTGCACAGGTTTGCATTTCGGCTTGTTGCACGTTACGATTGTTTAATAGGGCCCAAAAAGATCTAGCCGTGGAATCCCTTAAAGCTGCCAACATAACTTCATCATCCACCTGGTACAACTTTGCTCTATTGGCTTTAATTTGGTTCTTCCATTTATTCTTGATTTTTTTTTCCCAGAGCCTCTCTCTCACTGTGGGGTAGTGTCTGTGTATGCAGATGTCTCAGTTCCCTAAGTCGCTTATTTTTTAGTGTTCTAATTACAACATCATAAGTATGAAGATGCTTTAACTTCCTTAGATTTGTTTGAGAGGCAGTCTGTTTAATAGTAGCTTATACATAATGATCAAAACTGTCAACACTATATACCGTTACTTTTTTCCCGAGGCTTGTATTGTGAAAATCAGATTGAAATACAGCGTTAAGTCGATCTACATTATCATTATGCCAAGTAATACCGGTCCCAGATGCATTAACCAAATATGTATTAGTACATGCCCCATATTTCACATCTACCTCCACCCCTTTAAATTATACCTCCAAAATCTTGTGATCACTACAATTAGTTTTCCTCATGCACATTGAGCTAGCCAGACCACATAAAGGGAGTGAGAGAAAAATATAGTCAATTTTTGACAAAAACTTGCCATTGAACCATGTGGCTGTGTCCACCAACTCCCCCCATAGTTCTGCTGAGTTGATTAGACCCCAGTCTTCAGATAATTTGCCCCACAGTTGTCCCTGGGCAGTCTTATTTATATGATCTCTCTTGTGAGGCAATATTCTACTCCAAGGGTTCGTTTCCCTCCCATGCATGCAGGTATTTCGACATTGAACTCCCCCGCAACTATCAACATCACCTCTGGGTGGAGTAAATAAACTTCTTGTATGATTGCCCCGAGTAGTTCTAAAGAATCAGTCAAATGATTTTTTTACATTCCAGTAGATATTAATAACCAGATATATATATATATTAAAACAGAGCTTTGGTTCTGAAAAGAGAACCTAAAATTCCACTTCTTCCTTAGTGTATTAGAACACATTTTTTGAGTAGATTAATGTTCGCTAACTCAGTCAAATGATCTGATTCTTAGCTAAGGGGAACAGACTTTGGGACAGCTGAATGCTGAAACAGAGGACCAAACCATAGGTCTACGCCAGGGGGCAAAGCCCCATAAAGAAATGGTGGACTTGCAAGCTTGCTGTTGGCTGTGTTCACTGGTGTTTCGGCTCCTGGTTGTTAAGCCTTCTTCTGGGCCTCTGGCATAGTCTCTCTGGGTGTAAAGAAAAAGAGGAGAGAGGGAAGAAAAGAAAATGAAGCTAAGACACTTGCGATGATTTTGGAATCCTATCGTAAAAATACATAAAAATTGCTGCGAGTAAAGAGATGTGTGGGTAATGACAGCTTTTTTCCCAGTAGTTCACGTGGTTTACCCCCAGATGCCCCACCGGAAAACCCGGAGTCGGCAGGTCTAGTAAAGTGCCGGTCTCCATGAATATCAGCACTTTTTGACCAGACCGATCAGAATGAAACCCTATGTCTTTCTAAAAGCTCTCTAAAATAAAAAGATCACCGATCATTTAAGGCCTGACAGTCCAATATTATGTTGGTCAAGGTTTCAATTGGGCCTTGCATATTACAAAATCGACACAGCCTTAGGTCCCGCTGTACTTTTTCCCTAGCCCCCAGGATTTCCCTAGAAGGGAGGAGGTTAAGCCTTAACCCCAGTAAGCACAGGTCTGATGTCAATTAGAAATCCTGAATACGTGCAATGTTTTCTCACTTCTTCGATAGTATGGATCCAATTTCCCAAAGTTTCTATTTCCCAAAGTTTCTATAGATTTTTTGGGGTGTGCTTCTTCATTTGCTGGCACCATGTGCTGGAAGGCTCCAAAAGGTAGAGGACAAGTGTGTGGTCAGGACACAGATGACCCTGCCCCAGGAGGAGGACATGGTGTGGACACACATGCCCCAGCCCCAGGACGTGGTGAACCTCAGCCCACAGGTGACCAGGCCCCAGGACGAGGGCATGGTCAGAGGCCTCGAAGTGGCCCAGCACCACCAAGGGCTGTTAGAGCCAAGAGGAGACATCCAGTAGTGCAGAAAGAGGCACCACCCCAGGATTATGCACATGTGAAGGAGAGGGGGCCACCGAGGAAGAATCGCTTCACCGATGAGGAGCTGGAAATCCTCACTGACTAAGCACAGGAACACCATGTGGACCTCTACCCCTCGTCTGACAGCACCTCTACTCCCAATCAGAGAATGAGGATGTGGCAGGAGGTCACAGATCTCATCAACTCTTGTGGTGTGGAGACACGCACTGCTAAAAAAGGTCTGCAGGTAGATGGAGGCTCTCACTCAAAGGATGAAGTAGAAGCTCAGCGGCAACCTGGCCACTGAAGGGGGATCACCAGAGGAGGAAGATTTAACTCCTTTTGAAGAGATTTCAAGTGGCATGATCAGCAGTGAGCAGGTGCTTGTCGTGGGAGGCATGGACGCCTATGTCGACAAATCTAGTGAGTGGCATTTGTGCGTATCCTAGGTGCTGATAATTTAGCATGACATGCTCACATATGTGTTGGAATACAGTTGGCAGCCGTATATGGTCATGGCATGAAGGCTACCATGTACACTTCCATCACTTGTCCTGCATTCAGAGAGGTGGTTGCATGGTTTCTGTGCATGGTACATGTTGGTACACCTCATTGTATGCTGGCCTTCACTGCTGTGCCAGTACTTGTATGTGTGGCAATGGCATGGAACACACATCTCATTGTCCACATTGGCAGTGTCATGCATGCATATCGTCTATTGTGAGTGCCAATAAGGACTCACATAGAATCACTGCAATGTGTGCATGATGAGCTACAATTTCGTGCATAGACACATGAGGCCGTCTTTCTGATGGGACGAGATGGGGATGGGCAATAGATGTTTCATTGTAGTACATTCCACATTCGGAGTGCCATTGGAGCAGTGGCCCTGCAAGCATGACTTGGTCAGTTCCATGTCACAGTCTCCTGACACATGGTTACAATGCATGTGATTGGGACAAACCACATATCTTGCGGGGGGCAATGTTGCAATGGTGGTTGTGGAGATCATGGCAACACAAATGCATGCATGACATTTTGGGTCATCAGATGTACAGGTCACACTTCCACAAGTTCCAACAAGAAAAGATGGGAGTGGAGCATGGGGCTCACTGATGATAACAGGTCCATCACTAGCTCGAGTGACACAGGTTTTTCAAAGCCGAGCTACACAGACGTCGCCATGACAACGAGCCCAGTCATTGTCTTTAAACAATCATCCGCGCATGCTCCAGTATGAGTCGCCTTTCTCCGCTCACTGCAGCAGACATCTATGGATCACAAGCTCAGCCACTGCTCCGGCTGCTCTAAACGCCAGCAAGACTGCACAGATCCTGCAGAGCGATCCACCATGTAAGTCCTCATCATTACCCTGAGGCCTCTCTCTCTATACACTTCTGTGTACTCCCCCACTTTTTTTAAATATCCACTACCTGGCCCCACTTTAAGACCAACAGACATAATATGTCTGCTACCTATTTATGTCTCCACCAGGACTTGGGACCATGCGCTTGTGTGAATTGTGACAGAGCAACACGGCCACATCGTAGCTTCCACGTTAAATGCAGTATCTTTGGCCAACAGCTATGAACCAGCTCAACCTTGCGCACTAAACACTGGCTCTCCCAGTGGTAAGAACCGTCAAGCATGCTATGGGAAACGTTTCACAATTGGAAAACTAGTTGTATCTCTAGAGTCCTCCTGCCCTGCCTATATCAACTGGAGAAATTATTTTATTTTTTCTAATCTACAGGCAACTGTATATACCACATGCCATGGCATTCTATCTGGGACAAGTCATATCCCCAGACCTCATCTTGCAGTAGTCAACTCACAAAACTCCTGCAACCTTTAAGAACAGTGCACAGCACGGCCCCAAAACAGGAAGTCTGCGAATCCAATACTAAGACTACACCTCTAAAAGTACCCCTGGCCAATAATTCAAGGTGAGCATGAAGGTGACCCTCTTTTTGTAAATAAAAACCTACTAGCTTCTGTCTAGACCTTACTAGAAAGAAACAGGAACTACAGATATGTACCTCAATCCACTATTGACAAAAAATCTTTTATCTGCTTGTTTTTCTTGTCTTTCCTCCCTTTCCCCTTCCCCATTTAGGAGACTGAGGTCCCCGTTCTTGCCCCGAAGAAGGCTGAAATTTTTGTTGCCGCCAATCCTGGCCAGCCGAACCGTGTCACAGTGCTTCACTTAACCACACTAACCTGTCTTTGGGTCTTCATTTACTATACTGTGGTTAACTAATCTAGGAAGCTCTTTTACAATCATTGTGCTATACAGGCAAACATGTTGGCAAATTTGGCAAGGTTTTATACAACCAGATATGATCAGAATTTGATCATACACACACATTAGTACTCACCCTTCTGTGTAACCACCTACATAATTTAATCCTAACATATGTGGGGACTTGTTGGTACATACTAGTGGTATCCAATTGTTCCTTGATTTTTTTCTATATTGCTTTTACTGCACAACCGATTTTTGTAATTTCTTTAATGTGGATTCTGTCCAACAATGTTTTCGCTTTATATATCTACTTTAATCTTAGTTTTTGATAAATACATGAATATTTGAAATAATTTCCATATGAAAATAAATTCCCATATTTTTGAAGACATATCTGTATTTCTCTGCTTTTCCCTCTCTTTTCGATGACTCAACTTTTGAGCATTCGTATTGGTCTCTTCTAAATACCTACGACTAGCACCTCCAAAGAATTTGGTGCATACATGTGGATTTTTCCTTCTCTTTTGTTAGAATGCTCACTGATGATGAACAGACTTCCAGCCTTCCACTGATGGGAATCACTCTCATTCATGTCTGTGTGTATGTATGTACTCTTGATACCACAAACAATGGCATTTGCATGGCCTGATATGCTCAGCCATGATTGCACAGGTCATCAAATGCCATTCATCTGTGCAGTACAAGTCACAGCGTGCTCAGTCACAATGTGTGATGTATGTGTGGCTGGGCATTTTGTGTCTGTGTGCATTGTAATGCACATATGCCAGTTCTGCTAGGTTCTCATGCCTCAAAATGATGTTGTCTGCCTTTGTGCAGGTGATGATGCAGCAGATAAAGAGGGGGAGGAGGAAGGGAAGGGGGACACATGACAGATCAACAGTGGAGGTCAGGGTTTCGTGCCCCGTGAGAATAGCCTGGTGCTGCAGGTAGTCCTCAGTAGGGTTGCAGACTCTTATTTTATTTATTTATTTATTTATTTTTGCCTCTATATAGCGCCCACAATCCCTCGGGCATCAGGACGCTACAATCCAGTTTCATGATTCCCATTAGCTGGGGAAATTCTTAGTACAAGATTAGACAGTGGTACAGAAGTATTTAAACATTTAAAACATTTAAACATAATGGTAAAGATAAGGCAATGTTATCCATAAATTACAGAGACAGTACAGTTGCCATGCCAGGACTGCTGATGTGGGCGGTGATGGCTATCGTCAATTAGTTCAGGAGAACAGTCAAATTTTAAGGGCTTCTAAAAAGCCCTAGGGCGTCTTCTCTTGGCTCTTCAGACTCTTCACATGGAACTGCTTTTTCTTTTTTTTTATTGAAATGATGGTGGAGTAGCAGGTAAGTAAAGTTCAACAGTAGAACAGGGGGTCCAGCAGGACAGCAGACAGTACTTGCCAGTACTTGTCGCAGTGCGCACGCACTTGTGCACACGGGAGTCTGGCTTTATGGCAGGCTGTAAAGGGGGCGTGGCCAGCATAGGTTGGAGTAGCAGGTAAGTAAAGTTCAGCAGTAGAACAGGGGGTCCAGCAGTACATCAGACAGTACTTGCCAGCTGCTGATTCATATGTTTAGGACTCATGGGGGTACATGTAGGGTTCCCCAATGGGCAGTCTGGATGGGGACATTGAGTACGAGGAGGTGAGTCAGGAGTCACTGATCCGGTCAGTGGAAAGCACCGCGTCTACGATGTTGATGGAGGCAAGATCTCCTTCATCTGTGTTGGGATCAGCAGCAGGGGCTGTTTTCCAATTGAGGGTTGCAGACCTGCACCCAAGGACTGGGGTCCCACTGCGATGGGCCTAGACCCCGGAATCCCACCGTCATCGGCTCTGCACACGTGGGGGATCAGTGCATGACAGACAGTTGGAGCAACAGATGCTGCGTGTGATCATCCGACATAGTGAGGTGATGCAGGAGATGGCCAGGGACATCTATCACCTGGCTGAGAACATCTCCTCACCTGCTGCACGGGATGCACAGCATCTGGCCTCGGGAGTCCAGCAGCAACCATTGATGGACAGACTGACTAGGACACTGAATGCTGAGATAAAGTCCTGAAGTCTCTCACACAATCAAGGTATGGCTGCCAAAATCAAACACCAGCAGGCTGATCTACGATCGCTGTAGGTTTCCCTGCATCTAGATGCAGTGGCACAGATAAAAGGCCTACCGCTGGAGATGTTGGCATCTTGAACCTCCCATTGCCATGAGATGGAGAGCTTGAGGGCTTCACTGCATGATGAACATTTGACTACAAGGTCCCACCTCCTCCAGGAGATGGATGCCTCGAGACAGACGCTCTCTCAGCAGTCTGATTCGCAATGAGTGAGCGCACATGCTGACTCTGTGGCCACTCGGTAGTAAGTTCATTGCAACCTCTCCACTATTTGGTTACTCATGCATGCATCTGTGTCGCGAGTGACCTTAGCCAATGACAACCAGGCTTTGGCACTGCATGGACAGGATGAACCGACACCACTCGCCACCTCTATCATCTGTGCCAAAGGGGTATGATTTTTATGTTTATCTGTTGATTTCTTTTCACTTATCTGGACCCCCTTGGCCCTCCCATGGTGGACATATTTGTTTTTACCCCGTCCAAGATGGACACTTTTGATTTTATCTTTTTGTCACATCGAGTGATTTGCCATTGCCCTGTCAAGGCCTACATGAGTGGAGGAATGGACATGCAGCCATGCACAGTGTATTCAACTGCCATGGTTAAGTGGACTGAAACAGCCTCACACATACAGGTGCAGATTGCAATCTACATTGATTTACACATGTGCAGTCTGCATGAATGATTCCTTTAGCTCCAATCCAATGTCCTATGTCGTTACAGGTATCTTGCCTCATCTGGTACCTGCACTCCATGAGAGGTCCACCCACCACCCTTTTCCAACCCTTCTCCCCATTCCCTTTGCTGGACACTGGCCCTCCATGCCCCAATGCCGAGACACAGTGTTAGGTGGAGGTGGTGAGGGAATCACAGCAGAACAGCTCTGCACTGTCAATCATGTTCATTGCTGGTGACGTTTGAACCCTTATAGTTCTGTGTGCTGCCTACAGGTGAGGACAGGGTTGCAAAGCCCCTCCTGGATTTCTTTTTATTTTCTTTGTTTGCTGCCGGATTTTGCACTACGAGCCCTCTTTGTGTTCCTCTTTCCCTCCATCCCCTGCATCCACTTCCCCTTGCCTTCACTCCCTTCTACCTGCCCGCCCACATCCCCTGATTGACGGTCTTGCTGCTATTTATGTATGTATTTATTTATTTATTTATTTATTTATTTATTTATTTATTTATTTATTTATGTGGGTTATACATAACCTTTACAAAAGCAATTCAATATACAAAAGCAAAACTAGATACATAAAAACAATTAATCTTGCAATGCATAGACAATTTAAATTACAATTGATTAAAAGTACAAAGGTTGTATATACAAATACATTAATTATCTGGGGCTGTGTCTTCTACAACAGCCCACCAGACCAAACACTAAATATTTACTAAACAACAAGATATTTCTTAAAAATCTAACTACTGCAAGCTGCAATGAGAGGTCACTCCCATATAACATTTCAAGCCATAGTCTTTCAAGATCCCACATTATCCCTGTTCACAAATTTTAAGAAATAATGTATACGATCACTTCGCAATGAATCACAATACATTAAGAGGTGCTGCAGAGTTTCAGACAACCCAGAGATGCCACAGAACCTACACAATGATGGTATTCCGCTTCCCCTTTCCCGTAGGTCTGTGATTTCCCTAGTCGGCAACACATTACATTTAAAACGCATACATTAATTGCGCCATCTTTTGTCTGGAAATTTAATTAGTTATGCCTCCATGCTGCCACCACTTTTATACCCAGATACCAGTTGCTTATATAATTTAGTTCCTACAACGTTAGCGCAGGTAATGTTTCAATCTAATTGCTCCGCGTAATTTTTTGCTTTATTTGGGTTAAATATAAGCATCTCACACGTTGCACCAAATTGAGCTAAGTACGCCAGGGATTCCCTTGTTAATTCTTTTAGGAATTCTCAGACACATGTACCAGTTCGTATCCCGTTTCCCAACAAATCGTAAATAGTGTCTTTGGAGCTGACAATTAATTTTCTAAATAGACATACTCGGCGCCACATAACCATACTTCTGATAGAACACAGACCCAACTCATAGCGCAACGCATTGGCACGCACTTACGTAGTCATCTAAACACTGATCTTAATATCTTTGCCTCGTATTTATCTAATTCCTCAATTGCACATTTAGGAAAAAGTTCTAAAACGTACCAGAATTGCGGGATCAATTTGCATTTATAGTATCGCAGGGTCGGTACGAATGAAAATTTCCCATATTTCACATCATTTTTTTTTAGATGAACAATTTGTGCCTGTACCTTTACATCCAAAATTTGCCTATAATTTTGTTTCCTTTTGTCTCTAAAGATTGGATAGCCCAAATAACGCAGATGATGTTTCACACACAACTTTTCACGATTCAAAAACCATACTGGATTTCCTCTTGTAACACTGCAGTGAAACCGTAGGATGACAGTTTTTTTTTGCATTAATCATGCACGAATTTGCAGCTGTGTAATCTCTAAATGCTGTTAGTAGACATTGCAGTCCTCGCGGAGTATGATCAAATAACATAAAATCATCCGCGTAGGCACTCCAGGATACCTTAATTCCCTCGACTGTTGGTGGCACAAAGGCAACTGACTCTAACACCTTACCTGCATCTGATACATACAAGTTAAATATTGTAGGGGCAAAAACACGTTTGTAGCATTAATCGCCTATGACAGTGTTCCTGTATTACTTAGACAAACCTGCAGTTTAGAACCTTCATGCAGATGGTACAATATTGACAATAGGGATGATGGCAATCCCATTCAGTATAATTTCCCCCAGAGGATACTCCTATCCACCATGTCGAAAGCCATAGTTAAGTCTGTAGATGCTACATAGACTGGCGCACTTCCTTGTTTCCACGTTTTCCACTGCAGAATATTCAGTAGTAGCCCCCCTGCATCAGTGCCCTCCTTTTTACGGAAACCAAATTGCAACTGGGATAAAATCTTATTTACCTCTGCCCACTCTTGGATGTGTTTCAATAACAGTCCAGAAAAAATCTTGGAATCCACATCCAAGAGTGCAATAGGTCTGTCGTTTGCGGGGTTGACCTATCACCTTTTTTGTAAACTGGCACTATGTAGGCAATATGCAATGTGTTCGGGATTACTCGCACCTTAACTATATCATTATAAAGAATGAATAGGATTTTTGCCCAAACATTTGCGTTGCCCTTAACAATGATGTTTGCTAACCCATTAGGCCCGGCCGACCTATAGGAAGATGCCTTACTTATCAGCAGTTTAATATCATTTTGTTCAAATGGAAAATCCCATGGGTGTTGAATGACCAAATTCGGTAATGGATTTTTGATCTTAGAATGGGCATAAACGATACCAAAATGACCCTTCCACTGCTGTTCCGATATTGCACAGGTTTGCATTTGGGCTTGTTGCACGTTACGATTGCTTAATAGGGCCCAAAAAGATCTAGCCGTGGAATCCCTTAAAGCTGCCAACATAACTTCATCATCCACCTGGTACAACTTTGCTCTATTGGCTTTAATTTGGTTCTTCCATTTATTCTTGATTTTTTTTTCCCAGAGCCTCTCTCTCACTGTGGGGTAGTGTCTGTGTATGCAGATGTCTCAGTTCCCTAAGTCGCTTATTTTTTAGTGTTCTAATTACAACATCATAAGTATGAAGATGCTTTAACTTCCTTAGATTTGTTTGAGAGGCAGTCTGTTTAATAGTAGCTTATACATAATGATCAAAACTGTCAACACTATATACCGTTACTTTTTTCCCGAGGCTTGTATTGTGAAAATCAGATTGAAATACAGCGTTAAATCGATCTACATTATCATTATGCCAAGTAATACCGGTCCCAGATCCATTAACCAAATATGTATTAGTACATGCCCCATATTTCACATCTACCTCCACCCCTTTAAATTATACCTCCAAAATCTTGTGATCACTACAATTAGTTTGCCTCATGCACATTGAGCTAGCCAGACCACATAAAGGGAGTGAGAGAAAAATATAGTCAATTTTTGACAAAAACTTGCCATTGAACCATGTGGCTGTGTCCACCAACTCCCCCCATAGTTCTGCTGAGTTGATTAGACCCCAGTCTTCAGATAATTTGCCCCACAGTTGTCCCTGGGCAGTCTTATTTATATGATCTCCCTTGTGAGGCAATATTCTACTCCAAGGGTTCGTTTCCCTCCCATGCATGCAGGTATTTCGACATTGAAACCCCCCGCAACTATCAACATCACCTCTGGGTGGAGTAAATAAACTTCTTGTATGATTGCCCCGAGTAGTTCTAAAGAATCAGTCAAATGATTTTTTTACATTCCAGTAGATATTAATAACCAGAAAATAACAAGAACCCGCACAGTTCATAAGCTTGAGTAGGACAGCATGACACCATTTTGATAGTCTAAAGATTTTAATTAGAATGGTCCCCAATCAACATGTACAGCGATAGCCAGACCCCCGGAAGGCCTACCCAATTTCCCCTGTGTCACAAGTTCCGAATACACAACAAAACCATCTAGGACACATGGAGAAATGAACCAAGGGCCTCATTCCGAGGTGGGCGCAAAGGGATACCGGGCACTGTTAAGGACATTGGTGCCGGTAATCCCTTTGCGCCCTATTGTGAGGTCTCTTTGCGGGTCCCGCCAAGGCCACCTGGTTTTACCAGGCGGACTTAGCGGGAGCCGCAAAGGGTCCAGGGAGCAAATAACGGTACCGCAAATTGCGGTACCATTATTTGCACCTTCCCCATTCCCATTGAGCCCTATGGGGGCTCAAATGGGAATGGGGAATGGTATTTTCAATGGGGACTTATCGGTTCTGCAAAGGTCCGACTAGAGCGGTAAGTCCCCATTGAATGAGGGCGGACTTGGTACCGTTATTGGAGGCAGCCATGGCGCTATTAGCACTATGGCTACCTCCAATCTCGGAATGAGGCCCCAAGTCTCCTACAAACAAATGAAGGTGCATTTGGAAAGCATAAAACAAATTTCAGACGAATTTTTTAAAAACCAATGACCCCTCGTGTTCCAGGATGCTAGGGTAAAAGTACCTAAAATATTAACTGTTCGGTTTTAGACCCTGTAGCTGCATAATAGAATCTCGTATGGTCAAAGCTAACCACCTTAAGCTAGAATCATTTGAATCACCAACATTCTGTTTCTGTAGCTTACTGGTTAACCTCTCGGGCTGTTGCATACCCCTGCCTTTTAAAACAGGCAGGTCCCGGCCTCCATCATCATTTTGCATATCTCTACTATAATTGCAGATGTCGTAGCCAAAACTATGGAAGGTTTCTGCCTCCCGTAGTACAGCTTCATAAATTGCTCTGGAATGGAAGACTATTCTAACATAGTCATATCTTTCCGGGTGAACATAATCAATCAATTTAATGTCCCCGGATGAGATGAGACTAAGATTCGGTATCTCATTAAATAGAGCCAGAATTCTACTTCTGTTCAATGAGACGGGGCCACTTTGTGGGAACAAATAATATATTAAAACACTGGGAAATACCAGAAAGTGTGGCTGCCTCAGCTGTATTTCATTGCATGCCCGAGGGTTAATATAAGGATCTTTATTTGTGTCCTGCCGGTATACCACATTCTGCACTACATTCTCAGCTTGAAGGTTCACTGTCTCAATCTTTCTGCCCATACTTTCAACATTTCCAAACTCAACTACTTCAATATTTGCATAGCTTTCGGACTCAGTTACTAAAGGTACCTTAAAAGGCTCCTCCATCATTAACTTCATCATTCTCTGAACAGTTCATTCAACCCTGGGCAATTCACCCTCAACACCTTCTCGAGATAGTCCCCATTACCATTATTTGCTGCATTCCCCCTTCAAGCATTTGTTTCATCACTCTCCATATCATTTTTTCAGTCAGAGTTAATTCTACTTCCTTATCAACAGCTAGTCCACTATCTATAGTCTCAACTTCCTTTCCACGTGCCTCAGGTACCAGTTTTTCCCTCCAAACCTTGTGTTGCTCTCCAAGATGTTGAACCCTCCCTGGTCCATTAGATTGGAAACTAGATTTAGTTCCAAATATCTTTGAATAGGATAAGGGCGACAGCTTCCTATAGTCAGTGGGGAGCACAACTGACTTGAACGTTGGCATATCTAAAGGTATTGCATAATCCCCTTTCTCATGCAACACAGCTTCCCCTGCATAGTTGCTATGTTGCCTGGTACCTATATCTACACTAGTTTCAGGTTGAGTATTAGTAGACGCGGGATTAATATTAGTGGACTCATTAGTGGCCATAACTTCAGTTTGTGGCGATGGTTCCATCTCTTTCCCCCCCTATTTCATTAACCATTTTTTTTTAGAAAGAAGTTTATGATTCTGGCCTTACTCCGAGTATCTTTCTGTGCGTCATTGCTCAATTCTGGTCTGCCTCCTTGCGTTTTATTTTTCCCTTTTTTTTTCATGGTTTCTGTTAGTGTGTCAGTCACCACAATGCCACCCTCCCTATTGCAGATCACTTCCTCCTCCTCCGACACATCCAAATTTGTTACCATGTCAATATCATTTACCTCTTCTCTTATCAGGTTCTGCCAATTTTTCTTAGACATTCTATTCTGCCCTTTACCGGGCTTCCGCTTTGGGATATTATTTACTCTTTTAGCACTCCCCTCAGTCGAGCCATCACCGGGGCCTGGGGTGACCCTTATCATATTTTGAAGGAGAGGGTACCCACAGTCTTTTTGGAATGGTCCTGATACCCCATTATCCTGTATGGGTTCAGTATTCATCCCTTTGTTGGCCACCACTTTAAACTCTGTCATAATGTGGCTACATTTATTCTTTCCAACTGCCTTAATTAGATCCCCAACTAGCAGTGTATGAAGTTGTAGTTCAGCTAGTATTTGTGTATTTTATTGCCCATAAGATGTCCCCGCCCAGTTACACCCTTCAGGTCTGCTTTCTTTCTGGGCAGACGTGACTTCCCATTCTACCTCCTGATTCAATGGATATTGGGATAGGGCAAGTAAAGAACTGTGAATAGGGTAGTTGTTGTTTTCTTCCCTATTACTTGCACCTGTATCAAGCAAAAGCAGGGAGGCATCTTCCACAGTCATTTTTTGGGGTTCATCCGGACTCACAATACTAATCTCATCCTCCTTATTCTGCCCAGATTCGATCAGGAGGATAGATTCATCACCTACAATCATTTTCGGGGCTCCCAACGAACCTTCACTTGGAGGAGAAGGAGGTAGAGGAATTTCCAGCACCATTTTCATAGTACCCTTCACAGGGGTAAAGACCAAGGGGGCAGACAAAATATCATTGTATGCCCGTACCCCCTTCATTGTCTCCCTTCTTCTTAGTGGCACCAGCCTTTTGTAGTTATATTTTTGATGTTTCATAGCCTCATTAGATACTCAATCAAGAAAGTATGAATTGCACAAATGCATATAACAGCATAGAAACCGCCATACGAGTAATCATCTACCCATGCTGTATAAATGTCGGACCACTCCTAAGTACCCAGGTGAGTTTTCTTACTGCTACACTACCAAAACCCCGATGTATCTGTAAATCAAGGAACCAATACAAAACACAAATCACACAAAAAGTGAGCGCCGCGCCCCTCAACCCCACCGCCACCCGAACAGCCAAACAGCCTACTTAGGGCTACTTCGGGTGCGCAGGAGGGACTGTATATGTGCGGATTTCCGGAGAGGGGAAGGCGGGACCACTGGGTGCAACTACCAAATCACAGCACTAGGGTAAATAGAGAGGAAAATTACATAAATCCAACGTAAATAGATTCCTTGGTTGGGAGCTGCATTAAGCTCAGCACTAAAAGTCTGCAGAAACAAAGTCCTCTACATCCAAAGTTACGTTTGTTCTCAGTGTTACAAGCTTCCTCTTGCTGACGGCAGCACACGAGAGCAGCAACCAACAACAGCCAAACAACCTACTTATTCGGGTGCTCTCATTATTGACCCTCCAAGGGCAGCCCCCTGCCCGGCAGCCCCTGTGGGTAAGGGCCTCTTGGCAAAGGGCAGCTCCCATTGAGGTGGCTCCTGGCTGTTTCTGCAGGTGTCCGCAGGGGAAGCCAGTGGCCAGCCATCCACCAGGGGTGACCCGCACTCTACCCATCCTACTCCGGTCCACCTAGCAGACTCTCAAACTTAGGTGTGTTTTTCTCCTGTTTTAAAATTGCACTGTGAGAGTATTTAAAATTGCATTGTGAAACCTATGCCTTTTTCACCTTATTAGGATTCTCAAACTTAGGTGTGTTTCTCCTGTTTTAAAATTGCACTGTGAGAGTACTTAAAATTGCATTGTGAAACATAGGCCTTTTCCCCCTTATTAGGATTCTCAAACTTAGGTGTGTTTTCTCCTGTTTTAAAATTGCACTGTGAGAGTATTTCAAATATGATTGTCTGTCGTCCTGTCCTATTGTTCAACTGGTGTTGCCTCACTGTCTTCTCTGCTTGCACCCTGCCCTTGGTCCTTCCCTAGTGTTCTCCCCTCCCCCTCCCTTCCTTTCTCTCCTCTTCCTGCCTACTCTATGGTGCTCTCTGTCTCTCCTATCTTTTCTAACTTCTTCTCTATCGACTATCCTGCTCGCCTCACGAAACCTGGTAGGAGGAACTTTAAAAAGGACATCCTGGTCTCCAACCCATGCCTCCCTATCGCTGAGACCTATACCAGTGCCTCCTCCAGGCAAACTTTCACCAACATCCTCTTTGTCGTTCCCTCACCAGACCAATGGACTTTAGATATAGTCTCTGTGCTCTCTCCTTTCTCTTCTTCTTCCATTAATGGTGGCACCCGGTGGGAGGCCCTCCTGGTCTCCTTCCACTCTTCTATGGTCATCATTGATATTTATGTGAATGGTACCATCTTGGTCCAAGGCCCTCAGGCCAACCTTCTCCTCTTCGATAGATGCTTCCCGTGCCTCATCAATTTCCTTTCTTCTCCTGCTGTCTACTCGCCCCCTTCCACGGCTTCCTCACCTCGCTCTGCTGCTTCCTCCTTGGCTACTTTTCCCTCTCTTCTTTCCCTTTCTACCCCCTCTAGCTTCTTCTACACCTCCGCAGGGCATACCTCTGATTTGTACCCCTCCCTGGAAGTCTTTCAAGGACATCAACCTTCTCCATATTGCCACTCTTAACTCTCACTCAGCTGTCAAACACTCCTCCGACATCTGCCGCCTTCTGGAGGAACTTGACCTTAATGTACTCGGTATCACCGAGAAATGGTTCATGGCCAGCTCTGTCACGAGCTTTGACACTCTCCGACCCTGATGGCTACAAGATCCTCCCCGTTCCCAGGTCCAATCGATCCAGAGAGGGTGTAGCCCTGATCTGCCCTGAGTGGTTTCCTGCCTCTGTTATTTCTTCTCAGGCCTACTCCTCTTTCAAATGCCTCGCCTGCAGGCTCTCTCTCTCTCTCCTAGCCATTCCCTTACTGTGGCTACTATCTACCGGCTGCCTGGCCAGATAACTTCCTTCCTCTCTGAGTGGGTGGACCTCTTCTCTTTCCTCCTTGGTCTTGACCACTCAACTCCTCCTTCTTGGAGACTTCAACATCCACCTAGATGCTTCCTGTCCTTCCTCTGGACTCTTTCGCAACCTCTGCAACTCTCTCTCACTTGCTATTCTCCCCTCTGGCCCGACTCACTCTGCAGGGCATACTCTGGATGTTCTGATCTCCTCAGACCTTCCCCTTTATATCCCTCTCACTACTCCTCTCTCCTGGAGTGATCACATGCTCCTTTACTCCTAGCTCACCCTCCCTACACCTCAGACCAAGCCAACTCCATCACTGCCACCCATCTTCTCGGTCATCTGATCCATGAAGCGGGTGTCAGTTGAGGCTTTCGCCGCCACTTTCTCACCCCCTCTCCCCCTTTGGCTGACTCACACCCTGACACAACCTTCTCCATGCTCTACTCTGCTATATCTGATACTCTTGATGTTCTTGCCCCTGTCAGGAGGATCCCCCTGAAGCGCAAAGCAAAGTGCAACTCCTGGTATGACTCGGACCTCGTCACCCTTAAACGCAAGTGCAGGGTGGCTGAGAGAAAATGGCATGCTTCATGTTCATCATCTGACAAACTGGCCTGCCGCTATGCTCCAAAGGCAATACCATCTCTCTGTCCTCAAAAAGAAGAGAGCTCACATACAAGCCTGCGCCTCTGCAGCATCTAACAACTCGGCTGAACACTTTAAAATCTGCAGTCTCTACCTCTCCTGTCCCCTCCCAGGCCCTCTGCACAGCACTGGCCTCTCATTTCATCACTAAAACTCAGGACATCCTGTCCTCACTCTCCTCCTCTCCCCTTCCTCCCTGCTCTTCCTCTGGCCCTTCCTCAGCCACCTCTCCTCCCTCCTTCCTGCCTTTCCCCTGTTCTCCCCAGATGAGGTTTCTAGACAAGTCTGATCTATGGAAGTCTCATCAAAACAGGTTCATCCCTGTTCCTCCAAAACCATCAATGACCACATTGACTCCATGGCTCCTGCCCTGGCCAACTTCTGCAACCACTCCTTCGCCACTGGAGTCTTTGCTTCCCCCCTGAAACACTCCCTTGTGCACCCCCTTCTCAAGAAACCCTCTGCCGACCCCTCCTGCCCAGCTAACTATCACCCAATCTCCATCACGCCTTTCCTGGGCAAACTCTTGGAAAAGCGGGCCATCTCCCAGCTCAATCTTCACACTGAATCTGTTGGTTGTCTCCATGATCATCAGTCTGGTTTCAGAGCTGCCAAAAGCACAGAAACTGCTCACCTGAACATCCGTGAAGACCTTCTCTCCAACCTCAATTCCAACACCCCCTGTATCCTCATCTTACTTGATCTCTCTTCTGCCTTTGACACAGTCACTCATGCCATCCTACTCAACCGTCTCCGTGATAACCAGGGGATCGCCGGTCAGGCCCTAGCATGGCTGACTTATTTCCTTTCTGAACGACCCTCCCAGGTTCAACTTGGGTCCTTCCTCTCCTCTATCTCTATCTCTACCTGTGGTGTTCCCCAGGGGTCTAACCTCTCTCCCGGGTTGTTCAACCAACAACTGGCACTTCTTTCCCATCCCATTGCTGTGCTCTGCCCCAACTTCCAGTGCTATGCGGATGACACTCAGCTCATTTTCAGGCTACCCACAGCCACCTCTTCTCCCTCTCTCATCTCTGACTGTCTGTCCACCATCCAGGAGTGGTGTGCCACCAATGATCTCTGCCTTAATGCCAATAAGACTGGGATTCTCCTCATTGGCACACCCGCTCCCTCCTTTCCTGTCGCTCTCTGGCCGGCCTCTCTTGGCACTCTTCCTGCTCCCACGTGTGAGGCAAAAATCCTCTGGGTCATCTTCGACTCCTCACTTTCCTTCTCTCCTCACATCTCCAACGTCTCTAAGAAGTCACACTACCAGCTGCACCTCCTCAGAGGTATTCTTCCTTTCCACTCCTTCCCCCAGAAGCTCACTGCCTCCAGAGCTCTGGTTCTCTCTAGGCTGGACTATTGCAACAGCCTTTTTTCTAAATCTGCCTGCTTCTACTCTCCGCCCTCTGCAACTCATCCAGAACAGGACTGCGAGACTTGTCCTTGGCCTCAAGCCCATGGATCGTATCTCTCCAGGACCAAAATCTCTGCCTGCACTGGCTCCCAGTGGCTGCAAGGATTAAGTTCAAAACCCTCTGCATTGTCCACAAGGCCTTCTGAGGCTTCGGGCCTCAATACCTTCAACTCTCTATTCCTAAATATCTCCCATCTCGAGCTCTTCGCTCAGCCGCCTCCACCTCCCTCAGGGTCAGTCGAAGCAATGAGTTGGTGGGAGATCTCTTTCCTCAGCTGGGGGCTCCCTCTGGAACAGCCTCCCTGCCTTCCTGAAACTTGAGGAGAATCATCTCTAGTTCTGGAAGCACCTCAAAACCTTTCTCTTTGCTTCTGCTTTTTCTCCTCCTCTCTCCTGCTGACTTCCTGGTTGAAACTGCACTGGTTACCTGGCCACCCTCTGAACTCGGTGCCCAGGTCCCCTGCCCCACCAGTCACACACCTGCACTGCCTTCCTGGAAACCCCTGCACTTGGGGACTGTTTTCTGTATCCCTACAGTCCCACTACCAGCACTTGACACCTGATGCCTCCACTTACCCCTGCACTTGCCACCTGCTGGCCTTACTTTTACTTACTGTTATTTATTGTATTTTTCCCATGTACTGCACTGTCCCCTCCCCCTTCTCATGCACTTGCGCGATCTGAATGACACCTGGCCTAGTAGGATTGTTATCTGTCTTCCCTATTTTCCCCCTCCCTTTCCTCATCGCGTCTTGAAACACTTGTGTATAGGCGTGTTATAAATGCAATATCATATCATATCATATCATACAGTGGCATACAGTGGCACACATAGGGTTTGCAGAGATCATGTGATTTGCTGATGGCGACATTCACTAAAGATGTGAATTGGGAGGCATATCTATGTGTGCATGTATTCTTGATCATCCATGCATGTGCTTTGGGTTTCTGGTTGCACTTCCACAAAGGACAGCAGACACAGAAGGTTGTGCTTCACTTATCCTACTTAACCCATCAGCATCCTCTGACACTATCAACGACAGCATCCTCATTGACAGACTCAACTTTTTAGGCATCAAGGACTGTGCATATAGATGGATCATTTCTTACCTCGCGGACCGTCTTCCTCCAGCAACCCTTTGCCTCTCCACCCAGCCCTGTCTCCAACGAGGTCCTGCAGGAGGAATCCCTATTAACCCTACTCTTCAACCCATGCCTGACACCCCTCTCCACTTTTATCTGCTCACATGACCTGTCTTGCTACTACGAAACAGATGACACCCAGATCCGTCTAAGCCCCCCAAAACCCTGGATACTCCACATCCTGACCTTGGGATGCACAGATTTCAAACCACTGGCCGAACGCTAACCATCTCCTCCTAAATCCTGGTGGAAGTGGAATCATGATTTGCGGTAATTAGCACTCTTCCACCAACCCATTCCTTGGATGTGCTCCCTAGACCCCGCTCGCACAGCATCCAGCTCAGTACAGAACCTGGGATGCACCATGTATTCTGACAGAACACTCTCCCCACATTTATGCTGCTTGTAGATTATGTCATCTACCACTCTGCATCCTTAGATGATTATTCCCTTGCCTTTCCTACTTTCACTGTCACTGCAATGTTGGGTATCATGCTCTCCCGCCTAGACTGCTCTTATTCCATTTATGTAGGTGCCCCTGCCTATCATAAGAGACTCCATCAGAGACTCAGGGAAACTTAGCATTCTACTGCTGCTAGAGCTCTCTGCAGCTTTCGATCTTGTGGATCACAATAAGCTGTGCACATCACTAGCCAATGACGCTACTCTCTGGGTAAAATATTTCCTTGCTGAACAGACATCGAGAGTGTCTATAGGCAAGGAAGGTGCTGATCTTATTCCAGTTCCCCTAGGTGTACCCCATGGATCTTACCTCTCCTCAACACTTTACTACAATGCATACACAAAACTCTTTTTCTCTGCTCTTGACAATATGGGTGTCATCTACACTAACTTTGCAGATGACACCCAGATCCTCCTACCTATCTCAGGGAACTATGACCAGGACACTTCAACCATCAACAAAATATACTCCATCACCCAGAACTGGAAGGCACCCAATAGCCTATGTCTTAACGATGAGAATACTGAAATCCTCATTGTAGGCTCACCATCAAAAATTGCAACCCTCCATGTAGACTATAACTCTATTAACATATATGGTACCCTGATACCAGTCCTCAAACAGGTCAAAACACTAGGCGTATATCTGGACGCTAACCTCACCATGACCAAACACATGAACACACTGTCATCTGCCATGGTTTACACTTCTAAGTTGATCGCACTCAGTCGACAATTCTTGACGCCGACTGACTGCCTCACTCTAGCTAGAGCCCTGATACTATCTAAGCTTGATCACTGCAACATATTGCTACTAGGCACCTCCAATAGCAATCTCTGTAAACTATAGCTCCTGCAAAATAAAGAATTAAGGGCAGCATTAGGGATATCAAAAAGGGAGCACATTTCCAAGATTAGGAAAGATGCCCACTGGCTTCCTATCAAAGCCAGAATCATCTTTAAAACTCTGTGCACTGTGCATAAATGTCTCTCCAAAAATGCCCCCTTATATATGAACAACACCCTTAAGAAAAAAGAAAACACCAGAACATTGAGATCTAACGACAGTCAACTTCTAATGTCACCCCGCTACAACAACACTAGAACAGGGGACATCAGTTTGCTTTTCCTAGCACCTAAACATTGGAACTCCCTCCCCATCAGCATCAAAAAATAAATCTCTTTTCCCAGCTTCAAAAAGCAGCTAAAGACCTGGTTGTTCAACCAATACTAGTACACGCTGCATATGGGATACCAGTGCAACCTCACCTGCTCCCTATATAAAACTGTATATAACTGTATAAAACTGTATAAAACTGTTCAATACTTATTTGTATGATGCACTGTCTGTAAAATATGTTTACGCTCTTTTTTTCATGTAAGACGTATTACCAAGCTGTCTGTAACCACGCTGTGATACCCCAGGGTCTGGGTGTGTGACAAATGAAAAAATATATATCAGTTCAGAAAGCTACAAAATACCCAGACCAACACAGCCTGCCTCATCCTTGCACTCATACCCAGGGAACACATGACTCCTGCACTCAAAGTGCTCCATTGGCTTTCTATTGTTCGACGCACACACACCTTCAGGGCCAATTGCATCACCAACTGTGCCCTCCATGAGATGGACTTTGAATTTCTCCAATAGTGACTTATAGGATATCAACAGAACAGAAACCTTACATCAGGCTCTGCACTCTTCCGTGTGATCCCTTCCTTCAATTCTACTCAAATTGGAGGTACCTCTTTCTCTCTCCGGTCTCCCAGACTCTGCAACTCCCTCCCACTCAGCATCCGCCGAGTCGAGGACCACCTTACCTTCTTTTCCCTTCCCCAAGCCACACAAAGGCGGATGTACGTTATAATAACATATACCAAAAGATCAAATTACAAAATCCCACTAGCCTACATTTTGTAATTCGGCCTTTTGGGATTTGAGCTGTTTGTACCCTGCACTGCCTATAATGTAGGTGGGGACACCTCCGCAAACCCTGCAGCCCATATCACTGAACTGGAGGTGCGGGGAACACCTCTGTAACTCCTGCACTGCTGTTCAAAATTGTGGGCTTAGATCTTATCTACTATGCCGAATGCGCACTAAACGTGCATTCAGCATTTTGGATACCATTTTTTCGTCCAATACTGAAAGGCGACACCTCATGCAACGTTCTAGCACAGATTGACCTGCTGGAGTCACCCTGCCGGCCCATAGCAGTGTTGTACTGCATGTCATGCCTGTGTTGGTTTTCAGGAGTCTAGCTTTTTTGAGCCAGCAGGGTTCCTGGCAATATGGAGTACATCAGCTGACTTACACACTGATGGCAGGGAAGCCGTCCCATATGTCTCCCTGCACTCCCCCCTCCCCTGACCTTCACTTACCCCCCCTCCAGCTCACCCCCTGCACTTCTTGTTTACTGTACTTGCCTAATCCAAATGTCACAAGGCCTAGTAGGATCGTGATTGTTTTATTTATTGATTTATTTATTGTGCATTTGTTAGGCGCTTATACATCAAGTACATTATGTTTCAAAGCACCCACAGGGCAGCAGGGAGGGAATATGGGAATAAAAAATAAACAATGAGAGAAGGAGGTGGACCTACTAGGCCTTGTGAGCATTCAGAACACACAAGTGCAGAGAGAGAGGGGGAGGCAGAGGGGGATTTAGTTGTATCAGGGGAAGTGCTGAGAGGGAGAATGGAGGGGGGTACGTGCTAGTTGTACAAGGGAGAAGTGCTGAGAGTAAGTATGTGCAAGTGCATAGGTGGAGTGGTCAGCTGATAATAAATAAGTGAGTGCAGGCCAGTAATGACATCTGCCAGTGTGTGCCAAGGCAAAGTGCTGGGAGGAGTGGAGGATGTATGGGATTGGGTGTGAGAGGCCAGGCACCTGGAAGACACATAAGGGCCCTGGTCACCAATCTCAGCAGCTGTGGGAAAATAGCAGAGGAGGGAGGAAGGGAAGGAGAAAGTGAAAAGGAAAGTATTGAGGAGCTTCCAGAAATTGAGGTGATGTGGCTCAAGACAGAGAGGAAGAGAGAGGTTGTTCAATAGGAGGGAGCCTACCGAGGAGAGAGATCGGCCACCAGCTAGCTGTTTAGCGAAGCGCTTAACACACAAAGAGTTGGTGCCATCAGAACGTAGAGATATGGAGGGAGAATATTTAGTGAGAGCAAGTTGTAGGTAGCGTGGTCCCTGGCCCCAGACAGCCCTGCGGATGATGCAGAGGTATTTGAATTTGATTATTGCAGCTACCAGAGCCAGTGAAGAGTTATTAGTGCTGGTGGGATGTGGTCCCTGGGCTTGAGGCCAAGTATAAGTCTTGCGGCCCTATTCTGGATTAGCTGGAGGGGTCGTAGAGAAGAAGAGCATAGATTAAGGTAAAGGAAATTGCAGTAGTCTAGCCTAAAGAGAACCAGGGCTCTTGAGATGCTGAGTTTCTGGGGGAAAGTGAGGAAAGGAAGAATTCCTTTGAGTTATTCACCCAGCCCCCCTTTTGTCTTGTGGCCCTGGAAACACTTTTTGCTGTATAAAACACCTTATGAATGCTCAATAAATAAAATAAAATTTAGCACATTAGGACTATCTAGATTTGTGCTGCTTGGCACATGTGCACCCCTTCCATCATTTACCTCTGTCACACATACAAATCACTTGTTGTTTAATGTTGGCTTTCTGTATGTTTTGTCTTCTTCAATGTACTGCATACCTTCGCTTTTCAGAATTGTTGTTCAAATTTGCACAGTGAGTGACTGCACTGTATGCGACTGTATGTTGTGGGTGCATGCATGTGAAACATCATCCCCTCCCCACAGCTTCTGTTCATCTGTTGTCCCTGCAAATGCTTTCAATATACCCCATGATTACCAAACCCTTCCTGGGAACAGCTCATCCTGGGTGTGAGCTCTGATTGAGGGGAAAGCGATGACCTGGGAGTGTTGACCAATCCATGAACTATTGTGTCCAACAGCGGTGGTAGGTGGGTGAGGCTGAGCCTGGAGTGGGGGGGACACAGCCTTTTATGCGTGGGGATTTATGTCCTGGGTCTCTTTCTTGGTTGCCTGCTGTGGTGGGTTGACCATGTGGGTTGGGGATGAGATGCTGAGGAGCCCCCTATAGCACGTGGCCTTTCTTTCCCAGTCTGCCCCTCACACTCTTCCCCCCATTGTCCTCCTTCACCCCCAACCTGTACTATTTTACCATCAGTGTGCTGTCTGGCATATCTGCTGCTTATTCCTTCTTGTCCTCTCCTTCTGTTATGTCATGTTAGCAATTCTTATAGAGCGCTCTTTCACCCGAGGGTATCTTGCTGCTAGGATACTAAGGCAGGTACCATCAGCCAGTCTTAAAAAAGGAGTGTCTTTAGGAGACAGCGGAATTGAAGGTGCTTCTCCATGCTCCGAAGAGCTGGTGGAGGCCATTCCAAAGAATTCCTGCCACTACAGAGAAAGCTCGACCCCCAACCCACGTCTGCTGGCATTTTGGGTTGACCACCAAATTGGCAGTCCTGGCTCACAGCAGACACCCTGGGGTATATGGCACAAACCTATCTTGCAGATACTCAGCCCCTTGCTGTTAAACCAGGAACAGGGCATTAAACATAAACCTTTTATCCACTGACAACCAGTGGAGGGAATGGAGGACTGGGTTTATGTGAGCTCCATAGGGAGATCCCGTTGCTACCCATGTCGCCATATTCTGCAGACACTGCAACCTCTGCACCAGAGCCTCCGGTTTGGCCAGATAGAGTGTGTTGCAGTAGTAAATGCAGCTAGTAATCAGGGATGCCACAACCTGAGGGAAAAGGCAGCCAGAAGAAAGGGAAGTATCTTGCGGAGTACCCTCAGGGAGTAGAAGCTAATTTTACAGATCACACTCACCTGGGCATCCATTGACAGGGAAGAAGAAAGATAGACACCCAGGTTCTCCACCAAGGACACAGGGACAGAAGAGCCCCCCAGGGCAGACGGCCAGAAGGAAGAGCCCAGGAAATATTCTTAGAAGAACCCACCACCAGTATCTCCATCTTGTCCATGTTCAGTTTTAGCCAGTTGATGCCCATCCAACTCTCCATGGCCACTAGACACTCACACAGCTGAGTGGACATATCTGTCTGATCCTGATCTAACCTTACCAGAATCTGGGTGTCATCAACATAGGCATCGCATCTGAAGCCGTGGGAGCGAATGAGAGAAATGACGTAGATGTTAAAAAGCATTCAGGACAAGGCAGAACCTTGCAGAACACCACAGGACAGTGAATGAGAATTAGAGAGGAAAGGCGGGAGAGAGAGTGACTGCCCTCCATTTGATAGATAATAGGAAAACCAGTCCACAATGGTTCCTGAGATGTCTGCCATTGCTAGTCGAGAAGAAAGATGGTAGGGGGTGTCCGTGTCGAAAGCCGCCGACAGACCAACCAATATCAGGGCTCTCATACCACCTTAGTCCACCAGCATAGTAAGATGGTCAGGTACCGATACCAGTACACTCTCGCTATCTCGCCCGGGCAGAAACCTGACTGAAAAAGGTCAAGACCAGAAGATTGTTGCAGAAAAGATGAAAGAAGGGGTGCCACCAAGAATTCCAGTGCTTTCATAAGAAAGGGGAGCAAAGAAATGGGCCTATAGTTAGCGAGCACTAGGGGATTCAGGGAGGAGTGTTTTCAAAAGAGGGAAGACAATAGCTTGTTTAAACTCTAAGTGGCTATTGCCCTGTCTGTTCGAGCTGTTTACTGCAGTAATGTCCCAAGTAATCACTGCCAGGAGAATCTCTCGAATCACGACGACTAGTATAGGATCAGAAGGGGCAGTAGATTTCAGCCGACCAATCACCTTAGCCGCCTCTTTGGTGGAAAAGTCTGGAAAGCAGGACCAAGAGTGCTGAGGCATTTTACTATCTTCAGCCGAACAGATAGTGATAGCAGACCTGGCATTTAGCGCTATGTGATCCTGGATGTCTGTGACTGGTAGTGAAGAAGTTAGCCAGTGAATCACAGAGAATTTGAGAGGAAGCTACCTTCAGCATTATTTGTGCTGTAGAACAAAATGATTTGACCACGGCAAACAACTCTTTAGACTGATTTACAGCTGACATTACTCTATGTGTAAACAATGTCTGCTTGGCTTATAGAATCGCTATGTGATAGGATCTAGTAAGCGTCTGAAAAATTACTTTTTCATGCACACCATACTAGTGGCGCCACTTACACTCTGCTTGCCTCACCTCCAGGCAAGCAGTTTGTAGTTCCCCAGAAAACCACTGCGCATATGAGAGCGAAGAGGTTTGAAGTTTGAGAGGAGCAACTAAGTCTGCAGCCTTGGAAATCATCACACTATGATCAGCTGCGTGCCAGTTGTGACAGAGGGTAGCGGAAGAGCATGGTTTAGCTAGAACTGGACTAACTGGTGTCTGAGGAGAAATAAGATAGTGATCTGACCAAATAACTGGGCTGATCGATTGAATGCGAGCATTAGTATCAGAGGACAATATAAGATCTAGAATACCAGGACAGCAATGGGTGGGTTCTGCTACTACCTATATGTGCCCTCGATCTGCCAGAGACTATAAGAAATGATCAAAGGCAGGAGCTGGCGGGAAGTTAAATCTAATGTTGAAATCACCTAGCACTGTTAAGTTTGGGAATTCACTTTGAAGACTCGCAATCAGGTCAACAAAGGGCTCCATAAAACCATGCCACGGGTTGGGGGACGGTAGACAATGCACAAGGAGAAGCTCAATTTCTAAAGTGTGAGATAGTGTCATATGAGTTACTGTTAATGCAGATTTAAAAATGATTGCAACCTGTCTCTGTCTTCTTCTCTTTTTCTCAGCCCTCATCCACTCAAACAACCCCCGTCTGTCCCCTCGTATCCCCACCAGTAAAACTCATGCTTGCTCCCCACTCCCAATCTCTCTCTGCACTCCCCAGCTGCCCATTCTTTCCTCTATCTCCTCGCTCCCCAGTCCCTTTTGCCCTCTTTCCCATCAGCCCACTGGTACTTTCACTCCCCAGCCCTTGGTGTCTCTTTCCCTCCCCTGCATCCAAGCATACCCAACAGGACCTGTGCAACCTGACAGATGGTGTGCACGATCAGTATGCATGCCATCAATGGCCCACCTTGTGCCCACATCCCAGGGCAGACTAACCCTTGTGTCCAGAGTGCATAATGTACTCAATGAGTGAGCCACACACGTGTTTGTACACATAGCTAGTACGCTGACAGTGTAAATGGGTCATTGAGTTAGTGATGTCCCTTTGATGGCTGGCTCAGTTACGTTGATTTCCATGGTGGATGTACAGCTAATACATGCCAGCGGACACTGACCTTCTGGGATGCATGCATTAATCAGACCTAGAACAATATGTTACATAATGGACGCTCTGGTGACTGTAGCTACACTTGGAAAGTGTGCACCTCCCTGTGATGGCAGACATACAAAGTGATGTCTGGCCAGTCAACTTCCTCTCCCAACCATGGTGCTCAGAGGTAAGCGTGAATCATGTTTCAGTTCAAGAGAGGGAGCCTGACAAACAGTTATCACATCCAGGGAAGGCAGCAGGCATGCTAATTGGGCACTCTCAATTTGGGGAGGTAGTGACTTGAATCGATGTTACAGGATTCTTTCGATTCCCTGTGAATGGAATGTGTTCAGTTAACATCCTTTAATGGGGAATCATTGGGGGGTAGGTATGGTGGCAGCAGCCATGATGAAGCCAGGTCCACATGCATATATTACAGTTGCTGCACTTGTAATTGGCCGTAGTTGGATCTTGTGATGGGGCTGGTGGAATTGTAAAAGGCACACATGCCGCTCGCAGCCCTGGCCACCGTCACCATGTGAACGGCATGATGCCACAGAGGCCAGCAAACAGACTTTGAGGTCAGTACACCGGTAAAACATTTTTTGTGTTCCACAATGGTCTTGCTGGACTCCCAAATGTGGATGCTGAAAAGGTCATGGGTTCATCTCACTATGCGGGCAGGGCGGCTGACGCTATCTCCCCCCAGCCTCTCCTGCACCAGTAGGTTGTTGCTGACATCTGGATTGATGAAAGTTGTCTGTGAATCATGTTGGTGGATCACCCAGCTCACTCATCAATGAAGGATGCAGGTAGCTGCAATTTGTATGTGTGATCTCAAGAACACATTGATCATCGTCACTTCATTCTCACTTTGTAGCTCTGTGTTTCTCCTGAGGCTATGCCCGTCTAAGGGTCACTTTGACCTCAATTGCCCCAAGGCCCTCACCTGGGTGCAACTGTGACTGTCATAGGGTCCCCCTTGCCCTTGTCCTCCTAAGATCAGACCCAGATCATCACCGTCACTGGATCCATGGACCTGGTGCAGTTACTTGTTTCCAGAGCCTCCTGGCCTCCCAGTTTAACACTTTGTGGGGTAAGGTGAGGCACACCCACAGCACAGACCTGGTGTTGGTAGTGGTGGGCTAAACCCCCAATGCACATTCTCCTACCCGGGGGCAACTGGCTGTGGCACATGTGGCTTTCTGTGGTGTTCCACAGCTTCCAGCATGCAACAGGTGCGGGGACCTGGACTCGCAACCACATCCATCAGTGAAGCACTCCCCTGGGTTCAGGCCTAGCCACCACCATTTCTGCTCACCCAGTATGGCCTCAGAACAGATGGGGGTAGATGCTGAATGTGACCATCTCGCTAAGCACGGATGAAGTAACTGACCAGGATTCCCTCAGTAACAGCACATGGGGAAGGAAAAGCCCAGCACTGTGACACGTTCAGCGGTGTGTGAAGGAAATGTGGTGTACAGAAGACAGAGTGCACAGCATCAGTTGAGGGGCCCAATTCCAGGTGACAGATGGGGAGTTCTGGCCATAAATATCCTGCCTCCTTCTGGACCCAAATTGAAATTGAATTTTGATAATTGACAGCCATCTGGACTTTCACAGGAGGCCAGCCATCTGGCAGTGCAATACATTGCGAAGTCCTGGGCCAGAAGGTCCATGTGGCCCACTGGCCAAGGGACAGCAGGACCCACTGGCCAGTAGCCACAGCATACTTGCATGCCATCCAGTCACACAAGGGTCTGAGGGATGAGGAGGTGCAGCACTGGTGCTCTGGCCAGGGTGGGTACATTTGTGCTTTTCCCTCTAGGGAGGGACAGGGACCCAGCAAGATGCCCCAGGTCCACTGCTGTCTGGCCAAACGGTTGACCCACATTTGAGGCAAGTGTTCATGGGAGGGGACATCACCCCCAGCCATCATGCGGTTCAGGGCAGGGCATAGATTAGCTATTCAAATGAGCCTGATAAGCAGGCACAGCCCCAGGCCTCCTGGCACAGAACAACCCACTTTGCGTGGCCCCAGGAGTGAACGCCCCAGTGGTTTTATGGTGCAGTGGGGTGGCTGAGGGTACCTTGGCAGGGCAGGCAGCTGCTAAATGGATTGGAGCTTTGCAGTGCCAGGGGCACACCCAAGGCATGCAGAGGGCACTTCTCAGTAAACCATGTTCCATACAGGTGTCATTGACTAAGCCTTATTTTATTCCGCAATGCATGCCTAGGCGAGCAGGGATCGAGGCTTGAGAAGCCATGCCCAGGCCTCTCCAGATGGAATGGCTCAAAGGTGTCCCAGCCAGTGACCTGGCCTTCCAGCGGTGCTAAACCAGCCATTGTGCACCTGCCTCTGATGCAGTGTGCCAGCAACAATATTCTACAGAGTTCCTCACAGCGCACCCAGCCTACTCTGGAGGCAAAGCTCAAACGCATTGAGGGCAGTTCTGTGGATAATCAGGAGTGCTACCCCGTCCTTTGGTGCCAATGGGTAGACTATGGCTGTCAAGTTACCTTGTTCCATACGGGACACCTCAAGGCTGGCCAGTTGGTTTACTTTGACGCATTGCATGTCTATGAAAGCAGAGAAAAAGATTTAGGGCGAAATAGTGTGGATGGGACCAGATGTATATTTTGTGCATGTTGGTTCATGGTACTCATGGGAGCACAGGGTTTGGTGACATTGGTGGCAAGGATATGTTCACTATGTTGGATGTATTTATGTGCGTTGGCCTGCGGTGAGCAGGTCCAGCTGCAAGGGTGCGGAGGGAGACATAGAGTTGGGAGGCTGGCGAGTCATTGCTTGCAGTTGTTGCATGCCACTCAGGGGGGCACAGGGTACAGTGTCATTGGGCCAGGGATGTGTTACCTGCTCTGACCTTGTGTTTTCAATTCTTCTGAGGCATTCTCCTAGGGAAGATGGTTACTGCTATACAAGGACACAGGGCTGTGGAATCCTGGCATGCTACACCTTGGCTGTCTAGGATGGTTTCAACACGTACCGAGAAGTGATTGCTGCATGACTGAGGACAGCTGGAGCAGACTCTCAAGGGAAAATAGCTGAGGTGGGGTGGGCATCTTTCTTGAACTGAACTTGCACTTTTCCAAGTCTGTATGGCTATTTCTACATAGATGTGTTGCATTGTTGGCAGGGAATGGAGTAGCCACTCCACCTGAATATTGGGATGAGACATTCCTAGGGTAGCCAGAGCAGTCCTCACACATGTTCATTCCTGTCTACATCATATGCTGTGCCTTTCTACTTATGTTCTCATGTGTTCTGTTGTGTGTCTGAGTACACACTTGGTGGTGAGCATGTGAAAGTTATTACAGATTTCATTGATTGTGTTGTGAGATTTTGTGTGTACTACAAGGACACTGCCGTTCTCACTTGCTATGACTGTGTCAGTGGTTTTTGCACTTGATTTGATGGCTATGGACACACACAGTTTGCCTTTCCCAGACACACATTCTCAGGGTGTTGTTATGGGCAAGGTGGATTGGCCCTGATTCATTATTAATCAGCACCAGGGATGTGGCTTCACTGTGTGTGCTACACAGGGGCTGCTCTTCAGGTGAAGTAGGTTTGCACAACCTGATTGTGTGCATGCTGTCCCTATGCCCTTTGTTTTGCCAAGGGAATGGGTACTGCCTGCGGCTGAGGGCGATGTCCCTCCTGCAACACTACTAGTATGCCACGCTGTGTGACAACATTCTGCAGGACACAAGATGCCACAATGATCTTGCATACTAGTGGTTGGGCATGTAGCAATACACCACCAGAGTGGTCAAGGGAGGGGAAGCGTGACTTGAGCACCCCAAATGTGTGCTCCACTATGCCCCTAGTGGCTATGTGTGCTCCCTTATACCTTACCTCAGCTGATTCCTGAATGGCGTGAGCAGGAATGGTGAGAGTGGGTAGGCACTGTACCCTGCAAATGTGGAAATCGTTGTTTTTAGCATTGATTAGCATGGGCTGTTATTCTGTGTGTCATGTGACTGCATGTGCATGATAGTAGATACTCACAGATGAGACAGGTGTTGCCAAAGGTTCCAGATGCCAGGGCCTGGTATAGTGGTGAACAGTGGTAAATAAAGCTATTATGTGTGCTTCCAGGGAAATTTGCATTCACATGCATGATAACTCCCTTTGCATCACATATGACCAGTGCGTTAATTGAATGCCTATGCTTCCAATTGTGGTACATGCGCTTGGTCGCTCCGGGGGCTGTATTGTTTGTTTTTTTTATTCATATTTATATAGCGCACAACAGCCCAAGGACATCGTGGCACTTGTTACAGTACAAAGCTCAGTTACATAGACTTGAGGCATGCATTTGTTACATAATGAGCAGTTTGAGCAAGGATACAATATATATACAAGGTTACAATATAGTTATATTACATTTGTGTTTATATTACAATATACATGACAGGGGTAGAGGAGGAAGTCGCAGTGCTAGTTGAGGAAATTGGCCTTCAGGTTGTTGCGGAAGACAGAGATGGAAGTTTCAACTCTAATGGTGGCAGGGAGTGAGTTCCAAAGTTTCGGTGCAATATTGGAGAAGCCTAGACCTTCAGCTGTGGCTCTCTTGATTGGTGGTATGTGTAGCTGGTTGGTGTACTGAGCTCTGGTGGGATGAGTGGAAGTGGTCCTTGATATTGCTTCAGATAGGTATGTGGGAACAGTGTTGTTGATGCATCTGTGTGTGATGGTGAGGATTTTCAGAGTAATGCGGTCTTTGACCTGTAGCCACCGTGCTGCACGTCTGGCATGGGATATATGGTCTCTTCTAGGGATGTTTATAGCAGCTCTTAGGGCATTGTTTTGTGTGGTTTGCAGTCTGTGAATGTTCTTGGCGGAGGTGCCAGCTAAGAGAGCATTGCAATAATCGAGTTTAGCTCTAACTATGGCCAAGCGGTTGGGGGCGGATAGGTAGGGTTTAATGGCATTGATGAGTTTGGTGCTGAACGCTGATGCAGAGGCTATGGCGCTGACTTGTTTGTTCATCGATAGATTTGCGTCAATGTGAACACCTAGAGTCTCGATGGAGGATGATAAGGAGATGGTTGAGTTGTCTATGTTGAAGTTGGCATATTGGGGGCTTACCTTCGTTATTGTGTTCTTATGCCCAAGGACGAACAATTAAGTCTTCTCCCCATTAAGACAGAGGCCATTAATTGACATCCATGCTTGGATAGTAGCATAGATGTTGTGAAGGGCCGAGGCATCTTGGTGATAGAGTCCAGATAGAGGTATAAGTACTTGAGTGTCGTCTGCATAGTTGGTATATGCAACACCAATGGAGTCAAGTAGGTCGAAGAGGGGTTTTGTGAAGAGGTTATAGAGGGTAGGGGCTGCACATGATCCTTAGGGGACACCACAGTTTATAGTGGTAGGATCTGCGTTTGCTGTGTCGGAGTAGACCTTCATGGCTCTTCCTTCGAGGAAGGATGTGTTCCAGAATGCTGCTTGTTTAGAGAAATGGGCTGCATGAGTGAGGTGGGTGGTAAGTGTTTGGTGATCTACCAGGTCAAAAGCTTCTGAAAGATAGAGAAGTAGGAGCAGGGCAGGTTCGCCTTTGTCCATGTCTGTGAGATTTGAGATTTGATTTTTTAGGTCTAATAAGGCGGATTCTGTTCCAGGCCCTACACGGAAGCCAGGTTGCCTTTTGCCTAGTATGGAGTTAGATTGGATTGGAACTGGTTATGAGCTGCTTTGTCCAGGATTTTTCAAAAGGAACAGGACTGTCGTTATCGGTCTGTAGTTGTTGTGTTGCGCTGGGTCAAGTGTGGCCTTTTTTAGAAGTGGTCGCACCCAGGCTTCCTTGAGATTGTTTGGGACAATTCCTGTTTGGAATGATGTGTTAATGAAGGCAGTAATCAGGGGTGCTAGGTTGTTAGCGCATTCCTTGATGATTTTGGGAGATGGTTTGAGGTTTTTGATGAGATTAGGACCTCAGGTTCAGTGATGTCTCTGAAGGCAAATTGAGCGTGATTGAAATTACTACACTTGTCTTGTGTAGGGCGGTTAGCTTTTTGGTTTGGGAGGGCTTTGCAGTGGTTTAGGATTTTATTCTGGAGGAGTTTTATTTTGTTGAGCATGGCGGACTGAATGCTAGCACACCAGGCTTTGTCTTTAGTTATGTGTGACTAGTTCATTAAAGATTGTGAATAATTCTTTAGCTTGGGAATTGGCCTTTGAAATCCTATCATTGAGGGAGTTGGATTTTGCTACTAAGATGGCTTTTTTATATTGGAGGGCTAGCTGTTTAAAAAGGCTCTTATTTAGGTGACTGCGATCCGTTTGCCAGTTTTTTATTGACTGACACTTTTGTGCTCGGAGGGTTTGGAGTTCATCCGAGAACCAAGAGTTGCAGTGAAATGATTTTTTGTCTTTCTTGCTTTCAAGTGGGGCTCTAGAATTCATGACATAGGTGAGAGTATCATTAAAGATAGCTGATAGTATAATTGGGTCCTGAGAGAAAAGTGGTGCTAGGCACGGGTTTTTGAGGAAGGGTCGCCGGTTGTCTGAGTTGAGTTTTTTAGAACTTCTTGTTATGGCAGGTGGTGCGTGGGTGAGATCTTGGGTCTGGGGTTGATGGGTATACGGAATTCAATGCATGTGTGGTCCGTCCATGGAAAGGCAGTGTTTGAGATAATGTTGGATGCACAGTTGTGATCCATGACCCAGTCAAGGGTGCGGCCTTTGGAGTGAGTGGGGGTGCGGACTCCTTGGGAGAAACCTAGGTCCGCAGGTTCTTTTGCTAGGATTGTGGCAGACTTATCCTTAGAATCATTGTATCCTAAATTTAGGTCTCCTTGTAGAAGGATTTTGGAGGATTTTTTAATGTTGTTACTGAGCAGGTGGGAGAGGTGCTCTTGGAAGTCTGCTGGGAGTCCGGGAGGTCTATATAGGATGTGGATGTTGATTAGAATATTGGGGGAGAGCGTATGCTTGGCTGATAGGATATCAGCATTTCAACCCCATGTACTATGGTCTTTGTGGATAAGGGCGACTTCCCCTCCAATCTTATCAGGTCTATCTTGCCTAAGGATGGTGTAGCCTGGGGGAATGGCTAGTGCGATGGCTGGGCATGAGGCATCATTGAGCCAGGTTTCAGTGATGCACAGTAGATAAAGATTATGCGTGGATAGTAGATCATTTATCTCTAAGGAATGTGCAGGTAGGGAGCGTACGTTCAGTAGTGAACATTTGAGGGGTGTGTATTGTGTGCCTTTGATATTTTTGTTTATACTAGTATGGGGTGAAGTGTGCTTGTTGTGGTATGTGGTAGTGAAGGACTTAGTGCGAGGTAGTGTTGAGGCAAGTTGGGGTAGTGGGGAGAGAGGGGCAGTGCATTTGCTCATCTTCGTGTGGGGTAATGGTACGGTGCGGGTGCCTAATCTGGTATTTCTAGTCGTGATGGGTGTGGGTGAGCAGAGTAAATACCTAGGACGTGATCGATTTCTGAGATTGTGGAGTCTGATAGCTAGGCTAGGTGGCTGAGACTGTGTGATGTTATAGTCTGGTGCTGTGGCAAATTAATTTAGTGCTGGGCGCTGAGTGAGTTGTGCTGGGTTTATGTGGGGAGGCGTAGGGGCCATTATAGTGAGGACTATAAAGAGGGCTGTTAGGCTGACTGGGCGGAGTGTGGCAGGGAGAATACTGGAGTGTGAGTCTATGCTGTGAATGGGAGGTGAACTCTTGGGCATCATGATAGTGGAGAGTGGCTGTGTTTGTGCGTGCAGCTGGTGTGTGCAGCTGTTGTGTGACAGGAGAGGTCGTGCGACTAATGCTGGGCAGTGGCAGGTCACAAGTGGTCACAATTCAACAAAAAGTACAATGCCTAGATTCGATTTTCCATGTAGGGCAGGCAAGGCTAAATGGTGGCAGGACACAAGTAGGTAGCAATTCAACAAAAAGTACAGTGCCTAGATTCGATTTTCCATGTAGGGCAGGCAAGGCTAAATGGTGGCAGGACACAAGTAGGTAGCAATTCAACAGAAAGTACAGTGCCTAGATTCGATTTTCCATGTAGGGCAAGCAAAGGCTAAATGGCGGCAGGACACAAGTGGGTAGTAATTCAGTAAAAAAGAAAATACAGTGCAAGCACCGTGCCTAGATGCGATTTACATGGTGTGGATGGGAGGTACACAGTAAAGGTGGCATCAGGCAATTAGCAGCAGACAGAGCCTTAATGGGCAGATTTCAGTAGTTAAACATTAGTAATGGGAGTGGCGTGGATAGCTAGGCTAGTATTGGGCGGCCATCTTGGAGGGGCACCACGAGATCCACGTGGAATGGATTGGATCAGGATGTGGCGAGTTAGCGCTGCAATGTGTGAGCTCCAGCAAATGGAACGGTAGGTCTTGGCACGGCAGGCAATGTGCTTTAATTAGCGCTTACTTGCTATATTTTCGGCGGATGCGGGAAAGTGAGGGGTGAGCCCACGGGCCTACCTCAGAAAGGGGGAAAAGCTCCAGCTTCTCTCCCATGCGATGCACTGCTCCTGCAGTGTTTTGGAGGGGTTCCTGCTCCTCCGGTGCGTGGGCTGTAGCGCCATGGCATAAAACTCCTGCCACACTCTCTGCCTTGCCTGCGGTGTGCGTGGCATGTATATGTGCCTACAAACACATGATGTAATGCAGCACAATACCTGGTGTTGGCACTGGAATGATGAGCTCTGATGCTGCTCCTGACCAAATTTGGATTGATGTTCCACACTTCATACACTGCATGCCAGAAGGCACTCTTACCAAGGACCGGCCCATAAATTCTAGATAGGGGAAGCATACAATGCTCGGAAGAACAAATCACAAAAATAGTCACTAGACCAGCAATCAACACAATATACCAAACATCTGTCAACTCGGTGGTCTTTTTAAAACAAATGTAAATTGCAATCAGCTGACCACAAACGTATGATTTACGTGTTGTAGGGCCGCCTACGTGCAATTTAAAGACTTAGTTTGAGACTGAACGTCTGGTACTACAACACTGTCCATACTGAGAAGCCAGAGGGATTATTAGGAGGGTTACTGCTGAAGGGCATTTTTGGTGTAATGAGGACCTCCAAGGTAGCCGCATAGGAGCTTCAAGTGTAGCAGTTAAGGGCATGTCTTTTGGCTGAGGTGCAGGGAAATTGGTCTCAGTGTACACAATGTAATTATTTTTTAAAAAATGTGCAGGGAGGAGTGGAAAACTGAAGAGTAGAACATGGAAAAATTGAATTCAATCTTAATTTTTACTCTCAGACTCGAACAAGGAAAGACTGGCTGCCAATTACGCTTTGCAGACATCTTTTACTAATGATTACTAGTGAATATGCATGCTCTATGGCAGGTGCTAATTTGAGGCAGGATCCATAGGAATCCATGTGTTTTATGCTTGCATGAACATCTCAATCAAGTGTAAAATTAAGCGCTCTTTCAAGATAGAGGAGCAGAGATGTAAACTTTGCTTCATTACACTTCACCACATTGGAAGCACACAAAAAGCAGTGGAGGGGGAAATTAAGGCATACAAGCATTACACCTTGCTTGTATGCCTCCATTTCCCACATCGCCCATTAGAAAACGCACCCCATTGTGTCTCATCTATCTGAAACGTCTTATGTTCAGGAAATAACATTTCGCTTTTCAACTGCTTCTATGTGCTTCTGTCCTCTCAACTTCTTCATCTTTGACAGATACTACAAGGTCCTTTTTCCAAGCACAATTAGAAGTGAAAGCCTCTCCGAAAGACATTTAGGGGTTAATTCATAGATTTCAGCACAGAGGCAGTGCACATGAGCAGTGCAAAGAGGGAGCATGCGCCAGCATTCGCCAGCCGTGTGCGCTAAACAGCAATCTGGCGCACCGCGTATTTATGGATTTTCCAAGCCATTTTGAGTGCTGGTGCAGCGAACATCCCGCAGCGCCAGTTACGCCCCCAAGAACGCCCCTTGCGCAAGGATAAGCCATTGAAATCCCCAATGCGGCACAAATGGCCGTGCTAACCCTGGACCAGTTTACAGGGCCGCTACATTGTAATCGAGTGAAAATACTACACGTACCCCTCTCACGGTAGCCAGAGCGTGTGAAAAAGTACTCGCGCACTCCACAGAATATGCGTACCACACTCGCGCCAGGTAAATTGCATAGAAAAAGTTCCCCCTGTGGTGTGGGCTGCCTGTGGGTCATGCCCAGAGTGGATGGGATGCCTGCGGGGCATGGGGAGGGTGAGTGGGCTGCCTGTGAGGCATGGCCAGGGTGGATCGGGTGCCTGCACGTATTCTGGGGGTACGCAGGGAGTTTCACACGCGATAAGCCTGGCGCAAGCGGACTACGTGTATTCCAGGGGTACGCAGGGAGTTTGACACGCGATAGTCCTGGCGCGAGCAGGCTACGTGTATTTCGGGGGTGCGTGGGGAGTTTCACATGCAATAAGCCTGGTGCGAGCGGGCTACCTGTATTTCGGGGGTGCGCAGGGAATTTCACATGCAATAGGTCTGGCGCGAGCGGGCTACGTGTATTTCTGGGGTGCACTGGGAATTTCACACGCGATAGGTCTGGCGCGAGCGGGCTACGTGTATTTCTGGGGTGCGCGGGGAGTTACACATGCGATAGGCCTGGCGCGAGCAGGCTACGTGTATTTCGCGGGTGCGCGTCGTGTTTCACATGCGATTTGACATTGTGGGCCCTCCCGGGTGTGCCCTTTCCCCCCTCTCCATGCCCTGCAGGCAATCCACGCCACACGGAAGTACCCTACACCCCTGACCATGCCCTGCAGGCAGCCCGCATGGCACCATGCACTTGTGAGCCCCGACTCATGTCCCCCACCCATCCACCATTGAGGGACACCTGCCAGCAGGCCCCGACTCATGTCCCCCACCCACCCACCATTGAGGGGCACCTGCCAGCAGGCCCCAATATGTGGCCCGCCAAACACAATGGGCCTCATTCCGAGTCATGCCGGTAAGTATCTGTATTTTCCGGCATGGCGTAAAGTACGACACAGTGCTGGTTGAAGTCCAAAAATTATGGCCCATTCCGAGCTCACGGACACGCGCTTTCAGCCATGCCGGAAAAGGACCGCGCGGCCTGCCGCAAAACCCCCCGAAAAAACCCTACCGGCATGCAACCGACACGTAAAGTACTACACCGCCCTGTAAGCATTAGCGACAGTGCATAACGGTGACCGTAAATTACGGTGACCGTAATTTACAGAAACTGTAAATTACGGTCCCCGCCGAAAAACGGATCCGGAAATTACGACCTTGCACAGGAACGGGAAGGAGAGCGGCGGCCATCTTTAAAAACACAATCCATTGCCATCCGCAGCTGCCAGCAGCCCTGTGAGGAAAGTAAAGTCGTGAACCGGACCGGGCACCGCAGGACATGCCGAAAGCACCAAAAAGGGCGGCGGATCGCGTCCGCAAGGTGAAATTCTCCACCGATGAACTGCAGGTCATGGTAGACTACCTTGCAGAGCATGCTGTTGTAGTTTTCAGCGGCGACATGCGCAAGGAATCAACCCTCCGCAAGAAGACCATCTGGGCGGAACTGGAATAGAGGGTGAGCGCTGTTGGAAGCACCCCCCGCACCCCAAGGGACTGCCGCAAGCGGTGGGACGACCTGCGGGTGCGGGTGCGGGGCCTCCTCTCCACCAACCGCCGCCAGGCCCTGCAGACGGGAGGTGGGCCAAGTACACAGGTCCTGACCATGCCCTGCGTGGTAGGCATAGTACCTGCCGAAATGTACATGAACAGGGCACAACAAATCACTCCCAAACATGTGTATATGTCATCACCATGCACATGTACCACTGCCATAGCTACCCCCCCAAACTGAACAACCCGTGAATGACTGAAATGTCCATGCAACCATGTATGCAAATAGGACATAGCACATAGACTAATGTTGTCCCTCTCTCCTATCCCCACAGGCACAGACCATGACAGCACAGTGCCCCAAGGAAGCCAGCCAAGCACCTCCGCGGGTACTGGCAGGGCCAAGCCGAAGCCAGCAGACAAGAAAACCACCCCTCAGCCTACGGAAAGGCCACTTGAAGCTGGCAGACCAGCAAGCCACACAACATCCGCGGCAGCAGCCGAGCAGACTCCTACCTCAGCACAATCGAGCATTTCAGGGGAGGCTGCCGCTACCGCACCAGATGAGTGGGAGCCCAGCCCGCCACCCATCCAGGGGCCCATGTCGGAGGACGACCAGGAGAGCATGCAAATGCTGGAACCATGCCTCGTGACACTGGCATCATGCAGTGACTCCGGGGATGCACCATCACCAGTGCACAGCCTTGAACTTGACCCGCTGGGGTGTGACGTCGTTCCCCCCAGTCCACCCATACAACCCCCTGCACAGCACGCTGGTGCAAGTAGATCATCCGATGGCCCCCCTTCACCTGACCAGTTCAGAGTTCAGCAATTGAGCGATCTCATAGGGAACTATATTGAGGATAATCGCCAGACCAGGGCTGGACTGCATGAGGAACTCGATCAAATGCGCCAGTCCCTCAACGACTGCACCACCAGATTGTGCGACTCCCTGACGGACAATACAACCCGGCTATGCCATGTCCTCAACCGCATTGCTAATGCCCTTGAGGCAGGGAGTCAAAATACGGAGCCACAGCAGGAGGGCACGTCCGAGACAAGTGAGGCCACGCAAGGCAGCCCGGAGAGACGCCTCCAGCGTTCCTTGCGCAAACGGGATTTGCCTCCCCCAGACAAGGGCTCCAAGGGACATTAGCCATTCCTGCCACATGTGGTCCCCAGATCCTACATGGGACGACTGCTCGGGAGTTGGGGGGAGGTGGGAGGGAGGTGGCGTTGTGTTCTGGAGTTGGGGGGAGGGGGGTGATGTTGTGATCTGGGGTTGGGGGAGGGGGTTGATGTTGTGTTCTGGGGTTCGGGGGAGGTGGGTGATGTAGTTTTCTGGAGTTGGGGATGGGGGAGGGGGCATGGGCATTTGCTGAAGTAAGCACGGTTTTTTCATTTCTTGTTATCTCAATGCACAATTGGTGTTGCAAAGTTGAACCGTTGTGGACATTCTTCATTGCACTTTTTGTCCATCTGCACATATGGCATGGGCCCATTCGACACCAGATATCAGTGGAGGGGTCAGCCACCAGTCCTGGTCCGTGGGCACATATGTGCATCACGCAAACCTGGTGACTGCTGCATCTACACGCATGCACGGGTATGGCCATGGTCTGGTTGCCCCATGGGTCTGTTCAGGGGGTTCATGACAGGGGTCATGTGGCTTGCTGTTAGGGTACATCCACCAACAGCTCCATGTGTCTCAAAATGAGGTGGGTGTGTGGACTGTCATGGTGGTGAACAGCACTTGGCTGTCATGGCAGGCTTTCGATGATGGCCATATGTACATGTACATAGATATATTCGGCACGATCAGGGACACAAATATGTGTCCGATGCAATGTAATGCTGTGGGGTGTGTGTCTACATGATGGTCCGTGAACGGTGGTGTGGACATCTTGGGGTACATGTTCCTTTGTCGCATGCTGCTGTTCTGATGTCGGATCATTCTGGTGCTGTGTACTGTGTACATTCTCATTTGGCTGTGGATCATGTCCATCATCCAGCTCTGATCCATTCTATGGTGATTCCCAACACTCCTATGGGGGTGCCATGCCGGTGACGTGATATCGTACCCCTGATGTCCTCCGTGAATTCCACTTCCAGGGGTGGGTCTCCAATGTGGTGCCAGGCTGAGGGATGCCGCAATGTGAATGTGCAGGGTGCCCTCGGATATGCACTTGCGGTTGTGGTGTCCGCCAATGAGTGGTGCTGGTGTAGTGTGCCTATCCCTTGTCAGTTGGTGTAGATGTAGTGTGATGTGGGTGCCTTATTCTGGCAAAGTGAAAATATGTTCATAGGTGCCGTTGCCCTGGTTCTTTGGCAGGTTTGTTGTCACGGTGAACAACGTACAATGGCTCCATCTTTTCTACGCAGTTGGTTCATGCAGGCACCCACCCTGTGGCACCAGTGCACTTGCATGACACAGTCAGACGACTCAACAGCCAGCCAGACAGGTCATCCTGCATGTTGGGCCATGTGGCGCGGTAGCGTGCTAACCTCTTTCCTTTTCAATCGACCCTCCCAGGTCCAACTTGGGGCCCTCCTCTCTGACATCTTTTCCTCCACCTGTGGTGTTCCCCTGGGATCCAATCTCCCTCCCTGGCTGTTCAACCAGTATTTGGCACTCCTTGGCCACTGCATCGCCACCCTCTGCCCAAACTTTCAGTGCTATGCGGACGATACCCGGCAAATTTTCAGCCTACCCTCGGCGTCCTCCTCTCCTTCCCTCATCTCTGACTGTCTGTCTGATATCCAGGAATGGTGTGCAGCCAATGAACACTGCCTTAATGCTAGTAAGACTGAGATTCTCCTCATCGGCACACCCACTCCCTCCTTCCCTTAAGTTCAAAACACTATGCATTGTCCACAAGGCTTTCTGGGGCCTGGGGCATGAATACCTTCTACTCTCTCTTCCTGAATGTCTTCCTTCCCAAGACCTTTGCTCATCCGTCTCCGACTCACTCAGGGTCAGCCGCTTCTCAGAGCAACGAGCTGGGGGTAGATCTCTCTCCGCGGCAGGGGCCTCCCTCTGGAACAGCCTTCCTGCATCCCTGATATTTGAGGAGAACCATCTCTGGTTCCGGAAGCACCTCCTGACCTTCCTCTTTGCTTCTGCTTTCTCTCTCCCTCTCCCCTGCTGAATTCTTCACTGAAACTGCACAGGATCTGGATCTGGGCCACTCTCGCTGACCTCGGTCCTGGGCCCAGCCACTCTCCACTTGCACTGCCTCCCTGGCAACCCCTGCACTGCGGGACTGTCTCTCTATCCCTACAGCCCCCCCTTCCCAGCACTTGTCTGCACTTACCTTGCACTTGCCACCAGCTGGCCCTATTAATTTATTTTTGGATATTCGACTTTGTACTGCACTTCCCCCGTCCTCTTGCACTTGCACTTTTTACATTCTCACTACCCCTGCACTTGCGCGGTCTGTGTGACACCTGGCCTAGTGGGATCGTTGTCTGTCTTCCCCTTGTTCCCCCCCCCCTGCCTCGTCGCGCCTTGAGACACTTGTGTATGGGCACGTTCCAAATGCCATATTATATCATATCATGTCATTTCAGCAGGCCCTTTGAGTCATGTGTAGTTGTTTGGTGTCGGGCCCACCCATGTGTGCGGTTCTTGGTAGTGTTGCATTCCATCTGCACGTAGGGGGAGTGGTATTGTTTGCAGTCGATGTCCGCAACGTGCATGCCAAGCTGGTCCACATACGACCGGTGGGTGCTGTCAGGGGCAACATTGTCATTTGCCATGCCTCCATTTGCTTTTGGTCCAGCTTTACTGTTGTGTGTCTCATGGGTGGTCCATGTTGGGGATCGGTGGACCCTTGTGTGTTTTGGGATGTGTTTGGGGGGGTGTAAGGGCTCTTGGATATGTGGCCGCATAATGGACGGTTGTGACATGCCACTGTGTGCTGGTGGGTGCCTTTGGCATGGGTGTGGGGCACAGGCAACACCATCACTTGTGCCGGGTTGGCACTGTACATTTGTATGGTGTTCGCTTGTCTTGTGTCTGTGCCGCAATATGGTGGTGACGGTGTCACAGTCTAAGTGGTCAGGGGTGTCTGTCTGGTAGGCCTTCTCCTAGAGCGTCAAGTCATGCTACGTGTGCATGGGGCTGCAGGGGTGGTAACGGAGGATGCACTGGTGCTGCATGCAGGGCCTGTCTCCCTCCTCCTTCTACCCCTGTGTCTCCTCAGTGGGGGGGCCTGGTGTTGTTGCAGGGGTTTGTGTGGTTGTGGACTTGATTGTTCAATTGGTGTCATCTTGGTGTGGGAGGGTGGTGGTGTGTGGGTGTGTTCCTTTTCTACTATGCCAGACTCCTGCCCTCCGTCTGTGTTGCATGTGTGCACCTGTGGCTCTGGGTCTTACTGCTCAGGGTTCTTTACTCCTTCTCTGAGATGCCTGTATGTACTCCATGCCGGTAAGGTACTTTACGGCCATGAGGAGGACGTAATTTACGTGTGGTCCTTACTTGGAATCAGCTCCGGTTTACGCCATGGCGTTAATTTCGCCATGGTGGTGCGCGCGCGCGACCCAAGACTGTAAATTACGGCATTGTAGTTTACGGTGCCGTAATTTACGGTCTGAGGGGTCGGAATGGCATGGAGCGGAAAACCATGCCGGTAAATCAATACCGGCATGGTTTGTACCTTACCTCCAGACTCGGAATGACCCCCAATGTTCTAACAAAACAGACCCATGGGTCTAATGCCAACACAAGTCCCACCTGCCCCCGAGTACAAGCACACAACCATCCTCTGCACCCACTTCCAAATTACCCATGCCATGAAAGCCTCAAAAGAACCACCATGGCCATGGGGAAATGTACAACAGAGCCACACAGTGGCAACACATGACTGAGGCAATGCTCATTGAGACATGCACAAATACCAATGACAGTACACAACACCAATAATGAATATATATGATCTGTATTAAAATACATAATGAAAAAACATAAAGAAATATCAAACTTGTAAAGTAAGAAATGATGAAATGTAAAAAAACAAAAATCCACAAGAGCAAAAAAGTGAAGTGGTCCATACCCAATGTCCAAAAAAAGTACATGAAAAAATTAAAATAAAACATTGATCCATGGGATGTAACTATAACAAAAGTATGTACAAGTCTGGAACTGTATACACTGCAAGTCCGAAGGGTCCATGATGCCCAAACAAAAGGAAACCTAACAAACAGCCTATAAAAATAACTATGTACATAAAGTGGAGCAAAGTCCATGAACTCCAAAATGAAGAAAAAACAAAGGAAACCTAACCTTAAAGAACTATGTACAAAGGTGGCGAGCAAGTCCAATGGCTCACTTGTTGATGCCCCAGGCCAGGGCATCATCAAACTCCTCTTCAGCGTCCTAGAGGCGGGCCTCTTCCCTGGCCCTGAGGTCTCGCCGGGATGCAGCCATGGCCTCCTCCAACTCCCTGCGAGTTGCCTCGAGGCACTCTGCCCACTTCAATGCCCTGCGCATGGAGTTCTCCGCCCTGACCATAGTGAGCTGTGCCTCTTCCGCCTGCTGCCGCTCCGCATCTATTTGCCAGCCCAACCGCTTCCACACGGAAGACACACCCAATCCAGGTTCCTCCTGCCCTCCGGCCGATGCCTGCCCCTGTGATGTTGATGACCCCGAGACATCATTGCTCCCACCTTGAGCCTGCTGCTGTCGTGCATGTGCCCTGCCTGTTGATGCCTGCACATCCTCCTCCTGCTGGGGTCCAGTTATTGGGGTGGCCACCCCAGCTGGACCTCTGACTCCCGACTGTGGCAGGCATGTGTCCTCCACCAGCCTGGCTGCTGGGTCAGGGGCAGCTCCACAGGGTGCCCAGGTGATACGTGGGCAGGAAGATGGCACAGAGGATGACTGGCGTATAGGGGGTTGAGTTGAGGAGGGGGTCGATAGAAGTTCCAGCACACGGAGGAACCCAGCACTGCTGACCGGTCCTAGTAGGTCGACGCGGTCAATGAGGCATTCAAAATGACGTGCATTGTCCACACGAGAACCCTGCATGTTGTCCTGAATGCCACATTGACGCAACGCCACCCCAGCCAGGACAGGCTCAACCCAGTCCCGGATAGCCACGTCCGCAGGGAGAGGAAGGCCAGTTGTTATTCGTGCATCCCCTCCCTGAAAACGGGTCTGGACGAAGGCATCCCTGCTGGTGCGGGAGGATGCTGTCACAGGATCGGGGACAGGATTACACACAGGCACCTCCGCGGTGGCCTGTGCTGCCTCCTATCCCTGCCCCTGTACTGCACCACTAGCACCAGTGGAATGCCCCCCTCCAGGCCCCATGCGTGGGCCTTCCACAGCCTCCTCCTCAACCAAACCCCCCACCAACCTGGATGACTCCATGCCATCTTCCTCCATAGGCCCCTGTGGGGGCTCAGCTGGCCCTTCTGCTGCCAAGCAGTACACCTCCAACCTCCGCCTCTTGGACCTACCCTCAGCAGCTGCGGCCGCAGATGCGGCACCAGACTCCTCACTCCCCAAAGAGATGACAACCCGGGAGGGGAGACGGGCCTTGTGTCTCCGGCTGGCGGTGGGATCCCTGCCGCTGTGCTCCACAGCACCGTCTCCGCCCTCTTCATCAGTTGACGCAGCAGATATGGTGACACAGAAAACAGGCATCAGGGCACTGTACAATGGTCTGATACACACATGATAGTTGCACATGAGTGGCAGTGTCAAACGTCACAGATGGCATCACACTCCCCAACACACATATCATTTGAACCCACAAATATGCGCAAATTAAAAGGAATGTTGCATCAGGCAGCAAGATCCATACACATAGAAGAGCATGAGCATCCAAAGGTTAGCCTGACGTCACATGCAAAGCGGGGAGTGCCGAACACATGCACGCACGCCACCAGACATATATGCATCTGTACATCTCCACCACCTGTCACAGTGAAATCATCAGCAACTATGTCACATCTGCCAATCAGCCTCCTACATGTCTGTGTCACATGCATCCATGGCGTATCACATTCGCACACATGTCAAACACAAACACGCACATCTTTTCCGTGCACGTACATGAAGATGGAACCAGCATCCATGTGTCACACCCCAACCATGACATAGTACATACACAGATTTGTAAACATGTGTGCATCCCCACATGCATTTGGGCATCATGCATTTCAACACATACACCTTTGATGTGCCTCACACATGACTGGACTCACATGCGGCAGGCTCATGTCCCTGTACATACACATCCATACATGGGCCTTTCAAGACATATGTCCAGCTGCACACTCCTGACACACCTCAACATGCATTGCGTCCAATCAGTACGCATGGACACTTACCGCTTTACTCCAGATGGGTCTGCCTCTGAAGGACCTGGAGGTGGAGCGCTGGGCATATACGTTCTAGGACCCTCATCTGGTTGTTGGTAAGGCGGACCCTCCACCCCTCTGCCTGCACTGCCTCCAAGAGGCGCTGGGCCTTGCTGAGTGTCCTGGACCTGAAGTCCTCCCAGCGCTTCTGAAGTGTTGTATGTCGTGGGCTATCACCCCCTCCATGTTGATGGCAGCCATGATGTTCTTCCAGATCCTCTTTTGTCCTTCATTGTCGGCACGTGGTCTTCCGAAGAGGGCATCATAATGCACCAGGACTTGCTCCACCAGGGTAACAACTTCTGCGGCACTGAAGCTGGTAGCCCTCTGCCTCTCTGGCCTGTGATGGTGTTTCGTAGAAGCAAAAGATTAGGTAAAATACCCAATCATACAGCCGCTCTCTGAAATCCCAATTTGGGTTTTATATTAGTTGAAATTTTACTAAATGCGGTTAGTGTGACCATTCCAGCTGATTCATGAAAAAATTCAAAAGTCGTTGTGGTTTTCAAGGTCGGTTTCATCCATCAAACCAAAGTTTTTTTAGTAAAGAAGTCACGAATAATCACTAATATCATTCTTAGTGAGGAAGGATTTGCCACAAGTCACTCTATCTGTAGACTTATATTGTGCCAATGCATTTCGGAATAAAACAATTCCTTCATCAGGGCAAGTCTAATCCATTTAAACATAACATAACATATGCATAAAATTGTGCCAGCCATATCATGGATAGGGTCCATATATAATCAATCCCATTTTCAAAAAAGAGGCATGTGTGTGTAAACATGAACATGAACAGTCATCATCCACATGGTTGAATAAAATGATTAAATAAAATAACGTAACCCAAATGGTTAAAAATGTGAAAGATTGCACATACCCAGAATTATCGTATGCAGAATCAGAAGGCAGGAAACAATGGAAAATAAAGAAAATGCAGAAAACAGATCAGTACCACGGTTAGTAATGGTGTCATGTAACTGAGTTAGGAGGAAAAATGGTCCATTACCTACCCACCCCTTAGGGAAATACATAAATAGGGACAGTTTAGGACACACAGGAACACAGATTCATCCATCAACTGATCACTGGCGAAGCGCTCTGCAGGAGAAACACAGATCCAAGACTCCAGAACTTTGAAAGCAGAGAGGCCCAATTCCAAAGTTGAACCCTTCCCAGCTGGCCTTTTAAAATCTTGAAACCGGATTTTACCCCAGACTTCCAAGGGGAACAACACCAAATAGAACAGCCGGGCTGTGCTGTTTCTGCTTTCTTGCCAAGAACTCTTGCTAGAATCCAGAGATCCAAACCAGTAGAGCAGAGCTGTAACCTGATAGCTGCAACCCAGAACCAACCCGTCAGATCCAGTCCAGATGCCATGCAGTGACCAGAGTGCCGTGCTGAGTGCAGGATCCGGGTGCCCTGAATCCTATCCGGTGGGCTAGCAGAATTCAAGTTCAAAACCTTTGACCAGATCTTTGGCGGGCCTATTCCAAACCATAGTTGTGAGTATCTATAGCATAGAATTTTCCATAGCCAGTATCTTTTCCTTAAGTAATCCTATCCATCCCATTCAATCATATCCAGAACTGCTTTGTGGAAAATCTCTTTTGTTTATCCTGAATCTTTCCCTCATCCATATAGTCTTTTGATAATAGTAGTGATAATATATTTGCTGATGAAAGACAAGTGTCTTGGCGGGCAAAAGTCAGACAGAGGCGCCGCTGATCTGGTGGCTGTCCCGTTGGGTATCTAGTATCTTCATAGCCTCCTTGGTGTAAAGAAATTCCTGTTTGTAATTCAAAAGCGCATCTTTCATTTGAAAATCTTGACCCTTTCTGAAAAAAATCAACCTCTACTAAAACCTTCTTAACTTCCATACCGTACATGCTAGAAATGATCGCGTTTCTCGCACGCAGAAAAAGTTGCTCCAAATTTTTCGTTTGGCTCAATTTCATCTGACCCCCGAATTCAGTTTTCAATCTGCTAGTTATTCAATCATCATTGCTAGTGTTTACCTGAAACTATACAAAGCAGCTCCTTCTAGATTTGATCCAATTTAGTAAATTAAATCCATTTTTCAGTGTTTTTCCCATTCATTCCGAGCCACATTCAAAAGCATTTGACATGTTTTGAAATCATTCCTGTTTCTCTCTGCTTGCTGGTGGGAATTGGGATTGAAACTGTATTTGTTGAGTGTTTATTCCTGAAACCTGTGTTCTCTCTTTTCATCTCTTTGTACTGCATATTGGGGGGAATTGAGTAGTGTCCAGGGGGAAAAAGTGACATTGCATTTGATTGAACCCATATCAAGTATTATTCTATGCTGCATTATTTTTCTTGTCCATACTCCTTCTGATTAAAGAGATTGTTGATTGTTGTGACATCACCCCAATGGTGATCATTGTATAAATATTCATAGTGTGATATTTATATATTGTTCAAATTCATAAAATAAATATTTTAACTTTGCAAAACAGTCTGCTTCCTGGTTCAGTGAGACCGGGGGTATTCAAAGAGAGGGGCGTGATATAAGGGTACATCATTCAGAAATAAAAGAATTTATAGAGAAAAATATATAATTAAGGGTTCCAACTGTGCATCACACGCTAGGCATTGACTTAGGTGGAGTGCCGGGTTGAAATCACTTACACTCCGTGTAATTGGAGGAAAGGCCCTTAGCGCGCAAGCACGTAAGTGACGTGGCACGTGTGGGCAAGGTTCAAAAGTATGCGTAGGGCGCCATTTTCTTGTACGTGCTTTTTGTGGAGAGCGAGCGGGTGATTATTGTACTTCTTGTGAGTTCACACACGATTACTTCTCAACGGTTCCAGTTCGTACTCCTTGTATACTCAGGCAGCATTCAATTCTTCTTTTGGTGGGGGTGTTGCCAACGCGCACACGCACATCTTTTTCACGTTTTTTTTCCAGGCAGAGGGTGTGTCGCGCACATATTTTTCAACTGTGGTTGCCCCTGTGTGTCGCGTACCCATTCAGAGGTCATTGTATCCTGTGTGTACCGCGCATACACTTATTTTTGTGTTTCTGGGTGCCACAGCGTAGTGCGGGTCCTTTATTCCATGCACGTGGGCTACCAGGGGTCGCATGCACGTTAAAATTTGTTTTCTGGGTGCCTGAGCATTGCGTGACCCGTCATCTTCCCCCAGGGGTCACAGACAGCCTTGCTAGAGCACTAGGGTACGTATTCCATCTAGTGCCCTGCCCCCTTCACCCCAATTGTTTACTGCACCTCCCATTCACACAAGAACATCAGTGCCATGGTTGGGAGGTGACCAAGTGGTAAGGGAGGCAAAGCTGGCCGACCTCCAAGAGGTGTCCGCTGTAGGGGATGTGGGCAGGATGTGCAGGGTGGCCCAAGAGGCCAGTGTGTGGAGGACCAATCAGGGACACCTATGCCCCCTCAATGGGTCTGGGAGATGCAGCTGACACCATCCCAGCTCAGGCCCTGTTAACCCGGCCCATATTGTTCACTGAACTGGCACGGAATGACTCACAGGCTGACTTCCGTGTCACCAAGTCAAAGTCACGTGTGGCGGTGAAAGTTGCTGTCACCAGGCCACGTGGATCTGAGGCAGCAATGTCATCTGCTGCCCCAAGTAGCCAGGGTGAGCAGGCTGCAGGGGCAGCTGCAGCTCAATCCACCCCAGCTCAGAGTCAACCAGCCGGGACAGTGTTGGTCCAAGACCATCACACCAACGTTGGTCCTGCCAACATCACCCAGCAACCAATGCCTGCAGTGAGAGCATTGGTCATCGTGCCTTTGGCTCCTTCCAGCCAGTGCCCAGTCCACATGTGCTTCAGCCCCTACTGACCAGAGCAGCGTCAACCACTCAGGGTCCACACCACCTCTCAAGAGGAAGAAGGGTGCTCTTGCGGTACAGGCTGGGACCCCAGACACGGCTCCCCCCTCCGGCACGTCAAGGAAGCAGAGTTGCAATGATGTGGAACTGGACACACTGGGCTATTGCGGACCAGATTAGTTCCCTTGGAATCGTGAGGCACACAGCTGATGAATGCTCTAAGCAGTGGAATGACCTCAAACGCAGAGCAAAAAACAAGCTGGCTTCCAATCATGACTCTACTCTGGTGACTGGCAGTGGGTCTCCACCAGAGAACATGAGTCAATCACTGGAGGCTTCATCACAGAGGATCAGATCCAAGGCGTGGGTTCTGATCCTCTGTGATGCAATCTCGATCTCGAGGCAATATCCGGTGAGTGGCCAGGCATGTGTGTGCAAACCATGTGTATGTTGCTTGGGTGATGTGTTCTGATTGAGTGCCAGGTGAGGCTGTGTAGTCATGACAGCTATGGGTCACCCATGTGGTGCCCCCAAACCATCCCCCGGTCTTGGGTTTGGGTTTTACAGTATGCCTTCTGACCACAGTTAACAATTTGCACCCGATTACTGCACATGCCCTTCAACTGCCATCATGCCACAACATTGTTGATACTGTTTTCCTGTTCATTCTGCCTGATTAATGGAATCATTTGCATGATTAACATACATTTTTGTGACGTTCTGCCCCAAATTCACCATACTTCAGACATAGATTTCACCCCACAATGGTCCAAATTTGTTTACTTATTATGGGAAGGATTTCATCTTTCAGGCTGATTGACAATTGTGCACCTACACATGCCCTGCACACGATCACTTGGGGGCCCTGTTTGAATATTGAACATGACAATTGACTTCTCTCATGTCCAACTGGCTTTGTTGCATCATGCAGCACATGTGTTGCTTTTCCATCTTGTAGTCCTCAGTGTCTGCTTTTCAGCTCCCCTTCCACTTCATTGCAAGTGCAAGCATTCCAGAGTTAGTGTCATGTGTGACATGTGTCATTTATGTATTCGATGTGTACATCGTGATGCCTATGTGTGTGGGCTATGCTGCTCATGCCTGTCTTCATTACTTTTCTTTTATGTTTTTGCAGGTGATGAGGCACTAGATGCTGTGGAGGAGGAGGAGATGGTGCAGGGGCAGGAGTACTCACAGCCCCAACCAGGCACCAGTGGAGGACGTGGGGTGGTGGTGGGTGAAAGCCCATTACTCCTACAGCCCATCCTGTCCATGGGTGTCTCTGGGTACACCTCTGAAGATCTCTATGCCTCACATGCTGAATCTGACATTGAGACAAATGCGCCGTCGCAGGTGAGTGTTTCTGGAAGGGATGATGTTCTGTCCAACCCACCTGCAATGGGGGTAGACCCCTCTATGGGGCATTTAGTGTTGGAAAGTCCGCCTGTGGTGGTTACGGATGCAGGGTCACACTCCACTATATTTGCTCCTGTTCCTGGGCCAGCGGATCAAAGGAGGAATGCAGTCCTGCAGCCTCAGGCAGTGTCAGCACAGCAAGGTGCACATCACCTTGCCCCAAACATGTGTGGTGCCTGCCAACACAGTGGCCGTGCGCCACCAGGCAATACTGTGTGGGAGAACACAACAGGGGGAATTGTGTGAGATGATGGCTCAGGCCGTGGATAGGGTGGCCACTTCCATTCTCACCCATTAAAGGCAGGTGGAGCTCCAGCAGCAGGCAACAGAGTCCATGTGCTGCTCACACAGGGAGGACATGTGGCGTCCAACAGGGACCGACGAGCTGGACTGAAGACTCTGCGCACAGCCATATCTGCAGAGTCACAGGCCCACAGGGATGCCCTGAGGTTAGAGCACAGGTCCCTCAGAGATACTCTGGGTGCACTTGAGGTGTCCCAGAGGACAAGGTCAGAACAGCAGCTGGAGCAGCTAACACGCACACTCTCAGCTGAGCTCCAGGCAACCCGTGAGGAGATCCGGGCATCACGAGAGGCCTTGCAGGCAGAAATCCATGCTACCCATGAGGTGCTGCATGGGGGTCTCCGTACCATCATCCTGCAAAACCAAACCTTTCAGACCTGCATGCTTGCTGCCATGGTCTGCCTCCCATATCACACACACCTTCTAATGTACCACCAGAGGGTGATGACAGTGACGGCAGTTCTCCCACTATAGGGTAGCCGTGCAGGCCATGAGCCCATGGAGGCTTTTTTTTTTCTCAACATCCACGCATGTGGGTGTTGGGGTGCACCCTGTATCTCCTCCCTCCTGCATGCCCCCCTCCCCCTGGTTGACACATGGCCATTTTTGATTTTTCTTTTTCTTTTTTTTTAACAATATTTTTTACATTTTTCTTTTTCTTTTTGTTTTTTTCATATTTCATTCCGAATTGCAAATTAGAATTAGATTTTAATTTTTGGTGATCTTTTTAAGCAAGGGTCCTATACTTTCAAGCAAAAGACCACTCTATTGAAATGCAGTAGTTCAAGACAACTCAAAAAAATGCATGCAGTACCCGCTTTGGACTCAAGGCGGCGCTAGCGGTCTAAATTCTGACAGGAGAACTGCTACTTCAGAAGCTAATCAGCCTTCTGTGACAATTGGGACTTCAAAGCTTGTTAGGTAATGGAAGATCTAACCACCTGCTGTTCCCAGAAACAATCTGATTTGATTAACAGGCCAAAAGGCTGGGAAACCTTCTCACCTCAGAAAGCCCAGGATATCACATGGTCATGCTAACCAAATGCAAAGTGGCCCCCTGGTCTGTTGACCTCAGCTTGCTGGAGCCCACACAAAAGACCTTTTCCCTTGAATAGGATATGGTGATTTTGACTGTTTCCTGTCAACAATGATCTGCCAGCCAGGAGAGACATGTGATCACTGCCATCCCCAAACTTTGGGGGCGGACTCAAACACTGCAGTACTTTGAATTGAAAGCAAATATATATTTTACAGAAATACTGATAACTCTTGGTAACCAGATGACAGAAATGTGAAATTTGGGGATCCTTAAAATGAAAACTTTGCCCACAATTCAAGCCCAAACTCCAATTTGTGTGATGTTCTGGGGCAAAACCCCGCTATTTATTGATACTACAGACTCTGTGTTTAAGCTAGAGACATGGGAATTTACTGGAGTATGTATGGACAGGCCGTGTATATGTGTATAATTTTTAATGAAAAACCAATGTTGCATAACCCACTAAAATCGAAAATAAGTTGCCATTTCTTTACCCAAGCTCCTAGAAACGCCAGAGTCGGAACAGTGCCTACCTCGTGTGATATATGATGTGTGTAGGTGATGTAAAAACAACTGTGTATTTGGGAGAATATGTATTTGGATCAAATATAGATTTGTGTGCAATTTGACAGGGGAGCGTCCTTTCTGCAGGCCATAAAATGACATCACTCTGACACACTATCCTTCCCCCAATCAAGGGAGAAAGGAAAGCTTGGCCAATGATAAATTGAGAGAGGGGCTGGCTTAGTGATGCTGCGCACACACCCACTTTCTAAACACATAAAAGCAGACAGTGCAGGACAAGTGGAGATCCCTTTTTCACTTTCCACGGGACGCTCTGCCGGGAGACTTCAGACTTCAATCCATCAATCTGCAGAGACCAAGACTTTACTTCAGAATTTGTAAAGAACAGGCCTAACACACAAGCTGAGTTCTCTTCAGCAGGCCTCAAAATCATCTGCAGACTATTCACAGCCAGGCTGAGCTGTTGATTCTGGCCTGAAACCCTGCGCCAGAAAGATCCAGAAGCAGTGCTGTACCCAGAGAAAGCAGAGACACCCAGAAAGCAGACCAGAGATACAGAGAACCACAGGCCGCTGTATCCGGGGAGCTGACCCAGACGCTGTGAGCAGAACCGGTGCATGACAGACCCAGCAGAGCGGAGCTGACCCAGGCGCTGCGTGCAGAGACCGTCCATGGCGAGGGAACCGCAGCCAATCCTGACCCGATCCGTGGCGAGGTCCAGTCCTTTCAAAGCTAGGAGTGAGTACTTAGATCAGATTGTGACAGAAATAAGCTCTTAGTTAAAATAATTTAATCCAACTATTTTAATCTGATTAGAACTGTCTCCTAGAAATCGTGTCACCTGCCATTTTCTAAGCTGTCACCTGTCAATTTGAGTTACTTTAAATCCGAAAAACGACCTTTACATAATCGTTCATATCTCTGGAACCGTTTGGTTTAACTTTCCTCTGAAAGCTTAGAATCTCAGCTTTCCAACGAACCTAGAACCGAATTGCTACTCTTTATACTTTTACCGTAATTTCGATTCACACACTCGCAAATTTTGCCGCGATTTGCGATTTGGCCTGATTTCTTTACCTGTAAAAAGATAGCAGCTTTTTGCTTTCCTTTGCTAAAAATGTGTTTGCCTCTTAATAACCATCCCTGAATCATTGCTAAAGTGAGCCTGAGCTCATCCCAAGTATCTCTCACTCACCCTGAACCTCCTAAAGGGAATTAAAAGCATTTTCAGCATATTTCTCACTTCATTGCCACCACATTCAAAGCACTTGGGCCTGTGTTTTAAAACTCATACCTGTTTTCTCTAAGCTTGTGGGGTGGGAATTGAATTTCGTATTGTATTTGATTGCATTCCTGAGAACTGTGTGTGTTACTTCCATCTCCTTGCATTGCATATAGGGGGGGGTGAATTGCCACCAGGGGAAAAGTGAACATATGATATCTTGTGAAACCATATTAGTTAGTTTCTGTACTGCATTTTCATTCAACATTGCATCTATTTGAAACCATAAAAGTATTTTCGCTGCCTTATCCATCCTACACCAACTCCTCATTGATTATAAAGAAGTGTGCTAGTGTCAGATTACCCATTGTTGATTAACATTATATTTATAAGGGCGATATTGATTATTAATTTATTATAAAAGCGTGGTATCTATATTTTGTTTTATTTCTCAAATAAACCTTTTAAACTTGCAAAACAGAACTACTTCTTGGCTCAGTAGGGTCAGGGGGATTCTAAGAGATGAGTGTTATATAGGGGTAGTCATCCAGAACTCATGAATTGGACATAAAGATATATCAATAAGGGTTTCCATTCAGTATCCCAGACTAGACATTGACTTAGCTGTAGTGTTGAATTGAATCCTCTTACAAAGTGGGGGCTCGAGCCGGGATATTCTGGGTTAGAATTACCATTTGTGCAGATTAATACAGTGTGCCAGCTGACCAGATGCACATATCCGGTCGGATCACCACGCTGTGTTACGCTGTAAAGCACTCCTCAAAGGAACGCTCTAAGGAAACGGTCTGTTTTGCAAAAATAAAATACAAACTTCTGTAAGTCAGGACGGAAATCAATTTCTAGAATGATGACCTTGGTAGACATGAAATTAGCGAGGGAGCACCTCTTACATAAGCTATTTGTGAGAGGTGAGTGGACTCATCAGGACCAAACGGTCTGGTTGCAGGCAATCGCGCAACAGGTCACTGAAACAGGGTCAGATATATGGAGAGATCAGGGTCCCCTACATGTGGGCCTGAGTGAACTATATATGGCCCCTAAAGCCAAAGAGGAACATAAAAAGATTGCCAGGATAGCGGCATACTTGTACCTGTATATGGGAGTCATACAGAATAAATGTGCTGAACGCCATGATCTGGCAAATAGGCAACAGATGGCGTTAGAGAAGGCCCAATCTGACCTGGTCTCTTCTGAGCAGAGGCTGCAGAGGAGCCAGGAGTCAGAAAATGAGAGCAGACAGTATCTCATTAGAATCAAAGAGGACATGTGTATCCTGCAACAAGAAAAGTCTGACCAGGATACCAGATTTCTGGCCTTGCAGAAGGAGTACCAAGAAGGTTTGGACTCCCTCCTGCAGAGCCAGAAAAAGCTGGAGCAACAACTAGACTTTAACAGGGCATGCACAGAGCAGGTAGCCACCCTGCAAAGTCATCTAGATAGAGTGAAGGCAGAGAGCAACAAACTGATTCTGAAAGACCTGGATACCCAGGCAGAGTTTGATGAAGAGCGCCAGAAAGCTGGTGCCTTTCAAAGGCAGAGGGACGACCTGGCGTCACAAATTCAGGCTCCTAGTCAGGAAAGGGATACCTTAGACCAGGAAGTATGCCACTTAAAAAGGAAAATGGAAGAAAATCACCTGGCCCTCCAGGGACTGGGTGACCTCCAAAAAGAACACTAGAACTTGTTAGAGCACACCAGGAGGGTGGAGGATGCTCTGGCAAGAAATCAGCAGGCCAATAGGGACACAGCTCAGGAGGTAACCCTCCTGCAGCAGAGACTGGCCCAGTACTCCAGGACCAATCAGGAGGCACAGAGAGAAAATGAGGCTCTCTGTCAGCACATTGATAGGCTCCAGCAACAGGTAGCGATGCAGGAGAGACTGATAGAGTCTAGTAAGGCCTTAACTGATGAACTGAAAGCGCAGGCTCTTGCATTGCAACAGGAAGCAGGGGCGGATAGAGATGAGGTTCGCTGGGAAAGAGAAACTCCTGAGCATAACCTCAGGAGCCCTAGTACCAGAGGCCTTCATCTCTCCCAGTCCCTGGACTCTGCCACCCCCATGTCCCCTCGCGCACATGAGCCCAGGGCCACGGGGATGGCAGATTACTATCCAGCTAGAAGTATGGGGCTCATAGGCCAGTACCTCCCAGGAATGGATGGGCGGGTATCCGGGTATGGGCACCCAAGCACAGTGCAATTTAGTGGGGAACCCCAGGAGAGTAGGCCCATTAAAGGCATCCTGAAAACCTCTGCCCAGTTAGGTCAGTGGGGGGGATACCCAGCAAATCCTGGTAGCAAGGAGGGATCTGAAGACTCCTCTGAGTGTCACAGGACACAGGAGACCAGGTCCCCACATTCTGCCAGCCATTCCCAGGCTCGCAGAATCCGGGAAAACCTGGAAGATCAGACGGGCACCTCTGGGAGCAGCGCTTCTGAGTCGGAGGATGAATGGACCAGGGTTACCCGAACCAAAAAGGCCAATAAGGCAAAAAGGGCCTTGCTTAGCGACCCATTGAAACAAATAAAGGCAATAAGGAGTGTCATCACGCCTTATCATAAGAACGCCAACTATTCTGTTTGGGAACACTTGGAGCTCTATGAGCAAATGATGGAGACTTTCCATTTGAAGGACAGCCAAAGCTGTATTCAATATGTAAAGTGGACCTTCTCACCAGAATACTCCAGTTTCTTTGCGGGGCTGGAGGATCAAAACCATTCAAGGTGGTCCACATACAGGGTGGCCATCTTGAAACATTTTTCTGTGCACAGAAATCCTCAAGAGGCTCGCAAGGCAACCTACAATTTGCAATGTGGGGAGGATCAGGCCCCACAAGAGTTTGTGCAAGAATTAAAGCGTGCTTTTGCACAGACCACCAGAAGGGTGCGCACGGATAGCAGAGAATTTATTAATACGTTTTTCCATGCCTTGCCCAAATACATAATGACCCAGCTCGTGAGAGATTTTCATGAGAAAAGATCTTTAGACTGGGTCATTGAACAGGCTACCCGGATCTATGAGGTGCAGAAGCCCATCGAAAATAAAAATAATGCGCCGAAAAACCCCAAAACCAACATCATCCCTGCTGCTGCCAAGGTGGCAGAGGTAAAGGTTGCCCCCGTTTTAGATTTGGAGATGGGGGGCCTAAAAACCTGCCTACACCAAATAATTCACAGCCCAGAAGGCCCTCGGGCCAGTCACAGACAGGGAGCCGAGCAGGTAGTCCCACAAATGGGGTCCTCCGCTGCCCTGACTATGTAAGTCCCCGCTACAAGGGAAACCGACCAATCCTGGGTTTTGTGTGGACTCCTCCAGCCCAAGGGGGGGGATCCAGCCAAGCACCTAACCCAGGGAACTTCCCTCCCAACTTCCCACAGGAGGGCAGAAATTCTCCAAATCCTGGGCAGAACTTTTTCCCCAGGTATCCACCCAATTTACAGCCCCAAAATCATCCATCCTTCTTTCCCCAATTCCCTGAGCCCAGACAACCTAATCCGGGAGAGGGGAGGCCAAGGGTGGAGGGGTACCAAAATCTTCCAAACCAGGGGTACTACCAGAGAAGGGATAGCTACCCTTCTCGGGATCAGCCAAGGGGAGAAAATAGAGCCCTGTATCGGCCTGAGCTGGTTTCACAACTTGAGCGCCAGGTCCAAAATATGGCACGAGATCTGGGTCACATACTGAGGGTTCAACAGAACCCTCAGATGAGCATGCCACCGCAGAATGCCCCAAACTCTGGACCGGGTGCTCCAGAACAATGACGGGGCAGCACCCCGATAACCCACCGGTTCCCAGGGAGGAGGCACAAGGGGAAGGGGGGTGTAAAGCCTTGGAGGAAGCCTCCTTCCCAACTTGTAAACAGCCCCTGGAAAACCAGGAACCGGAAACAAAATCTCCTACCCCTGAAAGCCTGCCTCCCAAGGAGCAGAGGGGGGGTAGGAGAAACAAAGGACCCAAACAGACCGACTTTGTGGAGGAGGTACAGGTCTTCCAATTTGAGGGAGAGGGATCCTCAGAAGATCCTGGGAAAAGGATCTTCTCCTTCAGAGATGGGGAACTGCTCCCAAGGAAAAATGGATCCCAAGGGATGCCAATTCAGACTGGGGAGATGTGGAGACTAAGCTACCTCCGCCCATCATTTCATCCCAGAACCGACAATACCAAAATCCTGTGGGTCAAACCCATCCTGAGGACTGCCTCCAAAAAGGGGGGCGGGGGGTGGCCCAGAACCCGAAACCATTTCCAGTTGCCAACTTTTTCTTTCAGATTCCCCAGGCTCTCCACAGAATTCTGTCCAAATCTTTTCGCTAGCAATGTCCAAAACCAGAAAGTTAGCCCACCGGTTGTCCAAAAATGTGCATTATCTGTGCCCCCTTGAGGAGAAGGAGGGAAGATACTATGCCCCGGTACAAGTACAGGGGCAGGGTACAATTTTGGCACTGGTGGACACTGGATCCCAAGCTACCCTTCTGTCCAAAAGGGCCTTTAAGGAACTAAATGCAGGAAGGGGGGAGAATTACCGAATTCCTCTCACCTCTCTCCCTGGACAACTGCAGAACTTTGACGGGAAGCAAATTCCTGTCGAGGGGACTGCAGATCTGGACATCAAAATTGGGCGACACAAGGTGAAACACCCGGTCATAGTAGTGACTCCAGAGGGCACCCCTTGTTTACTAGGGAATGACCTCCTGAGAAGTTTGTCACCCCTAATAGATTGCGTAAACAAGGTCCTCTGGACCCAGACTAGTCGACCAATAAAATTAAAACAGAGCGTCAACCATGTTAGTTTAAACGGCACCTGCCACATGGTTGAACAAAAATCTGACCAAGTTTCACTTCCAGAACAACCAAACTCCAGACGTGACAGTAATAGCAGTAGGACAACAGACTGGTGATGGGGGTTCCTATCTATTTCTGAAAATCAACCTTCCTTCCAGTTTAAGGTGGTATTCCACACTGGAAGGAAACACCCTGAAATTCTTTACTAATCCACAATCAGAAACTCCCACTCCTATAGTCCGGAAAGATGTGAAATCAGCTCAGAGCCTGGCTGATATTCAGCAAATTGGAGAGCAGTTGTTCATCCCAGTTCAGTTAAATGATGGGAAGGACTCTGTTCTCGCTCGAGTGTGTGTGAACAACGGTAAGAGCTTCATCAGCGAAGCCATGTTCCGCCAACTCCCAAAAGATCCAGCCATCCCCACATTCAAACTGATAGACAAATGGGAAATGAACTGGAAGCACCTAATTCCAAACATCTCTTGCAAAGCGGGTGTATGCTCAAAATCTCCATTGGCAACAAGAGCATAGTCCATAATTGTTGGGTTGTGCGAGACGTCACTGCCACATTTTACTTAGGCAGTGACATTCTCAATCGCTTTGCCATTAGTTTGGACCTAATAAACTTCAAAGCTTGGTCCCGATTAGTGGATAATCCCATGGGCTTTGATGATCCAGAAAAAGCATTTAGGTCAGCTCAATTGCTACCTTATGCAGTTGAAATTCAGATCAAAGAGGAAGTCACCATCCCAGAAAGGACCCGACAATTCTCCCTGGAAGTGAAAGTTAAAAGAGGACAAAAATTGCAAAACCCTGATGCTTATATACATCTAAATGCTTCTCTCCAACAGCAAGGGTTGGGGGTAAACCCAACTCCATTAGTCAACATAGAACATGACACCATTCCAATAGAGGTGGATAACAGCGACTTAAAGAGTAGTACTCTAGCCGCAGGCACCATTATTGGAATGGCGGTTGATGACCAACATTTCTCCATTGATCTAGGAAATGAACTGTTAGGACCAATCCCCAAGGACTGTTTTGACAGTGACAGTGATGACAACACAACACCAGACAGGATCTTCACCCGGCATGGGGGGAACTTCCTGGTGTACACTTCTTGCCCTTACGGTAAGGAAGTTGTGACTTGTGACTTCAGGAGGGATGAGGTGATTTTCCAGGTCCATGAGGGCTGCCTTTCCCACCTGAAGCCTCCAGTCCAAATCAGCACTCTGACCAGGGACTTCTCCACCCAGCTGGAGGAGGCCGCTTAGATAGCCAAACCAGAAGTCTTTCCAGGCTTCAGGCAGATGGTGGAAGAGAGAGTCAACCTAGCTGATGCCTGTGTGACTCTGGAACAGAAGCAAAAGTTGAAACAAGTTTTCTTGGATTTCCAAGATCTCTTTGCGGTAGACTCATATGACTGTGGTCGCACCAACATCCACACAACAACAATTCCCACGTTCCCTGGCATGACTCCAGTGTTTGTGAAGCATATCGCTTGCCTCTCGCATCCATGGAGTCCCTTACTGAAATAATTAAGAACCTTGAGTCCCGGGGAATAATCCGTCCAGTCCACAGCACTTTCAATAACCCGGTGCTGGGAATATTGAAGCCAAACGGCCAGTGGAGACTCTGCGCCGACCTTAGGGAGCTCAACAAACGGGTCCATACTTCCCGATGGACTCTGCCCTACATTGACCAAGGGCTGGCCCAGATTCAGGGGTCACAGGTATTCACAGCAATAGACCTGACCAATGGATACTGGACCGTGCCTGTCAGTAAGGAGGACCAATACAAACTGGCTTTTACCTTTGGGGGCCAGCAGTACACATGGACCCGGACTCCCTTCGGATACCTCAACTCCGGCAATGAATTCAACATGTTCCTACATAAGGTCATGCCCGACCTGGGTGCGAGGGGTAACCTGGCTTATGTAGATGATGTCCTCATCAAAAGTTCATCTGTGGAGGAACACATAGCGGAGATCCGTTATGTTCTGAAACAGTTGAGGGCCGCCGGAGCAAAACTTTCCTTTCAGAAAGCACAGTGGTGTAGAACCCGTGTTAATTTCTTGGGGCATGAGATTACTCCTCAGGGTCTCTGTCCCCAAGAAAAGAAAGTGGAAGCACTCCAGAAACTGAAAGACCCCACAACTCTGCGGGAACTAAGGAGCCTTCTTGGACTGACTAATTACAGCAGAAAGTTTGTTGAAGGCTACGAAGAGATCACTAGACCCCTGATTCATCTCTTGAAGGGGGGGTCAAGTGGGAATGGGGTCCAGAACAATCCGAGGCGGTAAGACAACTCAAAAGAAGCCTCTCACAAGTGCCTTGCCTAGCTTACCCTGTCAGAAACAAGGAGTTCTTCCTGGAGACGGGGTTCTCTAATACGTGCTTGACGGCAGTATTATACCAAAAGCATGACAAGGTCAATAAAGTAATCTCCTATGCGAGCAAAACTTTATCCTCTGTGGAGGAAATATTCAATGATTGTGAGAAGGCACTCCTGGCAATGGTGTGGGCATTGAAGAATTACCACCCGTTTATCCAGGGGGAACACATCATAGTGGAGACTCCACACCAGCCTCTGCAATATCTCCAAAGTGACAGAATCCGAGCCGGAAATGTGAGTAATTCCTGAATTACTTCCTGGATTCTGTCAATGCAAGGCTTTCCTGTAGAGGTCAGATATGGCCAAAACAAGAAGAGTCCCCTCGCACAAGGTATGGCTGACTTGCATGATTGTGCCAGAGAAAACTGTCTCGAGGACGAAAGCCTAAAAATCAAGGAAAACATGGAGGCATACCTTAATTCCCCACACAAAGTCTTTGAAGAAGACAAGTGTGAGGGAATGCCCACTGTGTATGTGGATGGATGCTCGTACCATGTTGACAACCATAGGGAGAAAGAACTGGCGGCCGGCGTAGGGAATGCCTGGGTGAAGGAGTTTCCAGACCCTCCACTGGATACATAATTGGTCCCCGAAGTAGTCAGGTGGCAGAGCTGATGGCTGTGCATCAGGCCATCCTCACTGCTGTCCAACATCAACTCCACGAACTGGTCATAATCACCGATTCAGATTATGTACGGAACGGGTTCGTGGAGCACCTGGTTAATTGGAAAACCAGAGGCATGTTATGTGCTAATAACAAACCCCTGAAACATGGGAAGTTAATCCAAAACATTGATGATCTGGTCACCTCGAATGGGATGACCATCTACTGGAAGAAGATCAAGGGTCATTCCAAAGTAGAGGGACCAGACAAAACTGGAAATGACTTAGCTGATCAGCTGGCCAAAACCGGGGCTATCCAAGGGGATCTAATCGAAATAGAGTCCCTGTGGGGGGAAATCCAGATCACTGCGATCACTAGGTCCCAGACAAATGCTCACAATGATCTTTCAACTGCCCAATGGAGCAAGGAGACCCCTGATGCTGATTTGATTACAGCTCAGAAGGGGGATCCAATCATTGGTAAGTTTTACCAACACCTTGAGGACCCTGTGAACTTTCCCCATACGGACACAGATTACATTGGGAAAGAGGACCTAAGAGTGTTGATGAAATGTCCAAAAATGTTCTGAATCCAAGACGGTTTGTTGGTAAAGAAATCCCAAGCTGGCCATGATCAGTAGGTGGTTCCTACCTCATTCCGAAGCCTGATGTTAAGTCACGCCCATGATGCCGCCACCGCCGGTCATAGGGGGTTTCACACAACACTGTAAATCTTAAGAGAGGTTGCATACTGGCCACACATGGGGCAGGACCTCGACCAATACTTGAAGGGTGTCTTGTGTGTGCACAATTTCAGCCATCATCCCTCACACACCGTGCGCCTCTCCAAAAGAGGGGGATGACACTGCCATGGTCAGATTTGCAAATCGACTTTGTAGGCCCTGTGATTCGCTCGTCTAGAGGAAACAAGTACATGTTGACCGTTACATGCTTGTTTACCAAGTGGGTGGAAATGTCTCCCAGCCCTAAACTGCAAGGCAGAAACAGCAGCTGCCCTGATGATTAACCACATCTTTTCCCGTTTTGGTCTACCTCAAAGGATTGAGTCAGACAGAGGTAGCCACTTCACCAGTGAAGTAATGACAAAGATGTGGGAGATACTGGGGGTTAAAATGAAGTTACACATTGCTTACAGACCAGCTTCTTCTGGAGCAGTGGAGAGATATAACCGAACCATTGTGAGCATCTTAAAAAAGTTTGTGGCAGATTCTGGGCCAAGTTGGGATATCCGATTACCTCTGGTCCTGATGGCCATCAGATCTACCCCTTCATCTGCAACCAAAATGTCACCATTTGAGTTGATGACTGGACGCAAGATGGTGCTTCCCCAGCATTTGCTCTACAGAACCCAAGAGCAAACGTTGATAAATGCCTCCACAACTCATGAGTATGGTTAGAATTTAAGGAAACACCTTCAGCATGCTTTTGCCTATGCTCAGCCGGAATCTAGAAAGATCAGCCGAGAGCATGAAGACCCACTACGACCTGAAGACCACCCGGAAGGAATCTAAGGTGGGTGATCGGGTCTATCTATACAATTTCCAAAGGAACCAGGCCAAACAGCGAAAATGTTTGCCTACATGGAAGGGACCATTTGAAATTATAGACAAAATCTCCCCTGTGGCCTACAAGATCCGCATCCCCAAAGGCGGTTTGGCAGAGGGGGAAGACAAGTGGGTACATGTAAATCAGCTAAAGTGTTGCCATCCCAGGCACACTTTGCAACAACTGGAGGAATCCACTGGAATCCCAGAGGGGACCGCTCCAGATTAATTCAGTTCCTACCCTAAAATATCCCACATATGGTCCCTACAATATTATACTCTTGTAAGCCACTGTCTTTGAATGATAACTTGTATCTCAAAAGTAAAATGTTAGGTATATTAAAGTATAAAATGTATATGTTCTCCAAACCATTAATAGTGGTGAAGAAATGTCTACGAATAGGTATTGCCGCTTTGCTTTATCATCCTAGGAGAGATGAAACCATGGAGACTGCCCAAGGAGGACGATCCGGGGACCAGGAGCAGAGACCCGAGGTGCCCGGGGCACCGCCCAATATTCCCATCAGGATCGGCGAGGAGAACCGATCGATCCAACTGGGTGGAGGAAAAGATGCTGAACTGTGCCACCTACAGGATCGGAAGAAGATAATGGGGACATACCAGCACAAGGGCTCAAAACCTCCTTTGCACCCGACTTCCCCTCGACTTGAATCAAAGCGCAGTCGGGCAGGGGGATTTGTCATGGGTTTTGACCCATGTTGAATCAATAGACTGGGTAGATGTGGGGATGAGCTGTCGCCGCCCATTATTCTATCCCAGAACAAACTAAATCAATAGACTGGGTGGATGTGGGGATCAGCTATCGCCGCCCACATTCACGTCAGAATAGGAGAACTGCGCAGTTGGCACGAGACCACTCCAAAGATACAACCTTCTTGTGGGGGGTTCCACATCACCACTTTACTGTGAGGATGCCATCAAAACAATGTTAAGCAAGGGTCCTATACTATCAAGCAAAAGACCACTCTATTGAAATGCAGTAGTTCAAGACAACTCAAAAAAATGCATGCAGTACCCGCTTTGGACTCAAGGTGGCGCTAGCGGTATAAACTCTGACAGGAGAACTGCTACTTCAGAAGCTAATCAGCCTTCTGTGACAATTGGGACTTCAAAGCTTGTTAGGTAATGGAAGATCTAACCACCTGCTGTTCCCAGAGAAAATCTGATTTGATTAACAGGCCAAAAGGCTGGGAAACCTTCTCACCTCAGAAAGCCCAGGATATCACATGGTCATGCTAACCAAATGCAAAGTGGCCCCCTGGTCTGTTGACCTCAGCTTGCTGGAGCCCACACAAAGACCTTTTCCCTTGAATAGGATATGGTGATTTTGACTGTTTCCTGTCAACAAAGATCTGCCAGCCAGGAGAGACATGTGATCACTGTCATCCCCAAACTTTGGGGGCAGACTCGAACAATGCAGTACTTTGAATTGAAAGCAAATATATATTTTACAGAAATACTGATAACTCTTGGTAACCAGATGACAGAAATGTGAAATTTGGGAATCCTTAAAATGAAAACTTTGCCCACAATTCAAGCCCAAACTCCAATTTGTGTGATGTTCTGGGGCAAAACCCCGCTATTTATTGATACTACAGACTCTGTGTTTAAGCTAGAGACATGGGAATTTACTGGAGTATGTATGGACAGGCCGTGTATATGTGTATAATTTTTAATGAAAAACCAATGTTGCATAACCCACTAAAATCGAAAATAAGTTGCCATTTCTTTACCCAAGCTCCTAGAAACACCAGAGTCGGAACAGTGCCTACCTCATGTGATATATGATGTGTGTAGGTGATGTAAAAACAACTGTGTATTTTTGAGAATATGTATTTGGATCAAATATAGATTTGTGTGCAATTTGACAGGAGAGTGTCCTTTCTGCAAGCCATAAAATGACATCACTCTGACACACTATCCTTCCCCCAATCAAGGGAGAAAGGAAAGCTTGGCCAATGATACATTGAGCAAGGGGCTGGCTTAGTGATGCTGCGCACACACCCACTTTCTAAACACATAAAAGCAGACAGTGCAGGACAAGTGGAGATCCCTTTTTCACTTTCCGTGGGACGCTCTGCCGGGAGACTTCAGACTTCAATCCATCAATCTTCAGAGACCAAGACTTTACTTCAGAATTTGTAAAGAACAGGCCTAACCCACAAGCTGAGTTCTCTTCAGCAGGCCTCAAAATCATTTGCAGACTATTCACAGCCGGGCTGAGCTGTTGATTCTGGCCTGAAACCCTGCGCCAGAAAGATCCAGAAGCAGTGCTGTACCCAGAGAAAGCAGAGACACCCAGAAAGCAGACCAGAGATACAGAGAACCACAGGCCGCTGTATCCGGGGAGCTGACCTAGACGCTGTGAGCAGAACCGGTGCATGACAGACCCAGCAGAGCGGAGCTGACCCAGGCGCTGCGCGCAGAGACCGTCTGTGGCGAGGGAACCGCAGCCAATCCTGACCCGATCCGTGGCGAGGTCCAGTCCTTTCAAAGCTAGGAGTGAGTACTTAGATCAGATTGTGACAGAAATAAGCTCTTAGTTAAAATAATTTAATCCAACTATTTTAATCTGATTAGAACTGTCTCCTAGAAATCGTGTCACCTGTGATTTTCTAAGCTGTCACCTGTCAATTTGAGTTACTTTAAATACGAAAAACGACCTTTACAAAATCGTTCATATCTCTGGAACCGTTTGTCCTAGGAACTTGGTTTAACTTTCCTCTGAAAGCTTAGAATCTCAGCTTTCCAACGAACATAGAACCGACTTACTTTTTATACTTTTACCATAATCGCAATTCACACACTCGCGAATTTTGCCGCGATTTGCGATTTGGCCTGATTTCTTTACCTGTAAAAAGATAGCAGCTTTTTGCTTTCCTTTGCTAAAAATGTGTTTGCCTCTTAATAACCATCCCTGAATCATTGCTAAAGTGAGCCTGAGCTCATCCCAAGTATCTCTCACTCACCCTGAACCTCCTAAAGGGAATTAAAAGCATTTTCATCATATTTCTCACTTCATTGCCACCACATTCAAAGCACTTGGGCCTGTGTTTTAAAACTCATACCTGTTTTCTCTAAGCCTGCTGGGGTGGGAATTGAATTTCGTATTGTATTTGATTGCGTTCCTGAGAACTGTGTGTGTTACTTCCATCTCCTTGCATTGCATATAGGGGGGGTGAATTGCCACCAGGGGAAAAGTGAACATATGATATCTTGTGAAACCATATTAGTTAGTTTCTGTACTGCATTTTCATTCAACATTGCATCCATTTGAAACCATAAAAGTATTTTCGCTGCCTTATCCATCCTACACCAACTCCTCATTGATTATAAAGAAGTGTGCTATTGTCAGATTACCCATTGTTGATTAACATTATATTTATAAGGGCGATATCGATTATTTTATTATAAAAGAGTGGTATCTATATTTTGTTTTATTTCTCAAATAAACCTTTTAAACTTGCAAAACAGAACTACTTCTTGGCTCAGTGGGGCCAGGGGGATTCTAAGAGAGGGGTGTCATATAGGGGTAGTCATCCAGAACTCATGAACTGGACATAAAGATATATCAATAAGGGTTTCCATTCAGTATCTCAGACTAGGCATTGACTTAGCTGTAGTGTTGAATTGAATTCTCTTACAGGGTGCAATCAATGGCTCCTAGTTCTTTGGGGAAGTGTGCCATTCCGTAAAAGTCCTGGACGACGGCCTGCCTTTCTGCAGGTGTTCTGGGCATGTGAATGTACCTGCGGACTGAGGGGCGTGCAGTCATGATGGCCAACACCTGGTGTAGGCAGCGTGACTACATGGCCTGCGAGACACCCCCAACTATGGCACTTGTCCGCTGAAATGACCCAGTAGCCAAGAAGTGCAGCGCATTGAGCACCTTTTCCAAGGGGCTCAGTGCTTGGGAGCACAGGGTGGGTGATGTGAGGTCATCCTCCCACTCCCTTACCAGTTCTAGGATTATTAGTGGTGGAAACCTGTACCTCCCATATACCTGGTCATCAGGCATCCCAAAAAGGCTGGTCCTGGGTAAGAAAAATGCGGGGCCTGGCTATACTCCTCCTCCTGCGGTGTCCCACGACCACTGCTGCGAAGAACGGTATATTCATCGTACCGTATGAGCTTGTTTGTTGTTTTCACGCACTTTTATGCTGCGCAGGGCCGCTTACGCCTGCTTCCTGCTGGCGTATGTGTTTCCGTATTAGCGCGTTTTTTTTGGCGCATGGGTTTCCCCTGTTCGATTCCATGAATACGTGTTGTTAGAGCGTGTGTGGATGTTGCAAGCATTTACCTGCGGGACGTCCCCGTAACGCCCACATTTTCACGCCTTGTTCCCCATTCCGCGTGTTACGCCCCATGTTACGCACCCTTTTCACGCTTGCCCTCCCCTTTTCCGCGCACATTTATTCCATGAATTACCCTGTTAGTGTTTTACAAATATTTAACAAGGGTATGTAAACATTTAGGGGCATTCCCTTAGAAAACTCAAAAATAATTAATGGAAAGGCTTTAGCAAACTCCTCTACGCGTTTAATGCCTTGCAATCATTGCTGCCACTCAATTCTTTATATTCTGGTACAGCTCCTTATGTTTAAAAACTTTGGGGTAAAACCTACATAGAGAGTTTTAGGCAAACTATTGTTCAAGGTAGTGAACATTAGTTTCAATTTCTATGGTTTTCATGTTTCCTTAATTGAAAACTTTGATTCGCATCTGACTTGCTATGGACTTTCACCTGGTATACGCTATTTGACTCCAAAGAAGTTATTAGTACAAACGTTGACCTACTCCTGTCCTACTCCTAGAAAAAAGGAGCCCCCCTATGGGGGCTCAAATGGGAATGGGGATGTACCGGGCCCGGGTCCCGGGAAAGGGAAAGTACCCGGTATGGCGGCATGGCTACCTCCATACTCGTAATGAGCCCAGTGTCTAAGTGGACTCTATAAATGCCCACATTTACAGCTTTACAGGTTAGAAGGTGATGGTTGCACGGATCCATATTATTTTATCAAAATACAACTCAATGCACGGGTAACTATTTTATTCCAATTAAAGCGGTTTTATTGCATATGTCCCTCATCGAGTGGGTTTTTGATTAAAAGTACTTGCATTGAAATGGTATTGGATTCTCTATCATTGAAATGGGTATGAATTACATTTACGCCAATGGCATCATCCCGCCTTGCCCTGCTCATAGTATCATACTTGGAATGTGTACAGTTAAATGAAATTATTAAAGTATGAGAACTCCGTATTTTTGTAAAAATATTTTTCATTGCAAGAGAGAACTACAGGTGTAGCTTAAGAATTGAGATAGTTTCTAAAAGCACAGACATAATTCTTCAAATTTAAGCACGGTCCTGCAGTCTCTGTTTCTTCACTCCACACCGTTTGTGGAGCAGGGATTTAGAAGAAGTTCGGGATGGGTTTTAAGGCCATCTGCTTCTGAGATTGAATAGCCTCCAGGGCAAGAAATGCACTTGTACACATTTGGTGATGGCATCTTATGGTAATTCCGTTGACAGCAGGAGAAGGGTTGGTAGTCTTGCACTGCTGGCACATTTCTGCAATGGCAAAGTGCAGGCTCAAATATCTGCTCCTGCAGTGGAAGAAAGGCCATCTGAAAAAAGGTCCTACCACCATGGGGGGTTACAAGTAATAATTAACAATTATTTTCAATGTTGGTGTTGTACATAGAAATATGAAAAATAACATTTCTATGCTCATGAACAACAAATATAATAAATATTAGTCAGCATATGCAAACTGTATTTCAACGTCCAGGATGAGAGATAATCTCCAGGAGGATTTAAGCACTTAAAGGGACGTACCCAGTGATAGAGTAGGTAGCTGGATGGAAATGTTTCAGAAATACTGATTACATATTTTTTCCAATATTGGTGGTGCGCAGTTGGATAGAAATATTTTTGAAATGCTGATTAACATTTATTTTCAGTGTTGGGTGCGTGCGTAGAAATGGAAAGAATGCTATTTCTATGCACACATACACCCTGAAAAAATGTAAAATAAACTTTAATTTTAACCTGGACTGTAGACATTATGGGGCCGATTCATGGAAATATTTGTGCAGAAAATCAGGGATTTGCGTGCCAATCTGCGCACAAATCCCTGTTTGTCGATTCATGGAGCTGACTGCGCAGGACTTTCCTGGGACTTGCGTTGAGTGCGCACAGGCCCGGGTAATCTCTGCAATTCGACGATCACCTTGCGCGAGGCTCCACGCAGAGCGTGGGCCAGGCCTATGCTTTGAACAAAACAGGGGGCGGAACATGCAAAATGAGGAAGAACAGGCCAAAATGTGGGCATGTTGAGGGACGGCACACGGCCAAGCATTCGCACACCCATAGTCGTGCAAATATAACCATATTCATGGATTTGAAATCGGAATGTCGGGTCGCGAAAAAGCACATGCAAATCCAAGAACCCTTATGCCACATGATAGCAGGTGTAAATGTCAATGTGCATAGGAACAAATGCCTATAAAGCATGCAATACACACCAAGTGACCGTCTCCAGCCACGATGAATCCAGCAGTAGTCAGAGTTATCGTGCACAGACACCGCAGGAGGAGGAGGATGCCCGGGGCCCGGATCTTCACAACATGCACTATGCTTTTTGGCATGTAGAATGATCAGTCTGTGGCAGGTGCAGGTTCCTTCCACCTCATATAATCCTAGCCCTAGTCAGGGAGTGGCCTAACATCACCCACCATCTGCTCTCAGGCCCTTGCCCCGGTAGAAAAAGTGCTGACTGCAGTCCATTTCCTTGCCACTGGGTCTTTCCATCAGACCATAGCAGTAGTTGGTGGAATATCGCAAGCCACCCAATCACGCTGTCTACACCAGACACCAGGTGATGAGCTGTATAATAGCACGTACATGTGTGCACAGGCACATATATATGCCCTAAATACCAGCGGAAAGGCAGACAGTCATGCAGGATTTCTATGCAGTGGCATGCTTCCCTTGTGTACTAGGGGCAATAAAATGCACACGTGTTGCGCTGCGGCCACCCCTATTGACAGAGCACATGTACCGGAACAGAAAGCACTGGCACTCCATTAAATGTGCAGGTAGTGTGTGTTGCCAAGGTAATCCTTATAGAAGTCTATGCTAATTTTCCGAGCAGCACACATGACAGTTACATCTTCTGCATGTCACCACTGCACCGGGCCCTAGTAACTGGAAAACATGGCAACGCATGGCTCATTGGTGAGTATCAAGGCTCATGCACATGCATGCACGTCACCTACTGAACAATAGACCTGTTACGCTCACCCGGCTCCCACAGAGGCGTCGATCTGAAATGGACAGCTGCCGTCTCCACCAATGTGATGCATAGGGCCGAGATGACGGACTGGACTGGCCCACCTAGCTTCGTTTGCTTGGCCCGTAGGAATATTCTTCTGCAAATGGAGAAAGAGAATTAACCACCCGTGGAGTTGAGTGTAAATTCCCCCCACCCCCGCTGTTCTCCCCACAGATCACCTTTGATGTCTCCTCTTATAGTCTCACCTGATGGTTTGAAAAGATGAGCTTTCCATCCTGCATTGAGCGCAGGGGCGTGTTGATAACCAGTTGCTTCACTGGCTCGAAGGAATTGGTGAGTTCCAGAACAATATTGACTCCGCAAAATATGTAGTTCGTAAGAGTTCACATGTCTGACTTTCACTCTTGTCCGATTCCTTGCAGTTTGCAGCTTGATCCCAGCGAAGAGTTCCTCATGGTAGCTGACGAAGTTCAGGTAAGGATTTGGTTTATCCTACACAGTTCAAGAAAATAAGGCCAGAATGTAAGCTGCTTGTTCCCTTATTCAGGTGTGGCGAGAAAATATGGAGTTCGGGGAATTATGCCTCCGGCGGTAAAATTAGGTAAGTCTATTGCGGTGAGAAGAGTTCCCCCTATTTTTCCCGTTGTCTCATCTTGTCATCCTTTTGTTCCCCTTAGGGGCCGGGGTGCGGCGAGGATGCAATGGAGACTGCGCTGACCCATGAAGAGGAATAGTACCCCCAGCGGTAATCAGGTAAGTCTATGGGGGTAGTTAATATTGCCTCTGTTTATTTCCTTGGCTCACCTTTGCTGTTCTTGTGTTCCCCTTTGGTGCCAGAATGCGGCGGGAACGTGCAGAAGGATGCGGTGGATCGTGAGGATGCTGCGAAGGCTGGTGAGTTCAGTGCAGCGCTGCCGCAGGCGAGGCGGCACGCGTAAAGGCTTCTTTCTTCCAGCTCGAAGGTGCAGTGGATCCGGAATTCAGGTAAGGATCGAAGGTTTGCTCTTATTCTAACCTTTTCTCCTCTGTTCCTCCCTTTTTCTAGGAGCTGCAGACTTGAGGCAGGCGTGGCAGAAGACTGGATGCAGGCTTGCAGACACGGTGAGCATTACGCTGCTGGATGCAGAATAACGCGAAGCATGTGCTGCTCTTTGGGCGTGGTTTAAATAGCCTCCAAAGTAGTCCCAGGCAAGTATTCTTCCCAGCCCCACCCGAGTAAAAAAAATAGTCCCTAGGTAAAATAGTCCCTTCCAAGCCTCATTTGGCTTGGAGCTCTGCAGCATGGTCTGCACCAGGTAAGCTTGCAGCATGGTCTGCATCAGGTAAGTTCTAGTGTATGAGCCTGGCGCCTATGGCGCCAGGACTGACTCTCCATATGAGCCTGGCGCCATAGGCGCCAGGACCACACCCAAACAGCCCCTAGCAGGGGCTTTTGGGCTTGCTCAAAACAACTTGATGCCTGCTTCCGGGGTTGCTGGACCTGGTCTGGTTCCCCGGGGGTAGGCATCATGACAGCACCCCCCCCCCCCAAGGTCCCTCCTAAAGTCGTTCTTCCCCGTGGTTTTGGTTTGTCTGGGAAATTTCAGTGGAATCTTTTCACCAATAGAGGTGCATGCACGTGGTCACTAGGTTCCCTAGACCTTTCCTGTGGTCCGAACCCTTTCCAGTCGATTAAATAAAAAAGTTTTGACTTTACCATCTTGGAGTCCAGGATGTTCTTAACTTCAAATTCGGGTTCCCCGTCTATAAGGACGGGGTCTGGTGGCTTGGTTAGTCTTGTCCCTGGTTGCACTGGCTTCAAAAGTGACACATGAAAGACAGGATGAATTCACATATTAGCAGGTAAGTCCAACTTGACGGCCACCGGGTTGATAATGGCCTTTATAGAGTAAGGTCCCAAATATCTAGGGTTAAAGGTCTGCGTTCCCTTGAGAGGTATATGTTTTGTGGCCAACCATACTTGGTCCCCTATCTGGTACTGTGGAGTATTACTTCTATGCCGATCAGCATCTTTCTTATATTTCTCCTTCGCCTGTTTCAAATGGGCAGTTGCCTCCTTAAAGGCTTGTGTAATCGTAGCGTGTAGATGGCCCACTGCGGGCATTTCTAAGTGTTGGGGTGAGTCAAGGTCTGAGGTTCGAGGGTGGTGCCCATATAGGGTACAAAAGGGACTTTGTCCAGTTCCAGAATGTACTGAATTTTTTGTATGCATATTTGGCGATCCAAAGGATGTCCTTCCAATTACTCTCAGTTTGATGTTACATACAACGCAGGTATTGTTCAAGGGTCTGGTTGGTCCTCTCCATTTGACCATCGGTCTGGGGGTGGTGGCTGGTCGATAATCTCACATCGATTTGCGCCAATTGACAACATTTCTTCCAAAAATGTGAAATGAATTGACTGCCCCGGTCAGAGACCAACACGGACGGAAATCCATTTAAGCGAACAATGTTTTCGAGGAATTCTTTGGCCAGGATTAAGGCTGAAAGTGGTCCTTTTAAAGGAATAAAGTGGGCCATCTTGGAAAAAAGATCCACAATAACTAGAATGGTGTTAAACCCATTACAAGGAGGTAGATCAGTAATAAAGTCTAACGATAAGGTGTGCCATGGTGTAGGCGGAATGTCTAAAGGTTGTAAGAGTCCAGCTGGTTTTTTCTTTTGACTTTTGTTTTGGGGGCAAATGCCACAAGACATCACAAATGATTTAATATCCTTTCGCCAGTTGGGCCACCAGAATTGTCTTTTAATCTTAGCTTCAGTTTTTGCAATACCTGGGTGCCCCTCCATTAGGGTATCATGATAACGGGAAATGACTTGCTCTTGTAGTTCCTTGTGTGGCAGAAACAGTGGCCCTTGGTAATAAGTCAGATCATTGGTGACAGAGTAGTCCGGGCCTTTCTTTACCCAGTCCTGCAGGGCTGTAGGATCAAAGAGTTACTGGATCTTTACCTGAATGTCCTCTAGTGTCTGTAGAGTAGTCATGCCAAGGATCCTTTGTTCAGAAATTATAGGTACTGGTTCTGGGTTCACTTCTGCCTCTCCCATCCCTATTCGGGATAAGGTGTCTGCTTTACCATTCTTACAACCTGGTCGATAGGTTATCACAAAATCAAACTCGGCAAAGAACAATGCCCATCTGAGTTGACGTGACGATTGGGCCTTGGCTGTTTTTAAATACTGTAAGTTCCGGTGATCAGTGATCACAGTAATGGTATGTCTGGAACCGAGCAGATAGTGCCGCCAAGCCTTGAAGACGGATTTAATGGCTAATAACTCCTTGTCGGTAACCGCATAGTTTAACTCTGTTGCCGAGAACTTTCTGGACCAAAATGCTACTGGATGAAGCTGGCCAGTTTCAGGGTCCTTTTGAGACAGGACAGCACCCATGGCTTGACTGGATGCATCAGTTTCCACTATGTATGGAAGTTCGGGGCGCGGGTGCTTTAACACAGGTGCAGACGTGAATTTCGCTTTCAGCTCTTGGAAGGCTTTTTCAGCTTCTTCAGTCCATATAAAGCGTTTATTTTTTTCGCAAGAGTGCTGTGATGGGATGTACGACATGTGAAAAATCTGGGATGAATCTGCGGTAGAAATTGGCAAAGCAGAGCATGCTTTGTACTCCTTTAACTGAACTTGGTGATGGCCACTTAAGGATTGCATCCACCTTTCGTGAGTTCATTCGGACTCCCTTTGGGGTCAGGATAAACCCAAGGAATTCAACTTCTGTGGCATGAAAAATGCATTTTTCTAGTTTTGCATGTAGTTTGTGCTGGCGCAATTTCTCAAGGACTGCTCAGACGTGCTTCACATGGTCAGATTCTGAAGAGGAGTATACTAGAATATCATCGATATACACGACAACACAAACGTCAATGAGTTCACGAAGGACATCGTTCATGAAGTATTGGAAGGCTGCTGGTGAATTGCACAACCCGAAAGGCATCACCTGGTATTCGAATAACCCATACTTAGTGCGGAAAGCAGTCTTCCATTTGTCGCCCTCTTTTACACGTACCAGATGGTATGCCCCCCGGAGATCTAATTTAGTGTATATACAAGCGTCCTTCACTTGGTCTAATAGTTCAGGGATCCGAGGCAATGGGTATCGGTTCTTAACAGTTATCTGGTTCAATGCGTGGTAGTCTATGCACGTTCTGAGGTCACCTTCCTTTTTGGGCACGAAGAACAAAGCTGAAGATGCAGGGGACTTGGATGGGCGAATAAAGCCATTGGCAAGGTACTGGTCTCAATATTGTCATAGGTGAAGGTTCTCAGGTTCCGTAAGGGCACAGATCCTGCTACAAGGGGTTGTGCACCGGGTATGAGATCGATTTGACAATCGTACGATCTGTGAGGAGGTAAGGTCTTTGCTTGTTCCTTTTGGAAGACATCCTGGAATTCTTGGTATTCTGGAGGTAGTTGCATGACTGATGTGGTTACTGTGGCCAGGCCTACGTTCTGATTTTTCTGTGGGTAACTGGTTTGTGCACAATCCGGGAAGGTTATTCTCTTCTCTCGCCAATCAATACAAGGATTATGTGCTTCCAACCAAGGTATCCCCAGTATTATTTGGAACTGTGGGGCTTTGATTAGATCAAACACAATAGTCTCTCGATGCCCATCCTGACCCAATAGTGTCATCTCTGCGGTGGAATGAGTTACAGGCCCAGAGGCAATTTCAGTTCCATCGACTGTGGTGATGACATCTGAGGTGGTTTTTTTTTCGGCAGAGAGGGAGATTCATCCTGGAAGCCAATTCATAGTCCACATAGTTTCCTATGGCCCCGCTATCAATGTATGCCCTTACTGTGTGCATACGCAATGGATGCCCTGGATCTATAAGGACCATTGGTATGATGAAATGCGAGGTCTGAGTATCCTTCTTCAAGCTCGGCAAGCGGACCTCTACGCTTGTCGGGCTTGGTCGTTTCCCGAGTCTGACTCCATATGGCTTTTATCAGCAGCTCCTACCACCTTCTTGGGTGGTTTTACAGGGCAATCCCGTAGAAAATGTCCAGAAGTTCCACAATATAGACACAATTGCATTTGTCGTCTCCTTTCTCTTTCCTTCTGTGTTAAGGGTCCTTTAACCCCGCCGATTTGCATGGGTTCTGAAGCATCTGCTCCTTTGCGGTTTGCGTGGGTTTTGACCCACACCCGATTCTCAAACTTGGCTCGATCAGCCTTTCTGTTCTGAAGTCTGTGATCTAACTGGACCACTAAGTCTATATATTCAGCGCAGTCTTGAGGTTGGTTCACGACGTGAGCCAAGACATCCTTGAGTTCTCCTTGAAGCTTTGGATGAAATAATGTGATTCGTTTTACTTCAAGCCATCCAGTTTCCACTATCAACCTATTAAAGGTCACAATGTAGGATAGAAGGTCCTGGTTACCCTGTCGTAGGTACAAAAGTCCGTTATCCAGGGCCTGTCCTTGGGAGTGCCGGGCAAATAGTCTTTCCATGCTAGTTTGAAAGCCCTGAAAATCCCGAAGAATTGGGTCATCCTGAGTGACTAGTGGAATTGACCAATCAGCTGCACTGCTGCTGAGATATGACAATACAAAGGCTACCTTGGCTTGGTCGTTTGGGAAGGCTCCAGGTCTGCATAAAAAGTGCATGTGGCATTGGTTCATAAACACGGTGAACCTTTTGGGATCTCCAGCAAAGCGTTCGGGTGGAGCTAATGGAATATTTCCTGGTAGGTTTATTTGCACAGGGTTACTCGATAACACAGGAGCTGGATTACCCCCGGAACCAGGTAGGGGTGCTTGTCCAGCCTGGCTTTGCAATAGTTGCCTTTCTCTTTCCTTCTGTGTTAAGGGTCCTTTAACCCCGCCGATTTGCATGGGTTCTGAAGCATCTGCTCCTTTGGGGTTTGCGTGGGTTTTGACCCACACCCGATTCTCAAACTTGGCTCGATCAGCCTTTCTGTTCTGAAGTCTGTGATATAACTGGACCACTAAGTCTATATATTCAGCTCATTCTTGAGGTTGGTTCACGACGTGAGCCAAGACATCCTTGAGTTCTCCTCGAAGCCCTGGATGAAATAATGTAATTCGTTTTACCTCAAGCCATCCAGTTTCCACTATCAACCTATTAAAGGTCACGATGTAGGATAGAAGGTCCTGGTTACCCTGTCGTAGGGACAAAAGTTCGTTATCCAGGGTCTGTCCTTGGGAGTGCCGGGCAAATAGTCTTTCCATGCTAGTTTGAAAGCCCTGAAAATCCCGAAGAATTGGGTCATCCTGAGTGACTAGTGGAATTGACCAATCAGCTGCACTGCCGCTGAGATATGACAATACAAAGGCTACCTTGGCTTGGTCATTTGGGAGGCTCCAGGTCTGCATAAAAAGTGCATGTGGCATTGGTTCATAAACACGGTGAACCTTTTGGGATCTCCAGCAAAGCGTTCGGGTGGAGCTAATGGAATATTTCCTGGTAGGTTTATTTGCACAGGGTTACTCGATAACACAGGAGCTGGATTACCCCCGGAACCAGGTAGGGGTGCTTGTCCAGCTTGGCTTTGCAATAGTTGCCTAGCAAGGTCATCAGTTCGCTCCTTTGACAAAATCAGTTCTCTCCTAAGAGCATTAGTTTCTTTATGGGCTGAATGCACTTCAGCCCTCAGTTCCCCTAGTAATTGGGCCAATTGGTCAGCCTCTGAGGTATCCATAACGCCCGGGTGGGAATTTGTGGGTTGGCTTTGCATTCTGTTACGCTCACCTGGCTCCCACAGAGGCATCGATCTGAACTGGACAGCTGCCGTCTCCACCAATGTGATGCGCAGGACCGAGATGACGGACTGGACTGGCCCACCTAGCTTCGTTTGCGTGGCCCATAGGAATATTCTTCTACAAACGGAGAAAGGGAATTAACCACCCGTGGAGTTGAGCGTACATTCCCCCGACCCCCGCTGTTCTCCCCACAGATCACCTTTGATGTCCCCTCTTATAGTCTCACCTGATGGTTTGAAAAGATGAGCTCTCCATCCTGCATTGAGTGCGGGGGCGCGTTGATAACCAGTTCCTTCACTGGGTCGAAGGAATTGGTGAGTTCCAGAACAATATTGACTCCGAAAAATATGTAGTTCGTAAGAGTTCACATGTCTGACTTTCACTCTTGTCCGATTCCTTGCAGTTTGCAGCTTGACCCCAGCGAAGGGTTCCTCGTGGTAGCTGACGAAGTTCAGGTAAGGATTTGGCTTATCCTACACAGTTCAAGAAAATAAGGCCAGAATGTAAGCTGCTTGTTCCCTTATTCAGGTGTGGCGAAAAAATATGGAGTTCAGGGAATTATGCCTCCGGCGGTAAAATTAGGTAAGTCTTTTGTGGTGAGAAGAGTTCCCCTTATTTGTCCCGTTGTCTCACCTTGTCGTCCTTTTGTTCCCCTTAGTCGCCGGGGTGCGGCGAGGATGCAATGGAGACTGCGCCGACCCGTGAAGAGGAATAGTACCCCCGGCGGTAATCAGGTAAGTCTATGGGGGTAGTTAATATTGCCTCTGTTTATTTCCTTGGCTCACCTTTGCTGTTCTTGTGTTCCCCTTAGGTACCAGAATGCGGCGGGAATGTGCAGAAGGATGCGGTGGATCGTGAGGATGCTGCGAAGGCCGGTGAGTTCAGCGTGGCGCTGCAGCAGGCGAGGCGGCACGCGTAAATGCTTCTTTCTTCCAGCACGAAGGTGCAGTGAATCCGGAATTCAGGTAAGGATCGAAGGTTTGCTCTTATTCTAACCTTTTCTCCTCTGCTCCTCCCTTTTTCTAGGAGCTGCAGACTCGAGGCGGGCATGGCAGAAGACTGGATGCAGGCTTGCAGACACGGTGAGCGTTACGCTGCTGGATGCAGAATAACGCGAAGCGTGTGCTGCTCTTCGGCCGTGGTTTAAATAGGCTCCAAAGTAGCCCCAGTAAGTATTCTTCCCCAGCCCGACCCGAGTAAAATAAATAGTCCCTAGGTAAAATAGTCCCTTCCAAGCCTCATTTGGCTTGGAGCTCTGCAGCATGGTCTGCACCAGGTAAGCTTGCAACATGGTCTGCATCAGGTAAGTTCTACTCTATGAGCCTGCCACCTATGGCGCCAGGACTGACTCTACATATGAGCCTGGCGCCATAGGCGCCAGGACCGCACCCAAACAGCCCCTAGCAGGGGCTTTTGGGCTTGCTCAAAACAACTTGATGCATGCTTCCGGGGTTGCTGGACCTGGTCTGGTTCCCCGAGGGTAGGCATCATGACAAGACCCTGCCAAAAAATTACAATGACAACCATGTACACATTTACAAGGGACAGCGCCTACTCGCCTACTACATTCATGATGACACCCATCAGGAACCCAACAACACCAGCTGAGGTGAGGTGCAATACTGCACATGCAGCCACTCGGGGCACAGTGGAGTGCATATTCGGAGTGCTAAAGTCATGATTTCATTCCCTTGACCACACTGGTGGGGTGTTGATATATGCACCACCAGTAGTCTGTAGAATCATTGTGGCTACATGTGTCCTGCACAATGTTCACACACATCGCTGTGTACCAGTGGGTATACAGGTGGGACACCAGACACACCCACAGGCACCACCCTTGCCCATGGCTGGCCAAAGGGCATGTTGAGAGGTTGCACGCACATGGCTGGTGCAATCGTACTTCACATAGATACAAGCCCCTGTGGAGTGCACACAGTGAGCCACCTTCTAGGTGCCATTCAGTGATGAATTGGGGCCTATCCTCCGTGCCCACAGCAACACCCTGAGAATGGGCCATTGGGATGGCAAAACTGTGTGTGTCCATTAGACATAAAACAACATGCACACGCAGAGGCCATAGAATAGACTTCCAAGTGGGAATATACCACTATCACTTTGCAAAGTATGTAGTGAAATAATTAATTCACCAATAATCCGGACACCCTCGCAGTCACCTATAACTCTATTATCATCAAAGCCATAGACACCATTGCACCACTCACGCAAAGAAAAGTCAAACCCATCAAATAAACCAACTCCTGGTTCACCAAGGAACTCCTTAAACTGCGCACACAAAAACGATCAGCTCTCTCGGCATGGCAAATGAATCCTAGTGACACCACCAAACTTACCTTTAAAAACATTGCAAAATAATACAAATCCGCAATCATCGCAGCCAAAGCTAACTGCTTCAATTCCAGGATAGCCAACGCCAAATCTGGATCCAAGCAAATGTTTGCAATCTTCAGAGAACTGGAGACCCCCACCCCTCTTCTAACCCCTTGAACAAAGACAAAGAATGGTGCAACAACATTCAAGAAGCCATGCTCAATAATCTAAACACCCCACAAGAAAAAATCATCAGCCACCAAAAAGCCTTAAGTCTACAACTATCTGACCTACACCAGAACATCCCAGCTGAAATTCCAGCCTTCTCATTCCAAGAGATGACAGAAGGGGAAGTCCTAAATATACTCAACTCGATCAAGCCCTCCAACTGTAAGGGTGACTAATGCCCGGCCCAGCTCATCAAGGACAGCACCCATATACTGGTACCATTCTTCACCGTCTTCATCAACGCTTCCTTCAAATCAAACCATGTGCCCTCCACCCATCACTACGGTTCCCTTCCTTCTGAAGATCCTGGATAAAGCGGCATACCTCTAAGTCCAGAAATACCTAGAAGCTCATCAATTGCTTGGTCTCCGACAGTCTGGCTTTCGCCCCAACCATGGTACAGAAACCGCATTATTGGATCCCAAGAATCAATTTGATGACCTCAGAGGCAGAGGCAAACCAGCCCTTCTACTACTCCTTGGCCTTTCTGCGTCCTTCGACCTGGTTGACCATGACACCCTATGCCACTCCCTCTCAACGGCTGGCAACTTCTCACTGAATGCCACTGCATGGATCACCTCCTTCCTCAGTGGTAGAGCAATGAAAGTCTTTTCAGACCAAGCTTGCACCCGACCTCATCTAATTAAATGTGTGGTCCCGCAAGGATCCTGCATCTCACCCACCCTGTACAACCTATTCACAAGATCATTATTAAATACCTAGACTTGATGGGCATCACATACACCAATTATGCGGACGATACGCAGATCCTCATCCCCCTTACGGGCGATTACTAGGCAGACCAAAAAACTCTAAATTTCATTTACACCACCATCCAGACCTGGATGGCTGAAAACTTGCCATGTCTTAACGGTGAAAAGACAGAACTCCCAATCATCAGGCCTCTGGACACAATCAAAAAATGAGATCCCAATATGACTCCTTTCTTATTGACAACTTGCACATCCCGGTATCGCAGTCAGTCAAAGCTCTGGGAATATATCTAGACTCAAACCTCACCATGACCAGACAGGTGAATGCAATATCTTCAGCAGCAGCCTACCACTCGAAATTTATCACAGCCGTCAGGCCCTTCCTAATGCAACAAAACTCCCTCATCATCGCCAGAGCAATCATAGGATCTCTCCTAGACTATTGCACACACTTCTACTAGGCACGTCAGCAAGGAACATCAGGAAACTACAAACGGTACAAAACAATACCCTGAGAGCAGCCACCAGGGTCTCAAAGAGAGACCATATCTCGGCCACCAGGAAATCTGTCCACTGGTTACCCATCAAAGAATGTATCCTCTTTCAGTCAATAGCACTTACCCACAAATGTCGCCATGACACAGCACCTCGCTACCTCTCGCAAAGATTCTCTGTGCCCCCCTCAAGCAGGCCGGCCAGATCTAGCCACACCAACCACCTACCTAACCATTCACAAAAGCCTCGGGATTAGAGAAGGCAGCGCTAGTTTCCCAGTTCTAGCAGCTACCACTGGAACCTGCTACCTCCTTCTATCAGTGGCATTGAATCCCACACAGTCTTTAGAAAAGCAATAAAAATCATGCTGTTCGTGTAAGATCACCACAATGTACTGTACTACATTTATGCATTCTTCATATGTCCTTGCTCGTCATACCAACATGTAAGGCACTCGACCACTGTAACCATTGTATTGCCTCCCACTTCCTGTAACTAAGACACATTCTTGAAACAGCGCCTTGATGCCTCCGGGCTGCTGGGCGCTTTACAAATACAAAAAATAAAATAAAATAAATTCTGGAGCCTCAACAACTTGTACAAATGGCAAAAATATATGAACAATAAAAAATGTGTTGCTCCAGAAAAATGCATGAAAAAGGCAAAAATCAAATCTTAGCACCTACCCATTCATGGACACCAAAATCAACAATCCAACCAATTCCATAAGCAAACCAAAATAGGATTTAAGACCTGTGGGGCCATGTCAACTACAGGCACAAACATATCCATGTTGCCGTGAGTGTGAAAGCAGGGGTACAAGATTCTGCATGTGGCATACATACTGGGAACAGGGCTACATTGCCCCCCATATAACAATCACTGAATAAGAGCCAATTTGTAAGTAAGCAAAAGTATTTTTCACACCCCAAGGGCCACCTTCACACAAGCGTCAAATAATGGTGCAATCCCACAAGAAAACAGCCTGTGACTCATGCCCGTAATCTGCATGGCAGTGCATAAATGACCCACACAGGCATAGTAACTTTACACAACAGTGTCCATGTAGTACACCCATAAGCACACAAAACCCTAGAACGCCGTCACGGGTCCGACTCGACTGCATGTAGACACCACACCACACACATGAGACCTCAAGTAGGAAGGCATACTACAAAACCGATGCTAACAAACTCAAGCGAGGACAACCCTGGACCCACAATGCATGTAACACAACAATAAATAGGTTCAGTGGCCAAAGCATTCCATGACAACCACTATGCTCACAATACACGGTCACATCAAAGCAGTCTTGTTGAAACAGAAAGAAACAGTGCACTGCAAGAGAATGGCAAATATTACTGCATCCCATGTGGGCCTGCTTCATCTGCACAATGCAGTCCATCAAACTCCTCCTCTGTCGGTCTGGAAACCACCAAGCACTCATGTTTTTTCCTGTCCTTGCATAGAGCTGCTCCTTCCTCCACAATTCCTGCATCCATCATTCCATTCACAATTCATCTGTACAGAAATACAAATCAATGTGACGGCCGGCAACACATCCATGCACCCAAACATACAGCAACATGTGCCCCCCTTCGCCTGCGTGACATTCAACAAATGCATACAATAACTCACCAGCCACCCATCACCATGTGTCCTGGCACACATGCAGCCACTAGCGCCTACCTCACACCACTGTAACTTGAACAACCCACACAGTGACACCTTACCCACCAACAACCCCTACACTGCCCACCGCCCCAGAGTGTCATGCAGTTTAGTACCATGTTACACTTACCCATCATCATGCTGATGATACCTCCCCAACACATGCATCTGGCCACATTCATCATGACACTGAGAGGACCCCCAAAAAGAGAACACTGAGAGGATGGAAACCCAGGAGCACCTTCATATTATTCTCAATGCCATGATATGCCATCCGCTCATCAATATGGCAGTGGGACAATGCAGTGAACAGTGGAAGGGGAACCAATGATGCTAAGCACAAGAAGTGAACCAAAAATCTTACCAATTGCACAGAAGACAGGATCTTGCAGAAGGCAGCACTTCACAGAGGCAGCTGTCAGACTGGGAGTTGGGTCACCGAGGCAACTGGCATGAAACAAACAAGCAGACATGAGAAATCAATGAGAAAGAGAGGCCAAGGACAAACACACACAAAGGGGAGCATGTAACAGGAAAGTGAAAGTTAAGGCAGTCTTCACCGGAAATTTATTGTATGGGTCAAATGTGCTTTGACCTGAAGGGAGCATTGCGATGCACCCAGCAGCTGTCAACAGGCCTCATAATGAGTGACAGTGCACCCAGCATGATACATGGTCACCATGGCAGCCAACAAAGAATGGGCAATCATGTGTGCCTGGTGTCTGTGCAGTGCATTGCATCCCACTAATGGGCAGCAATCCTGCCATGTATGTGGATGTGTCTTGGGACAGTACCCCAGAAGGGGAAGAAGTACCAACATTGGACTGCCTGTGTGGGTAGTAAATACTATTAAAAAATCATTGTATGGGACGCCATGTGGCAACCAATACACATGTGTAAAGTGCAAAGAAACACTCACCACCACCACCTTAAACACGTGTCGCAGCACACAAACAGCCGGTCCAGCCACCCTCATGGCAACTCACCAGCTAAGGGCCTAGAGTGATAGCCACCCCCAACTTGGATCCCGCAACCAGGGCCACCATAACTATCTTCAGACAACAGCATGCATAGACACACCAGCCTAACAACACCGTGTGTCACATGCACCCACCAAGCTGGACCCGCTCACCCCTAAATAAGTAAAAGAAAAGTGACTCCACACAATGCCAGACTCCCTGCCACAAACCACAACACAAGTCACACCCTGAGTACCCTTCGCTTACCTGCACATGGTACCCACCTGGCTTGCATCCACTGCATCCCACCTGTAAATACATTTTCAAATTGCAAAGCCATGCATTGCAACAACTTAAAGATACTGGGAATCCATGGCAACTCATGTAGGGAACAAGAAAATAAATATGCACCACCCAGTGTACAAGGACCACAGAGTGCAAGAGAGAGACAGGACACAGAATGACGATTGATGAGCAATGGAGTGGAGCGGAAGAGAGAGAGAGTGAGGGACAGGAAAATGCATTGCAAGGAGGAGACTGTCTAGAGCAGAGATGAGGACAAACATGTCTGACATCACAGTGGGTGAAGGCATAGACAATGCGCCCTATGGAGGAAGATGTAGACATGAACACCTCTTGAAGAAGCATCTGTGAGAAACCTGAAAGTGACTCACTTACTAGTCCCCGGGGATCTGTCATCCAGGTGGCCATGACATGGCCATCGCTATTGGATCCAGTTCCTGATGGTGGACCAGTGTGGGAGGATCACCTGGAAGGGGGCTCCTCTGGGAGTGGAAGTGGGACTCTGACAGGTGATACGTGGTATCCCCCTTCTTCTGACACATTTTACCCCTCCTACCACATAGGATGCTCAGAAACACTGCCCCCCCCCATTTCCTACACAAACATTTTCGCACAACATGGTAGACAACGGGCTAACACCAGAGCCGTTTACCTGACATGTCCCAATAGAAGGGTCAGGCCAAGTCAGGCAATTGACCACAATCCCACACACATGACGGCCCGTTCCCTTCCCCGCAGGGATAAAAGTGGTGCACAAGAGCAGAAGATGAGCAAGGCAGACCGCACAACGAGACAGCTATCCAGGCACGGCAGTACAAGAGGAGGCGAAAGGCAGCAGGAATCGAAAGGGTGAAAAGGAAAGAAGTGACCTTGCCCTTTCCATCCCAGGCCCACGAAACCTTTGTGGAAGGAAACATAAGACTGTGAACAATAGCGCAAGTGTGTTGCAGCAGATGTCAATGGTACACGGAGCGTGCCTACGCTCATAAGCTGGAGCGAGGGAGACTTCTGCTACCGTGGTACCAGCCTTGACTCCAGATGAAAGTTGTTAAGGGAAGGCCAGCTGCAGAGGGGACCAGCGCCATGTGGGTGCTGACTCAAGGAACTCTGGTTGATCCCGTGTTGATAGAAACTACTGATACCAGAAGGCCGTAGGAGAGACGGCAGGAAAAGTCAAAGTGGTCATACAGGAGGTCTAGCAATATCCCTGTACAGTCAAAAGTCTTTGACCAACAAACTGCTGAGAAAGCAAGGGAAGTGAATCCCGTATCAAGAGAAAACAAAAGGAAGTATGAAGTAGCAAAGAGTGAACCCGGCAGAGGGGTGCCAGTAGAGAGGGGCAAAGTCTACAGTCCCAAGAAACCGTGTGTAGATGAAAGTGAACCCGGCAGAGGGACATCCACGGAGAACTGTTTAAAAAGACATTAAGATTTTGTGAATGCTAGAAAAGCCATAGTGACCTTGGCGGAGGGAGTCTGAGATTCGAGGAGGGTCTTGTCCCAGAAGAGGGGAACTGACGGGGTGAAGAATCAATACCCTAAGTGCCATAAGAAAAGGACTTTTATTTGTTATTTGAATACATCAGGTCCTCGAAGGCAAGATACTTTCAAGTCCTGTGCTCAAAACGTGGGTAAGGGAGACCCAGGCTTCTGCATCCTGAAATATTATTTGTGACCACTTCTTTCTTTCTTCTGAACACTATCCCACACGCTTTTTGAATTAGTTGTAAGGACTGGCAATATGTTTTTCTTAGTATAGGCCTTTTTATTTGACACAAGGCCACTAGAGCCTCCTTATTTTTCATTTGATGGTCGAAGCTTGCTCCCATCTTAGATTCCAACCTGCATACAGTTTAATGAACACGTTTGAGCTGTGATCACTTGTGTCTGTCTTTACTGTTGCCATCATGAGTTCCTTACACACTACACCCATGCAAAATTTGAAATGCAGTTTGCCAGGGCACATACATGTGTCTCTGTATTGAGTGCATCTCAGTTCATGGATGAAACATGATGTATAATTTTCAATGTTTATTTTGTGTATGCCAGACATCCATTGATGACGATTACTGACATCACTGTTTTTTCTCAAAATGTTCATACAGTTGCTGCGGCTCTTGAAGAGGACAGAGGCATCATTGTGGAGCCAAAAGGCAGGGTCAAAGCCACCAGACAAAAGTGAACACCCCAGCCAGTCTAACTTGAGTCTATATCATCAAAGGGGGAGTTGGCTGGGGGAGTGCAAGTTTCATCGGGCCGAGTGTCTGTGGGTACGTCCCAGGGGTACGATGTTCACTCATCGCGTTTTTTTTTTCTCATGGCACTTTTTGCCAACAAAAAAAATTGAAACATATGGGGCGGGGAGGCATATGAGGGGTGGGGTGGTGTATAGTGAATAAATAATAGGGGGATTGGGGAGGGCATAAAAGCAATGAGGGGGCATCCAGGGAAATGGAGGTGGTGGTGGAGAAGGAAGATGAAGGCCAGCGCGTGGTGGCGGGGGGGCATCCAGGAGGGTGTTCAGGCTGCACCCCTGGGACAGGAGGATGTGCATTGCACCGTGGAGGGAGCTGACCAACCTCATGTCCCTGATCCATCTGAGCAGCTGTGACCATCGTCATAGATGCCTACACCCAGTCCGGGCCCCCTTTTGGGGCCACAGAGATCACCCCTGAGCTTTCGCAAACACCATACTGGCTGGGATTTCAAAGCGGATGGGCTTGATTCGTGATGATGTGAGAGTGATTCATGAACTGCTCTCAGATCATCACCAATCGATGTCAGTCTCCCTGGGCCAGCTGGCATGAGTGCTGCTCTCTGGTCTCTGTGTGCTGGAGCATTCACCTGCCCCCTCCTCCACTTCCTCCTCTGTGCCCCAGTCATCCTCCGGGGGCCTTCCTTGCCAGTTCCCATCTTGGCCCCTTCTACTCCGTTCCCACCCAGACCTCCCAGTCTGGTGGTCAGCGCATCCCTGCCTATGGTGGAAGTCCAATAAAGTACAGTAGATGTGGTCAATGTGCCTGCCGAGGCACCTACACAGGAACAGGCATCAGTGGGGCAGCTGGCCCATCAGGACAGTCCTGGTACTGTACCCCCCCTTCGTGCATCATCCAGATGGCGGCGATGAATGCGCAGGGTACGGTTGGCCAGGCAGCAACATTATAGGAGTGTTCAGGAGCCACCATCAGAGGGCCCTACTACATAGGGGAGGCAAGCTACTCAGCGGGGTTCGGACAACTGGCAGGAAGAGCGCAGCCACTTTAGGAAACTGGTGTGTGTCAGGGTGGAGCTAAAGATGCAGCTAATGGTGGATAGGCAGCGGGCTAAAATGGCACAGGTTGCCAGGGCCAGGACAGAGGTGGTGGAGAGGAGGACACAGAAGTGGCCCCCCTCCAAATGGAGGATGAAGAATGCAACTCTGCCCTGGAGGACATAATGGCAGAGTATTGAGCCAGCTGCCTATGTAAATAGTTAATTGTGTGTTTTTTTCCTTTTTTTCCTTTTTCCCTTTGACATTTGCCCCTATCCACATAGTAGTTTTGGATAGTGTAATATTGTTAATACCTTTTTCTCGTTATTCATCACACAGTTGTTGTCTCGTTGTTTATGTGCGGCATGTTGTTGGTTTGATTTTGCTTTGCATTTCTTATATGACTCTCACGTGGGTTGGGGGCCACACTGTGAAGGTGTGGCATACACTGATCAATTATGCAGGTGGGGGTGCCGAACAATGCATGGACACCCATCAACACACATCAGCTACCATTCAGTGTGTGCTCTCATGTCATGCTGCACATCTGCTACTGTAATGCTTCTTCATCACTTCTGAGTTTGGTTATATGTGGTGGAACAAATCATCCATCTACTCACACACTGTCAGACTTCCTTTGCATCACCAGAAAAACATGCCTGTTCAAATTATGTTAGTTGCAGGGGCTTTGAATGCTGTGCTTTCCATCCTCAGTGACTTGATTCATTTATTGTTGTTTGCTAATATGCACTGACATTACATGTGACTCTGTCCCATCAGTGAGGTCTTGGACTACTGTCCTCATGGGTCCTTCAGCTACAGCATTTTGAAGCAATGGCCCAAGTGCATAATGATACATCACATTGCTTTACTGTGTGACTTGTGCATGGTGCTTCACTGTGTAGCCACTGCTAAATTCAGCTGTCCAGTTGCTGTGCTACTGGTTGTGATGTACCACAGAGTCCTGTGATGTGCTACAAGCATGGATTCTGCATCAGTGCACCATTTTGTGGGTATATGGGTGGGTATGTGGCCAGTGTGCTTCATGTAGGTGGCAGGGCAGTCGACTTGAGGTGTATTGTTGTACAATATTGCACTGTTAGGGGGTGATGTGGCAGGGCCAGGCTGGGTTGATGTTGGGCTGGCGGTGTATGGGCTGCTTGGGTTATTGGCAGAGGTGAGGGGGCTGGTGAATAGGGACTTGAGGAAATGGCCCAGGGTACTGTCAGAGGTAAGGGGGGCTGGTGGGTGGTGTCTGGACCAGAGGGGCATGCCTGGGGTGGTGTCAGAGGTGAGGGGGGCTGGTGGGTGGTGTGAGGGCTGCCTGGGTTATTGTCAGAGGCGAGGGGGGCTGGTAGGTGGTGTCAAGACTTGAGGGGGCTGCCTGGGGTACTGTTGGAGATGAGTGGGGCTTGTGGGTGGGGTCTGGACCTGATGGGCATGCCTGGGGGTGGTGTCGTTAGAGGTGAGGATGGGCTGGTGGGTGGTGTGAGGGCTTCTTGCAGTAATGGCAGACGTGAGGGGGGCTGGTGGGTGGTGTCAGGACTTGAGGGAACTGCCTGAGGTACTGTCGGAGGTGAGGGGGGCTGGTGGGAGGTGTCTGCACCTGAGGAACCAGAAGTGCACGCGGGGTATGGCGTATGTGCCAGCACTTTGTGTGCGGTGGGAGTATGGGGGATGGTGGGAGTAGGGGGTCGGTTGCAGGGGTGCAGCCATTAGTTACATGTGACCTCGTGCAGGGTAGCTGGGGTGCAGCTGTTACTTACGTGGGACTTTGCGCAGAGTAGCTGGGGGGCTGCTGTTGCTTACATGGGACCTTGCGCAGAGTAGCTGTGGTGAAGCCGTTACTTACCTGGGACCTCGTGCAGAGTAGCTAGGGTGCAGCCGTTACTTATGTGGGACCTCGCGCAGAGTAGCTGGGGTGCAGCCTTTACTTACATGGAACCTTGTGCAGAGTAGATGGGGTGCAGCCGTTACTTATGTGGGATTTTACACAGAGTAGCTGGGATGCAGCAGTTACTTACATGGGACAGTGCTCAGAGTAGCTGAGTTGCAGTCGTTACTTACGTCAGACCTGGCGCAGCGTAGCAAGGATGTAGCTGTTGCTTACATGGGACCTCGCGCAGAGTCGCTGGGGTGCAGCTGTTACTTACGTGGAATCTCACGCAGAGTAGCTGGGGTGGAACCATTACTTGTGTGGAATCACGCGCTGAGTAGCTGGGGTGCAGCTGTTACTTATGTGGTACCTCAGGCACAGTAGCTGGGGTGCAGCCGTTACTTATGGGGGACCTGGCGCAGAGTAGCTGGGGTGCAGCCGTTGCTTACGTGGGACCTCGTTGCTTACGTGGGACCTCACGCAGAGTAGCTGAGGTGCATGGGGGGACTCATGAACAAATGCAATGGGATGTGATGTCGCCAGAAATCAGCATATCAAGGTGAAATATGCATATTTCATTAAATTGGCTTCACATAACCACCCAAATTGAGCAGGAGGAATGGCAATTGCCTTTCATAAAATCAACTCACACAAAACCAAGACAGGATATTTTCTTCTATTCATGTTTTTGAAAACGGTAAAAGGTGTGCATGTTTTAAACTCCAAGAACCAATACAAATGTTTTTGGTGGGACCTGCAGTACCGAAATGGGACATTTCACCTTTAGTTGTTTGTTATTTTTTATCAGGTTGTAAAGACCAGTGGTGAAGTGCCCTGCCTACACATTTGACGACTGTGGTTTGATGCCCAAGGTCAGCTTTAATTCAAAGAGAACATCCAATGTTTCTCTTTGAGCTGGGGGGGGCTGAGTCCAACCTCTGAATAAAGTGGATGGACTCTATCCCCTCGTGTTTACCCTCCACTTGAGCCCTGCTTACGTGGAATTTTGCACAGAGTAGCTGGGGTGCAGCCGTTACTTATGTGGCATCTTGCACAGAGTAGCTGGGGACAGCCATTACTTACATGGGACATCAAGCAGAGTAGCTGGGGTGCAGACGTTACTTACGGGGGACCTCGCGCAGAGTAGCTGGGTTGCAGCCGTTGCTTGCTTACGTGGGACCTCACGCAGAGTAACTGGGGTGCAGCCGTTACTTACGTGCAGGGGTCAAGACCTAAAAATTAAAGTGGGGGACTCATCAACAAATGCAATGGGATATGACGTCGCCAGACATTAGCATATCAAGGTGAAATATGCACATTTCATTAAATTGGCTTTGCATAACCACTCAAATTTAACAGGATGAATGGCATTTGCCTTTCATAAAATCAACACACACAAAAATAAGACAGGATTATCTACGTGGCACCTCGCGCAGAGTAGCTGGGGGCAGCCATTACTTACATGGGACATCACGCAGAGTAGGTGGGGTTCAGCCGTTACTTACGTAGGACCTTGCGCAGTGTAGCTGAGGAGCAGCCGTTACTTACGTGGAACCTCGCACAGAGTAGATGGGGTGCAGCCATTACTTACGTGGCACTTCACGTAGAGTAGTTGGGATGCTGGTTGTTGTTTCGAAGGTGGACACAAAGCTTTTGTTTGCAAAGGTTGGTTTATGGCTTTGGTTTGCGTGGGGGCGTGTTGAGGGTGTTCCTTACGCAGACCGATTCCCTTTGCGTGTTAACTGGAAATGCGTGGTTGGATCCATGAATACGCAGAGCGCGCAGATTTACTTACGCATGTAGGCTCGTGCAGTGTCTTTCTCGCTGTGCAGCCCTTGAGGATTAATGCGCTCTTTTCCATGAATTGGGCACTATTTGAGAAAAAAATCACAAATGCCCTGAGACATAACACAAGACCTATGTTTAATGGCACAGTGGAGGTCTTTTCGAATAATTTCGGCTGCCAGGCAGGAGGCTTCGCGATCTTAGAGTAGGCTTGCCATTATTTGACAAATTCTCTCAAACATTAAAAAAAAAATGATTTCATCATTTTGGAGGAAAAGGAGCCCACTCTGGAGCTGTAGGCATTTTTTCCTTTCCTTGAAGGACCGCTGATGCAGTAAAATATAGAAAAAATACTATTGGCCGTATTACAGCTTAGTATTCCCTGCAGAGAATTCTCTGCAGGACATAGCACTATGACAGTCTTAATCAGCATAGTCAGACCCAATTACAGCATTATCACGGATGCAGTAGTAATGGTATTGTTTTCGTGGAAACCGTCATGTGCTATTCCACAAAAATCACTTTTTATTTTTTATACATTTTGGCCCTTTTATCCTAATATTGAGGGTGGAAATAGATAATGCCCAGCAGTGTTTCCTGTCTCTACTGTGCATGTTTTGTATCCCGCATCAGAGTGAATTCAGACCCTTTTATACCTTACATGAAAAAGGCAGCGAGAGGGAGCATCAGAGATGCACACTTTACCAACCCCTTCCAATGTCCCCATTCCACATTTTTGTTTCCAGTAATAAAGGGAATCACACGTCTGAGAACTTTTATAGTTTCACTTTCACCAGTAGGGTGGAGGTACAATGAAGTGGATTTTCAAGTTGAAACGCTGTCTTGCAATACCGTATTATATTTACCGCCATGTGGTATTCAATTGCAATACATCTAGAATGGCATGGTACCAAATCACTCCGAGCATCAAACGTTCTTAGCTTTAAAATAAATCTTGATACCATGAATTTTGTTAATTAGTAAATAATTAGAGGCTGGTCATTTTTGTTTTCTTGAAAAAGTATACACACCTTTGTCAAAAATATTCCTTTGTATGTGTAGGGAGTCTGGGAAGTGTTACCTTGAAGAAGGGTCACATAGTAGACCCAAAAGGTGTAAAGAGGAACTGCCACTTAATATTGATGCTCTACCTTTGAGTTGTTATTCTGACATTCAATCCAGAATATCTCTGTGTTGTTCGGTTTCTTTTTTTACGAAGTTCTTGTAATTTACATTGTGTAAAATTATGCTTTCAATTGTATGAATTCTTTAATGGAATTCATGTTATTGGATGGTTCATACCAAAGTGTTCCTACCTAAGCTATGTTGTAATTCATTTTGGAATGTTCTGAATTTGAATTGAGTTTATACACGAAACGTAGATTTGTAAGCTATTTAATGTTGTTATGATAAAAGACAAAAGCCTTACATACCTTTGATTAAATACATTGTGATGTATTCCCATAGAGAGCAGGGCAGCTTCCTATCCAGGATTGAACAAGGACCTTGGTGAACTGCTGGCAGAAGAGACACTCCCTCAATTACATAGCCAACCAGGAACATGTACGGATGCCTCAAAAAATCCCTGAAGACCTGATATACTCCAGAGAAAAGAAGGGGAATAATTTCTTCACAATTTCTGAGACTTCTTATCAGTAACTGTGCCAACCTTCATCAGGAAACAACACAAGGCTCTACAGCATCCTTACTAATAACCAAACTCTCAAATCCCAAAAAAAACGACTAAAAACCTGGCTTTGCAACTAATTCCCGCACAAGATAATTATTCAGAACAGCCCGATTAATGGACCAACTAGACTCTTGCCCCTCGCACGGAATGTACTTCAAACTATAGAAACCACTGGTAGCACTCATTCACCCCAAGGACCTATACTAATATTTTTACCCCCAACTTACAGACTACCCGTTAACATCTCACCCTTCCACCTTATGTCACATTTGAACACCTCCACTGATGGTGGCCACAGGCCTACTTACACCACAGGAAGCCTACCAAGCTATAGCTTGTGCTCCTCTCTTCAGCTTTACCACACTCCCCTACACTAGTGGGCAACATTGCCCTAGGTACTCCTTAAACTTTCAGTCCTTGTGATCTGTCCTTGTGATAACATATTTCCAAACGACAATCCCATTTCAAAGAAGCACACTGACACATAGCAACAGGGGACTTCCAATCTGCACCCATCAACACCACAGGTTTAGCATCTGCCTCTTTTGCTAACCCACTAATGGCACCCCTCTTATCTTATAGAGCAAGGCCAACAAAAATGGCAGAAGAGTGTTATAGAAGATGACTTTAGTATTATTATTATTATTACTATCATTACTATTATTAGTACTCTATAATCATTATTGATATGGCAATAATGATTGCTATACGTATTACTTATTAATTAATTATTAATTACGTATTCATTATTATTATTATTATAACCAAGACAGGGTAAACATCCTAAGTCGTTTCATACGAACATCTCTTGCAAACGTAATAGCGCAAAAACATATTAACTCTGCAAAGCCTGCTGAGCTGTGATCGAAGATGAAAGGCCCTAGGACCAAACGCTGATTGATTTAGAAGGTTCATGATAGAGGGTAGGAAAGCACATTTGATCTATGAATTTGACATCTGCTCTACGCCCTGAATGAGTGTTGGTATTACCATTTGGTCTGTATGAGTTGTTGGTATTACCATTTGGATATCATGGCACACCACTAACCTACAAATGACTGATAGACCATCTTTGACACTAAGTTAAAGACTACCTGGTGCCTTCTTGGATGATGTTTAATCCACAGGTCAACCTGGGAAGATCACTTAAAACATCTGGGACTTGTGTATTCCACCCTCCAATATACTGGTCAGTCCTGACAATTATCAACACTCTGTGTTATCCATGACATACTTTGGGTTCCACATTTGTAATGCAGTAATCAAGTCTCAACTCACAAGTCCAATACATTAAGATGGATTGAACTGGCTGGAAAGGTCTCTAGGCCCTAAAGTGGTTTCTGTGTCATCACCCACACTGATGACTCCAGATTTCAACCAACCCATCATTCTCCAGACCGATACTTCAAGGATGCCCTGTCAAGACTAGACACAAAGAAAAGTGTGTCCTATATCTTAGCTAGAAACTGTTCCCACATGAGTTTCGAGTCGCCCGATCAGATAACTACTTGCCACCAACAGATACCAATTTTTAATTTAGCAAATGCAGACCTGACATCTTCTCAAATTTCAGTATTGTCTAAAGTGCTATCATTTGTACCAACACAACCAACGGACTGGTTCTAAACCGAACTGGAAATTCATTGTTTTCTTAGAACTGTACGCCTTAGAGTCTTTTTCAACGAATCTCAAGACTATGAATCAGACATAGATACCGGTTTACGTGTTCCCTCCACCTTAAAACCACAAGACAATGAAATGCCTAAAAAAATCCTAACCTTCGAAAAATGCATTCTAAGAGATTTTGCAAAACTTAAAACCAAAGAGAAGGCGCTCAAACATAATCTTTCCCTTTGAGAACATCAAGCTTTGAGTGAATTATCCAAACATTCTTCAATTGTAATAAAACCAGCTGACAATGGCGGGGGAATAGTCGTTATGTAAAAAATCCAATATTTGGACATGATGAATGAACTACTGCAAGACCAAGCAAGTTATCAAAATCGTAGGAAAGATCCAACAAGCGACATTAGAATAGAGATTGAAAGCATAGTTCAATACGCCCATGATCGCAAATGGATCACAGATAACAAATTTAAGTTCCTCACCACAAGCCAAGGACGCATACCGACAATGTATGCACTTCCGAAAATACACAAAAACAAGGAAAGGCTGCCCAGCAGACCCATAGTTTCAGACTGCGGATCCATACTCAAGCCTTTGTGCAAATTTATTGATATCTTCTTGAAACCCCTAAGTATTTGCACAGAAACTTATTTAAGGGACTCTACTCACACGATTAAGATCTTCGAAAACCTGGCTTTTGACAAAACCACTCAAAGATTAGTAACAATGGACATTCAGTCCTTATATACTAGCATACCTCAAGACCAGGCAATCGACTGTATGCAAGACCAACTCACGGAATTCGACACACAGGAACGAGTTCCACATAGTTTCATCCTTGAACTCATGACATTAGCTATAAATAAAAACTATTTTGAATTCAATGGTCAATTTTACCTTCAGATCAAAGGTACAGCGATGGGGGCAGCATTTGCCCCGAGCCTAGCGATACTTTTCATGTCCCACTTTGAATCACAGCACATCTTATCCACTACTAACCCCTATCGAAACTATATAACCAACTGGAAGAGGTATATAGATGATATTAATTACATCTGGAGTGGATCAGACTCAGACCTGGAGCTATTTCTAATCTGGCTAAACAATATAGATACTAACATCCAGTTCACAATGGAATTTAGTTTGAAACAGATTGCTTGTTTAGATCTTTTCATTAAAGACGAATCAGGCAAACTAAAATGTTCTCTGTACCAAAAGACAAGTGCACGCAACACAAGTAATTGCTCTACTAACCATCTTACGTGACCATCTGCCATATGGACAGTTTCTCCGAATCTGTCGAAACTGTTCCAATTTAAATGATTTTTATGAACAATCAGACAATTTGAGTGCCTGACTTATCGAAAGAGGGTACCCAAAAGGATTTATTAGCAAAGCAAAGAAAATAGCTTGTTTCACGGACAGAGATATATTACTTTTTCCTGAGACAGTATCTAATCCATCCTCTGGAACTGATAAAGCCAAAATGACCTGTGTCATAACCCAAGGACCACAAACTTTCCAGATTAAGAAATTGATTTCAAAATATTGGTCCATTGTAAAACTCAGTCTTCCTGATGCCCCTCTACCCAGGTTTGCCCTGAAAAGGGCTAAAAATATCAGAGACAAACTAGTACACTCTAACTTCAAGAAAGACCCACCAAGAATGGGCCTGCGGGACCTAAGAACTACCTTGTGGCATTTTCTGTGTGGATCTTGCTCGGTCTGCCGGTTTACCAAAAAACTGAAAGTGTTTAATATTGGTGTCAAAATATGGACACTTTCCTCTTTGACCAACTGCAAAACCAAACATGTGGTGTATTGTATCGATTGCCCCTGTGGGCTCCGGTATGTTGGACAAACTTCCCGTCCTGTTCTTATCAGGATTTCTTGCACCGCTCCAGAATAAGGTGCAAAACGGAATCTGCACCCCTTGTGAATCACTACATTGAAGCACATAATTCTGCCAATGACATCTATTGGTGGATTCTAGATGTCGTTAAAAGTTCCATAAATGTTTCCCGCAGTCTCCTACAGAAAGAGGCGAGATGGATTTATTAACTATCTACCTATACCCATGGGCTCAATGAGGAATTCTTTCCAACATCTTAAAGCCTCCATGCCCATAATCTCTTACCCATGATCTCTTGGCCAGCTTTGTATTTTCAGTATTTTCAGGCCTTTCTAAATAGCCTGTTGTGCCTTCATTTAGTTTTTACTTAGTCCTTATTCATTTGCTGTAATATGCCTTTGTCTTTTACAGCTTTACCACTTCAACTGTGCCCCTAATTGTGCACCGTATGTATTTTTCCAAAATCAAACTTTATTTAGTCAGTCATGCTATATCTGTGCTCTTCACCCGCAACAAGATTTATGGCAGGTTTGTGAACTTTCTCACAAATAGGCACATGAGTAGACATCATTTAAATATTTAGTCTGATAAAATTCCTTTTAAGTGCCCTTCAGTTCTTTTTCCGACTCCTCATTTAATTAACAACAGTTCTGACACACGTTGAGGCCATTTGCTAGCGTCTTTTAACAACGTCCACGCTCTACATCTCTTTGCCCCTTAACGTTAAGTGCATGCTTGTCTCATGGCAAGACTTTCATAAGAGATCACACATATATATGCACATGCTGCATTTAGCGTGACCTATTGGAATACAGACATCGAGAGACACGTCTCCTGTCATCCAATTATAGCGCAATTCACACTTAGCCCAATCAGAGGCGGTCATGCAGCCTGCCCTTTTCTTCTTTCGTTCTTTCACTTTCACAGTGCGCCTTTAACTCGCCGGAGCACTTCCTGCCGGATTGATTCGGCTTCATTGCAGCACCACGCAACATTTACTTTGAAAACAAGGTAAAAGGGACAATATCACTGCCAATCTACTTAGCTGATCATGTTCCTCAAATCTATCAGTTTTTAATACGAGGCACATTCTGCCCCCGTTTCGTTGCTTATTTTTAGACATTCATGGATTAACAACTCCAGAGACATGAGTCCAGCAGACCGCTGTCTCCCATTCTTCCCTGCATCCATATTCCAGGATAACCAGGTTCAAATACAAATTAGAGAGAACTTTCTCGCAAATATTTATTTTCCAAGCACGAATCAAGGTAGACTGATTTAAATGACCAACTACCTTACAGCACTGTCTGTCTGTCTGTTCATTCTTTCATTCACTTAACCTGATTTACTACTCCCTAGTGACATATGCATGATTTCTCATGCACTTTTTCAATGTATTTTTACGGGTCGGCAACACGGAAGTCAAGAGTCTTGCCACTCATCCCACAGCATTTTCACCTGTAAAACTCGTCCTATCTGGCAGTG